>NC_079969.1:8984639-9322364 GCF_029852145.1 Microplitis mediator | reverse complement strand
ATAATAATTATACGTAATTTATTTAAAAATTACAAAATTATACGCCCACCATTTCAATCACCAATAATTTAAGTAATTAATAAAAACACTGTTTAACTGTAGTGATCGAGTAAGTAAAATATTTTCAACACCGGGAAATTTTTTTAACATCGGTAAAGAGTATTTACACTGGCGGCGGTGTTATTTTAATACCGCTTTCGGTGTTTGAATGTAAAACCGAAAATTTTAACACCTACACCGTCTAGACTTAGCCCGTTTTTTTTTTTACAGTGTACTTATTGATCAAACAATTGAAAATATTTGTTGATCATTAGTTGCTCATTAATCAAAATTATAACGAGTAACACAGAGTGGTGTAACGAAAGTATATTACACCCTGTTAAAATTACACCGATGGATAATTCACACCGAGGATTTTTTACACCGCTATTTCACACTACACGGACATGTAAAGTTCTCGGGGGCCATTTTTACACCAAAAATTTTTACAGAGCATGAACATTCATCAAATTATTTTATTATCAGTATAATTAGTTCATTACCTTGCTTAGCGACTTCCGGCTTATGATCACAAACCGACAGCTATACATTGAAAAAAAAATATATGTAATTTATAAATAGACATAAAATACTGGAGTGATATAAGATTTATAAAGTATTATCATTATTTAATATAATATTATATTATTATTAAATATTACCTGGATACCAGTTGCAGCGATTGCGACGAGTAATAGTAACTTGTAAGCGGCCATAATTGTTTGATTTAACGAAAATGGTTTATCTGAACTATATTTTCTAGGGTTTTTATACTAAAAATCTGGTGACGTCAGATAATACATACATCACGTGATTAAAAAATAAGACACGTAGATATTTATTTGACGTCAATAGATCACATTATCGAAGTTAATAATGTCATTAATAGGAACAAATTACCGAAAATTTGTAATTACTTAAAAAATTAAGATCTTATCAGAATTTCCAATTAAAAAAATCAACTGTCATTAGTGTGCGAGCGTGGTCATTATCTTACGCTCGTTATCAACTACGCATTAAGGTATGATGGCATTCTGAACATAAGAGCTGATAGTTAATAAATTATTTTATAAGAAAAAAATTCGTCTGCTTACACGGAAAAAAATAAATAGAACTGGCTACCATGTCAGATAGTAGTCAGTGCCATCTGTAGAAAAAAAAAATTGAGATAGCAGTGGGTCCTATCTACGTAGTACTGGCTACTCTCTACATTGTACTCAGCACCATGTCGGATGTTGCTCACTACTATCCTACATACAGTCGACTCTGTCTAAAGGTTCCACGTCGGGACAGGACCATTGCCTAAAGGTTCCCTCCCCACCATCAGCACTTCCCCTGCAATATATTCCCCTCGAGCGCCGAGGCGCACGCTAAAACGAACACATTGCGCAGTAACCATAACCTCAAAAAAACGTGCATTTAAAGTTAGCGCTCGAAAACTGAATTGTGATTCGTCACTCGAGAAAGCAGGTGGGTGAATATCCGGGAACCTTTAAGCAATGTATCCTGGAACCTATAGACAGCGGGAACCTTTAGGCAGAGAACCTTTAGACAGAGTCGACTGTAGTACACTCTTACATATTGCCCAGTTCTATGTACATAGCAGCCAGTCGTATGTCAAATAGCGAAGGTTACTTTTTAAACATATTACCGACTGCTATCTGCAGATAGCGCCTGCGTCTATGTCAACATATTGCTGGTTACTGTGTATCATAATAGAGAGTTCTATGTAAGATAGCAATGAGTACTATCTGAGATATTTTTTTCCGTAAGGACTTAAATAATTTTTTTTAGGGATGGCGCTAGTATTTATAATTGACAACGAACAAATAAAATTATTATCATAACTAAATTAATTATGACTTATTCAACTACGTTTACGTATTTAAATATATAATTATTAATTATATATGATATTTTCTTTTATTTGTTTATATTTATTTATATTACGTATTTAAAAATATAATTACATCATATGAGTTCGTTAATTGCTGAACACTCAAATTTTAAATTTTATTTTCTAACATAAGTTTTTTTTTATGTACTGTAGTAGATTTATAATAATAATAATTATTATTATAATTAATTTATTTCCATAAATGAAAAAAACTTAATTTATAAAATAAAATTCAAAATTCAAGTGTTCATTAATTATAATTAATAATTGTAATTGTATAATAATTATTGTTATAATAAAGTTATTACCGCAAATGAAAAAAACGTATTTTATAAAATAAAATTTAAAATTTGAGTGTTCAGCAATTAACGAACTCATATGATGTAATTATATTTTTAAATACGTAATATAAATAAATATAAACAAATAAAAGAAAATATCATATATAATTAATAATTATATATTTAAATACGTAAACGTAGTTGAATAAGTCATAATTAATTTAGTTATGATAATAATTTTATTTGTTCGTTGTCAATTATAAATACTAGCGCCATCCCTAAAAAAAATTATTTAAGTCCTTACGGAAAAAAATATCTCAGATAGTACTCATTGCTATCTTACATAGAACTCTCTATTATGATACACAGTAACCAGCAATATGTTGACATAGACGCAGGCGCTATCTGCAGATAGCAGTCGGTAATATGTTTAAAAAGTAACCTTCGCTATTTGACATACGACTGGCTGCTATGTACATAGAACTGGGCAATATGTAAGAGTGTACTACAGTCGACTCTGTCTAAAGGTTCTCTGCCTAAAGGTTCCCGCTGTCTATAGGTTCCAGGATACATTGCTTAAAGGTTCCCGGATATTCACCCACCTGCTTTCTCGAGTGACGAATCACAATTCAGTTTTCGAGCGCTAACTTTAAATGCACGTTTTTTTGAGGTTATGGTTACTGCGCAATGTGTTCGTTTTAGCGTGCGCCTCGGCGCTCGAGGGGAATATATTGCAGGGGAAGTGCTGATGGTGGGGAGGGAACCTTTAGGCAATGGTCCTGTCCCGACGTGGAACCTTTAGACAGAGTCGACTGTATGTAGGATAGTAGTGAGCAACATCCGACATGGTGCTGAGTACAATGTAGAGAGTAGCCAGTACTACGTAGATAGGACCCACTGCTATCTCAATTTTTTTTTTCTACAGATGGCACTGACTACTATCTGACATGGTAGCCAGTTCTATTTATTTTTGCCGTGTATAATTCCAATAATTTTATTTTATTCGCAATAACATTGTGACCAAACCACCAATAATGTAATAAATATACAGGTAACCAATTTTGTATAGAATGAAATTATCTACAAAAGAGGTATTCACTGAATTTTATCTCGATTTTTAATTCCGAAAATGTTTTATTTCCTCTAGTAGAACATTATAATACCGTCCAAACTATTATACTGGAAAAAAGGCCATTCGGCAGCCGAAATGGAAGGTAGATTTTCCAATTAATCTATATAAAAAGTTTCATACATTCATATCTTGTGATAAATTTTAGTGTATAGTCATGATATGAAATTAGGCTCGTTTTCTAATAGTAAGGGTAAAAAAGGCAACGACTATTTTCGATAGAGAACTTCAGATAGTTCATTTGACAATACATTATATAGGTTATGTACCAAACTAACCTTCACGTAAACAAAGTATAGAATATTTAATTAGTATAAGATCATAATTGTAATCGCTATTACGATGGCAAGACCAGTGATAATTATAAGACGTACAGGTACGATTGAAACATCATAAATAATAAAAGACATACATTTAAAATATTGAATAGCTGTGAAATTTACAGGTTATTTAGTTCACAATAAAATACAATTGACAAAATTGGATTACAATGGGAAATGCATAAGTTATGTGGAATGAACAAGATATTTTCAACATTTTTTGATTCCTTTAAAATTTTCAAGGCTATCAAATTATTAGAAGAAACGGTCAAAACACAAAGTTCAAGGTCATAAATTAAAGCTTATTAGTCCAGCTTTCAGATACTTTTGACAGGAATTGTCTATGAGTATTAGTTTTAAAATTATATGAACTCGAAAGTGGATAAAAACTGATTTTTTCGAAAAATCATGGGAATTTAAAACAGCCATAACTTCTAAATTAATTGACCGATCTAGCCCATCTTCGAACTTAACCGTGATAATCGCCCATAGAATGAGTGTGAAAAATTTCATTAAGATCTGATAAGAATTGTGGGCGCAATCGTGTTCTCAGAACTTGGTTCTATTACATATATATATATATATATATATGTTGGAACGAATGTGAAACTGATCTTTAAAATATTTGAATAGCTAGAAAACAAATGCCTTCTTCTCTTGTTTTATAGATGTGCGACTAAAGTCAGTCAGTCTTATATTGACAACTAAACAGCATACGTCTTGTATCAATAAACTATATCTTTGATTGCCTTTCTTTTACTGCTGTTAATTATGGTGTTGTTATTTCTAATAGTGTGTTATTATTGTAGTGTATAAGTGATATTAATTTATAAGATACCAATCACTACAATTTGGTGTCAGAAGTGGGATTCGAACTCACGCGCACAAATGTGGACTGCGATAATTATAAAACCGTTAATCTTGATATTTAGCCAAAATTTTGAATTTTACTTAGTTAAAGTTCATATATCTTTTTAAATATTGATTTTAGAGATTTGACTTATATGAATTTTTTTGTAGAAGACAAAATTTCCTACAAAAAATGTCATGTGCTTTTTTCCCAAAAGTCAACCGTTTTCAAGTTAACAACAAAAAACCACTAATTTCGTAGGAAATTAGACTTTCAAGGCTTCCACGAGGGCTGTAGTTGAAGGTACTGCTAAGCACATACAGACTTTTTCAAAGAGGATACAATTCTCTTCCAAGAAAACTTTGAACCGATAAGATACGTGAATATGGGGCTGAGTTTTATTCGATGAAAAAAAAAGAATCAAAATTTACATGCTTTTAGCATGAGAAAACTTCAACGGCGTTGTTCCAGTTCTTAAAATTGTTATTAAGAGCTGAAAATTTCACGGAATTTTTATTTTCACATATAGAACAAGATTTTGATGGGGAACGAAAAAAAAAAAATCTTCGTTTCAAACGGAGCACCCTAATATATATACATAGATAAATTTTTCAACGAACGGTATTTTCGAACTCTACTCAACTAATTATGATAGGTTATGACAAAATTCCTTGAAAAATCGACCATGAGGACAAATACAAAACCTAGATTTTTAAAAAAATCTACCTAAAAATCAGGAGTGAATCTGGAGTGGATGCGGACTTGATTTCAGTCCGCATTTACTCCGGTCCGGAGTTTTAATACTTGAATAAATTTATATTTAATAAAAACAGCTGTTAATTATAAACATCCCGGGAAAAAATGTTTTTATAAAATTTTATAAAATAATATAAAATTTTATACAATTTTACATGATTTTATGAGATTTCACAGCAAAATTTTATAGAAATTCATAGAATTTTAGAAAATTTTCAATTTTCTTAGCGGGAAGTTGAAAATTAAGGAGTCAATCATAAAAATTTGAAAAACTAGCTATCCAATTTACACCCTCCCCAAATTGCATTGGTCACAATTAAATCCTGGCTATCTGCTCGAATATATCCATCCCTATTCGACATTCCAATTTAATATAAATATATAAAAAATATCTGAATAAATAAAAATATTTTTTGCGAATGCTTTCAACGAATTTGAAAAAAAAAAAAATCCATGCTTGAATTGATTTAATTATACAATTATTGTTTTCCATCAACAAATATCATGATAAATAACAGTGAATATTCATATGTAAATAAAACATCGAATCGACGCTGATAAATAAACGAGTCAATTATTTACTCAACTCGACTCAGTTCAATATTTATTTTTGTCCAGATAATTTTAGTGCATTTTTTTGCTCATACTCATGTTTAATTGGCTGTTTCCGGTGAAGAGGTATTAGTAAATATAGTCGGAGCTTTCAGTAAAAAGCTTTATGACCTCGAGATTATTTAATCCCTGAGGGAGGGGATGAATCTGAGAGCAGGGATGAGGGAAAAATAGCCGGGGAGGGAGATAGCGAAAGCTCGCTAAGCGAAAATCAATTTCATTATCGTACCACCCGATCCATTGACGCTCTGGGACTCTAGTTGAGCTTAATACTTACATATGTGTTCTGCTGACCTCGTGCTTTCTTCGATTAAGCTTTTTTGTCGATTAGCTTCATTATAAGGTTTTTTTTTTCATTTTTTTCGGGACATTTTTAATGCAATTGAACCTATCTCGGATTTAAAATTTTTCAACTTGGGTTCCGGCGGTTAAAGAAAAAATATAAAAACTTGGAATCTACCATAATTTACTTTTTTTATAATTGTCAAAAGTTGTGAGCGTTTGAAGCTGACGTAAATTTTTCAATTTTTTAAAAAGCTTGAAAGTTCGTTTCGAAAAATTTATAAATAAGATTCCGTTGGTCAGAAAAATTTGAAAAAATACATCTGAAAGCTTCGATTCTTCACTGTAGTTAACTTTTCTTAATTATCTGACTATTGCAATTTTCCATTGAGCAAAAGCTATTTTAATTTTCCAAAATATCTGACCTTGAAATTCACAAAAATAATGGCATGGATAATTGTTTATTTAAATTAAAATTCTGAAGAAACTTTTAGAGATACGATAAAAAAGTACTAAAATAATTTCGCAGTAAATCTTATTATCTAAAAAGTTATTTCATTACATTTTTATTTCCAAAACTCGCCCGTTATCAGAATTTAACGTACCCAGTTTCCAAAAAGCATGAAAAAATCTTTTTAAAAATTTAATTCGAAATTTTAGCCAAACTATGAAAGATATGACAAAAATGACAAAATACAATCTTACAGCAAATTAAATTTCCTACCAAAAAGATTCCTACAACTTTTTCCATAAGCTCAATAGTTTCCGAGTGATAATGAGTTAAAGTTCAATATTCATTAAAAAAAAACTGTAGTTTTCAAAAAAAAATCATCAATTGGGTTTTCAAAAATTAAAAAATTAATTTTTGGTTGTCTTAAACAATCTTAGGTGTTTCCAAGCTTGAATTCCTCCTAGGATTAACTTTTCATTGACCTAATTATCTAAATTTGGTGAGTTGTGAGCCGGGAAAACAAAGTAAAATTACTGTTGTTTTAAAGAATTTAAATATAAAACTTTCTAAGATGTATTATATCTCAAGATTGTTTTCGTTTTACAACTGTAATTTAAAGTTCACAAACTGTACAGATAAAATAGGTAAGCAGTCGTGTTTTGAGTGTCGGAGTCGGATAGGGTCTTTAGAGTTTAGTTTATCGAGTTGGTGATTAGCATTTTATCGAAACCAGCCGACTGATTTGCGAGACACTCAGACCCAAATAAAACCGTTACGTGAAAAGCTTTATGGTTAGCTAAGAAAAGTCGAGGTGAGGTGAGAAAAGCCATTACACTTTACACTGAATACCTAACCATCTTGATCCTTATAATATTGAACCGAAGCTTTCACGTTCTTGCAATCCATTTCTTATTTTTTTTTTTTTTCAAGTCTCAATTTTATCCTTATATCTATATGATCATATTAAAACCACCGACTTTAACAAAATGTTGATTGTGAACGTAATGACATTTAAATGGTTCAATTAATATAATAAATTACGAAAAAATTCTAAAGGGAACCAGAAAAATTTTATTTTTTATTTTTCTCACCGGCCAGATTTACCCCGTTTTGAACTAAAGATAATCTTGAGGATTGTGTGTTCAATTCTGAATAAAATAAGCCCTAAGAGGTGAAAATCGGTCAATGAGTTCCCGAGTTATGGCTAATAAATAAAACAAATGTCATTCTAAGGTCATGGGTTCGAATCCCACCTCCGGTTTTTTAAAAAAATCAATTTATTTTTGAAACTATTGACTTTAGAGAAAACTGTTAAAAGATCTTTTTTGTAGGAAATTCAGTTTCCTATAGGGCTGATTTTTTAAATATTTTTTATATCATTAGTTTAGATACAATTTTAGTTTGAAAATTTAAGAAAAATTAATTTTAACTTTGATGGGAAAAATTTCTATGGATAACTCTGAAGTTAATTCCCGATTGAACTATCGACTTGAGATCAATGTTTGTGAAGACTTTTTTATAGGAAATTTAATTTTGTACAAAACTACTATGAATATTTTTTTTTGTATCTCGGTAAATTTAGCAGCAATTTACGATTTAAGTTATAGGGATGAAAAATTTTATGTAAATTATAGTTTTTTCATCAGACTAGCGATAAAAATAATAATGAATATAGAAAGGAGAAAATGGTTATAGATAAAATAGAGAAATGGTGTTTTGATGAGATATAGTCCAGTGAAACGTGCTGAACCAGTTACTAGCAATTACCATTCATTATTTTGTTAAGGCCAATTGACATACAACTGATTGCTATTCAGCTCACTCTTGTCTCTAACTATTCAAAGGGTTTAATCCTAATGCAATATACAACTATGTTAACGCAGGCTTATAGCTTTAATATCATTATCTCATTTGTATTTAATATCATATTATTAATACTATTGATCCTACTGCTTTCAAAATCATAATATAATTACAAGTCATCAAATTGATTTAATTACTTGCGAAATATATTTCGGTGAATCTTTAATTTTTTCTCTGGCCCGATTTACCCGTTTTGATCTAAATCCTGTTTAGAAAATTCTGTGATCAATTACAAATAAAATGATCTCTCTGACTTGAGAATCGGCCAATAAGTTTCAGAGTTATTGCTTAAAAATTAAAAATTTTCATTCTGAGGTCGTGGGTTCAAATCCGGTTCCTGGTTTTTTGAAAAAAAAAAAAAAAAAAAAAAAAAAAAAATTTTTGTTTTCTCGTATCCAAATGCTCTCTATAGGAATTGAATAATCAAAATCTTTATTTATTTTGATCGTAAAAAATTAAAAAAAATTTTTTTTTCATTTACGATAAATTGAAAAAAAAATTCATAATTCGCGTTTTACTTATCGTAAAAAAATTATAAAAAAATAGATTTGAAGCTTAGAATCTCTTAAATAATTTAAATTATACCTCTAGTGATTTAATTTACTATTTACTGAGTAAGAAAACTTGAAAGTATTAAGAAAAAAAGAAGTAAATAAAATAGCAATATCGTAAATTATTTCTTGCCCCGATTGCTTTACTACTCGATATTTTATTATCATAATAAACAAGTTTGTTTACCATATTTATATATTATTTAACAGGTATGAAATTTCTAAGTGCTTTTTATGTACATCATAAAGCCGCAATTTCCTTTTAAACTTATAATATTTTAAAACTCCAACGAGCTGACGTCGTTGAAACAGATACAAGCCCCATTCATGAGCCAACACACTTAACCACCCGTACTATCTAGTTTCACTTGCCAACGAGCTTTTGAATATTCATATTTCGAATATACAATAATTTTAGATTATATATATATATATATATATATATATATATTTATTTATTTATATATTTTATTTTACTCTCCTGAGATTCGATCGTTAAAAAAAATATGATTTCGGCCATGATAAAAAAATTTATTCCTGAGAGATAAACAAAATTTTTTATACACGGATAAAAGAATAGTGGAAAAATTACAGTTTCAAATATCAGCAACGTCCTTCTACTTCGACGCTGTCGAATTACATTATTTTCGAGACTTAGTCATTATTACAGTTTCATATAAGACTTTATGCAATCCCGTCCTTAGAAGTTCAATTCAAGAGCGTTGGATGGCGGTGGAGAAGCAACCAATTCCTGATGCCTACACTGTATCACTTTATTATTTCATACCGTACTATAATAGAAAACATTATTGCATGATCTATACTCTTATTCCACTAACTTACAAATATTATGGTTAGTTTTGGTTGTATACATAATTCAACGAACGAAATTTCTATTAGTGACTGATGTAATGAGCTACATGTATATGATCGAAGTTACTAGTGGGGACTCGTGAGGACTTGCGTGTTCTGTGTACCGCGCATTAACCTCTGTTTATTTTGTCAACAGTGCAATACACGTGTAAAATCAGTTATTAATTAGTTATAATCTTCTTGACTTACTGTTGAAGTTTTCTAATTTCGTATTTCGCGCTTTTCGATTTGAATCATACTTGTGGACTCTGGTGTAGACTATGTGTACTACGACCCGCAATAATGCATGTGTGTATCTTTTGCTGACTGCTTACCTGAGTGTCTGTGAAAGAGAGTACACAGTAAATTAATAATATCTTTACACATGTGTTTTCTTTTGATTAATTACGAATAATAAGTATTACTTTGTATTCATCATTTCTCATATATAATATTAAAATGAATACTTGATTACATATATACATTCATTCGATTGTTGAAACAAAACATTTATTCCATAACCTCAACACTTACCAATACATTTAAATAATTCTCCTGACACGAACTAATTAGAAATATGGTGACCAACAGTAGCAAACGATGATTGGTATCGAACCTACTCAATGTATCCCAGTGAACACATGACCTTATTTTGACGTCATACGTAGATCATAGAAATGTCACGGCATCTTATGTAAATTTGATGTCAATCTGGCGTTCTACATGACTTTAATATGATATAAAAACTCGTGACATCATATACCTATATGTAATCATGACTCTTGAATGACATCACAGTTATGACTTATGTATTACGTACGCTTGACTTAAAATCTACATCACATGGTTACGTAGTAATAAAGGCATTATCGTAGATCATAATGACGTAATTTAAAAATCATACATTTATGTCAGTAGCAAAGTCACGGTTGTACGTAATATGGATGTCAATCTTAAATCATATCTTAGCATCAGTGACAAGTCAGTGTTTTACGCAATACTGATATAATTTCCGAGTTATAGTTTTTTACCATCTATTTATCGAAATAAAACAATCATAAAATGAATTTTCAAAAATGTGTAAATGTGTAAAAATAATAACTAAACGCCGAACATTTTTGGGGCCAAAGAAATTGATAAACTCGATAGTAGATTATCCAGAAGTTTTAGATTAAAACGTTAACCTAAGCATAAAAAAATTAACTTTATTGTTTAAATGATATACCGAAAATATCATTTAGGATGGCAAAGAAAATGTAACGATAGTTTGAACTCTTTTGATATTAAGATTATAAAGTTTAGTATCGCAATTTTTCAATCGATTAAATTTCATACGATTTTGTGGAATTATTTAATGTTTCGCAAAATTTTATATAAGATTTTTTAAATTTCACATTACAACAAAAAACTAAAAAATTTGAAAAAACATAATAAAATTTTATATAATTATCATCAAGGCCGAAAAATATTCTTTTATAAAATTTCATATAAGTTCATGAAGTTTTTTTAAATTTTGTAAAAGTCCATCACGAAAACTTATGAACTCTTTCTTTTTCGGCATTTCACTCTAAATACATTAATTAAGCGCAAGACTTGAAATCTCGTGATGTGGACCAGTGAGCAACGTTCAGGACTACCAGCCAAGAGGAGCCGTGTTCGAACCCAGCAGACGCCCAGGATTTTTTCATCGTTTAATGTTATCGAATCTTGTTTCTGAATTCGTAATGCGTTCGCGCGGTAATAATCAAATAAAAAATTCGGTATTTAATTTTTTTGTTTTTCAAAAATATTTTTTCCGGATTGATAATTTTGACATCACCCATATGTCATATTGACGTCATAGAATGTCAAACAGACATCACATTTACGTCATGTATACGTCATTAGTTTTACATCATAATCTTACGTAAAACAGTGTGAAATAATGAGTCAAACCTGACTCATTCATGACTTATATATTACGTAAATGATGACATAGCGCAACGTCACTCCGACGTCAAATTTACGTCAATGCGTTTACTGGGTAGTAACAAACATTTTTTAGCAGTGTTGACTCTCAACTCCAGTAATTTAGATTATTATACTTATAACGATTTCAAAACTATTCCTTTGGCTGCAACAGAAATGTACCCGTGGTTGCAACAGGAATAGACTTTTGGTTGCAACAGTAGAACTGATCTCGGAATACTATGGGCCAAATCCTGTAGCTTTAACAGAACTAAGTTGCTAAGACCTGTAGTTGCTACAGGGCTATATCCTGTTGCAGCAACAGTTCTTTTTTTCGAGTAGAATACATTTTTATAGAAAATTCGATTTCCGATCAATAAGCTTTTCTTGGATTTATCATTAAACTCAATAATTATTGAGTAATGGTCAAATTTAAGTCACACGAAAATTCTTATCGCTAGCGGTAAACAATTTTCAGTTTCAAATATTATAATTAAAGAATGTGATTTAATTTAAAGAGATATGGTACAAAGTAAAGAGTACAATTATTTGGAAAATTAAATTTTTTACTAAAAAAGTCTTCATGAGGTTTCAATTACTGTAAATAGTGTAGCCGTAAATTAAATTCAAAGTTATATATATCAGTAGTACATTTTACTTGCAAAAGTATTGATTTATTTTTAATCATTTAAAAGCGTTTCTAACTTTTTATGAAGGAAAAACATTTTTTTTTCGTTTACTTATACTCTGTACATACAATCCTATATATTTTTTTACAATAATTAATCACCTCACACATGTAAAGTATTAAAAAAAAAAACAAATCAACGAGACAATTACTTATAAATTTTTACTCGACTCAAAAATGCCTTAGAGTACTTTAGTATAGATTGATGGTTTAATTGAGAAAACAAGATAACTATGGGGCTTAGGCAAAACTTTATGAGAACTATTTTTGTAAGAAATTTAATGAGCTAAAAATTTGTTATTGTATGTTTGGGTCTAGCTCCGATAGTTTCGCGGGAATTTTAATTTGAAAGCAAAGGAAACTTAGTCAGAGTGACAGAAAACGGTTCCATGGTTTTTTTGATATTACGGCAAAACTAGAAAGTGCAGAAAAAAATGTGTAGAACCTTTTTTTTAGAAAATTGAAGAAGTTACAACTTTGTTTCTATTCATTTTTGTGATATCTGCAGTAGTTTACTCAGAATTTTGATTTTTTTGTAACTTGAGTGTAAATTTTGTCAAAAATAAAATTAAATCAGTGAGAATTTTATTAAATAAGAATTATAATTAACTTAATTACTATACTTGTTTGTTTCAGTTATTTGTATATATTATGATAAGCATATTTATCTAGCGACATAAAAAAAATGGTAATAATGTTTTGAGTATCGCTACTGTGAAGTCGAGTCTCCTCGTTAAAGTAAAGCTTTTCCCCAGCGGTCTCTGCTCATCCTTCTGTCACTCTTATACACATAATATATAAACTAAAACTCTTCATGACAGTATAATAAAAAGTATACGAATAAATAATGGTTAATATTCTATCGTTTCAAACTTTTCTTCATATAAATATATATATTTTTTTTTAATTTCTTTTTTTCCATTCTTCAGTTCCCTTTTCATTTTTACGAACTTTATTTTTCTTCATCAACATAAATCATAATTTCCAAACTTAGTAGCATTCAGTATTAAAATATCCCAAAACAATTTTTTTCTTTTTTTTCTCAAAATCCCAACTTCATACTTTGATATCTCTGGTCCTAATTATCTAATCAAAAATTTAAAAAAATTCATTTTAAACCTCTGAATCTCTGCTGTAAATTTTATTCCTTCATAAATTCTCATATTTTAATTAATATCAAAATTACATCCCTCTAAACTCATGAGTCTAATAAAAAAAAAAAAAAAAAAAACAATAAAAATAAATCAAAATTTTGTTTTGTCAACAATTTGTAGTTCAAATTTATTGAACCTATAAGGCAGAAGTAAAACCGTTAATAATTTATAACTGCTTTGTGCCAACAGTTAAAGTAAATTTAAACCCACTACTCACGCAAACATTAAACGTTTGAAAGAAATTTTTTTTAAAAAGTTTTTTTTTTCTTCAAAAGAAAAAAGATTTCGTAATTTAACATGACTTAAAAAAAAGAAAAAACTTTGTTCCAAATTATTCATCGATAATTGGATTCTGTCGATGCATAAAATCAATTAGTACTCAATATTATATATGAATATATATATATATATATATATATATTTTTAAATATATATAATATTAGTTATATGTTATGGATGTAGATGAATAGATTGTGGAAATAGTATGACATTATTTGAGAGAATGGAAATTGCATTTTACCGTTAAATGTATGTAGTTGAATATGCGATGGGGACGAGGTAGAAAGAGAGGAGAAAGTGAGGGTGAGGGTTTGGGTGAGTGTGAGTAAGAGAAAGAGAAAAAGAGTGAGATAGAGAGAGAAAGAGAGAAATAAAAGAGGGAGGTACTGAGTGTAAATCGGCGTCTGTGTCTGTACGCGGCGTACAATTAGGTATAACAATATTTACTATTTGCCAATATGGTGATAGCTTAACAGTCCGTGCCATCTGGCACGTTTCTGCTTAAACTTATTTTTTATTGTTATTGTTACATTTATTTTTATTGTTTTGTATTTTTATTTATATTTTATTACTTATGGTGGTGATAAACTAGATAAGTTGTTGTATATTTTTTTAAGGAATTATTTTTACTGAAAATATATTTAATAGATTTGGGTTGCAAGCGTGCGATAAAAAAAACTGAGCGGATTGTAAATTTTAAGATTTTGAGCTTAAATTTTTTTTTTTTTTTTTTTTTTGGGTTTAAAATTTATAAATATTTATTTTAGAGACACTAGTGACTTTATTTGGACACAGAAAAATGAAAAAATAAAATTAGATAAAAAAAAACTGTGAACTGGATTCGAACCCACGAGCTCAGTAATTAATTTTTATAGAAATTTTTAATGTTTCTGGCTATATCTCGGAAAGTAATCAACGAATTTACAACTTTAAAAGTTTATTTTAATTGACAGTAAATAGGGAATATTCTGAATGTCTATTAGATCGAGACGGGGTAATATGGACCAGCTAAAAAAAACATAAAAAAATCAATAATGATTATTTTTGATATTTTTAACGCAAACGTAAGTCCGGAACTCATAATAACAAATAAAATCAGTAATTGTGTCACTTGAATATAACAATCCTTATTATATAGGTAGAGAATAAATATACGGATATAATACAATGTGTAATGACAACTATAATAATAATAATAATAATAATAATAATAACAATAGTAATAACAAAGACAAGATAGTATAAAAGCAATTTCAAGAGTCACTGATTTCATTCCGCTACTACAAACTATATATACGGATATACTCTACTGACAACAATTTCTCTACTCCTTTGACACAATTGTCGCTTTATATACGCCTGTAAGTTTGTACTTTGTCGTGTATCGTTGTTACCTTGTGTGTAGTACCACCGAAACAGGAAAGTTAAGAGGGAATGAGAGAAAGACGATTACAAACGCTCCCCTACTTCTAGAATGAGAAAGTAGATGCGACTTTTTAGAAAATATCTCCGAGAATAAGAATTTTCTTGTGATTTCTCACGAGACTATCTCTTTTATCTTAGAAAAAAGGTAAAAAAAATGTCAGCTATCGCCAAAGAAATAGTATCTCTTGATATAAATTAATTAGTTTTGGAAAATTTATTTTATTATTTTTTAAGACTTACTTATCACGATCTAGTTATCGAGGAAATAATTTCGAAGAAGTTGTTTCCACCTTAGAAATCTTATTATAGGGTACACTTTTTAAAATTGAATAATCAAAGGCAATTTTTTTTCGAAATTAGGTTTATTTTTCAAGGTCCATAACTTTGACCTTAATTGACCTAGACGCAAATAAAAAAATCTCATGTAAAGTATATAGTTTGCATAATAAATTACATTCAATCAACAGTTAAATTAGTTTATATTTTTTATCCAGTTCCGAGCTCTAAAGTGACATTATAAATATACGTCTAGCAAATGGTTATGATCAACAAGAATTATTATTTGGACAATAAAATTAACAGTAACATGGTTTGTAATCATGAATATACCTTTGGATATGTAAATATATATATATATATATATATATATATATATATATATATATATATATATATATATATATATATGTGTGTGTGTTTGTGTACATAGAAAGACAATATTCATGTACAATTTAATATGTCAACGAGTTGTGAATACTCGGAAACACTGATAATTCAAATGGAAATGGTATTAAATGTATATATATATATATGTTAATATAAATGGTGTAGGTTAATACACCGATCAAGCAATAAACTCTCTCGATAACGGGAACGAACTGAAATTGAGAGCTAGTCTACGTGGTATTGGTCGGGTGGTTGGTTGCCCTGATATTGGTGCCGATGCAACTCTAGTACTCGGGTTATATATATATACATATACCAGCAGAGTATTTTGGTACGAAATGGGTTCATATCCACTATCCAATGGGATTTCCAGCCAATTGTCGTGAAATCTTCTGTATTCACAGCTTGGTAAACCTGTTAGTTTAAACCGTCACGATAAAATATCATCATGTGATCACATGATCCTGTTATTGGATACAATTTATCAATTTTATCCTTTTTTATCCTTCCTTCCTCATATTCCGACAATAAAACATCAATTTTATTTATTAATTAACACAAACAACTAAAACTATTTATAATTAAAATATACTATTTCTGCTTTTCATCAAAAATTTTTTTTCGTCCCATTTTACCCCTCCTTAATCATTTTTTTCAAACTTTAGTTATCAATAAAACACGGTATTAAAAACTTAAGTAGCGGCATTAGTTTCCAAGTTGCCTTTGAGGTCAATATCGGAGTTTTTAAAAACATTAATTTTTTTAAAAAGTTATTAATTTGAAAAATGCATTATGCCTCATGTGAAACTCGGTTACGTTCTGAAAAAAGTGAGTCCTCGAACGAGTAAATCGGGCCATTAGTTTCCGAGATATTAAGCCAGGAAGTTAAAAAATCGATATTTTCCAAAATTAATATTGAACTTTAGGTACCGGGTTCGAATCCTGAGGCAATTTTTTTTTTTTCTTTTAGAATTTTCAAGAATCTTGCAATTGAAGAATATAGGGGATGTCAGATTTTAACAATTAAAGTAAAATATCCGGTAATTTATCGCATTTTAAGGAATAGAGATAAAAATCTAATCGAATAGCTTGTTTGACGTCTTGCTAAATACACTGAGAAGTTAATTAAGATAGCTAATTACTCATAAGCCTTTGAGTCTCTAAACACGCTTTGTTCAGTCAAGTGTCGAAAAAAAAGAAAAAAAAGAAAACCTGTTTTTTTCTTCATACAGTTGAAGAATGTGCACTCAGCGTGATTGGTACGCGGCAGAGCATATCCGAGTGTACCTTACGAATTTCGTAAAAAAATATTTTTTTCATTTTATTTCCGTGCTTATTTTATACCATGACGGTTTCAAACATCTTTTGAACATGAAAATTTTTTTTTAAAACTCTCAACGTGAGCTACACGTTCAATACAAGCATCCAGAATCCAGCTCATGTAAATATGCTTTAATCTTCAAGTGACTTGATGGGGAACAATAAAACCTCGTAAAATGTGAATGAGTTGAAGGGCGACAACGGGAAGGGAACTAAACTTTCAGACAGAATATATATTCTCGAGTGTCGAATCGATCGATTAACAACACTCCTGGGAAATGAATAATTTAACTATTCTATACCCTTTCAATGTAAATAATTGAAATTTTAAATAACAAAAATCTTAATAATAAATATAGTGATTAATATTCAAGCCTACATTCTAGCTTAACCATTAAAGATACGATATAAATTAACATGAATAATTCTGAAGACAATCAAATTTCTAACAAAACAGGTCCTTGACTCTACCTTCGACGCTTCATTGGTTTAGAAGAAATTTCTTTTCAAAGCAAAAACAACATTTTTAAGATATTTACTTTTTTTGTTAATTAAAATTGAAATGTTGGCTAACCTATTAAATATATGACAAATATGGTGATTGACGATTTTACGGAAAATTAAATTCTCTATAAAAAAGCCTTTATAACTTTTTGCCTCATGTCAATCAACTCAAATAACTTTGCTAGAATTTAACTGTATAGTAATTTATAGCTATTCTATCATGTTTTCCTAAATTTTTTTTACTTTACTTATTTATCATTCAATCAAGCTTATGATTATTTAAATATGCACATGCATGATGAAAACTCATATTTACATTATGAATTATGATATGGATGAACAAAGAAGAATTAATTATCATAAGCAAACATTAATAAATTTTTATTGATCGTAAAGAATTCAATACCCAGATATTGAATAACATCCACTTGAATACATTTTTCCAAAATAAATATGAAGATGGCAATTACGAATTAAAACATATAAATTATGCAAATATTATTAAAATAGCAGTTAATTAATGAGTAATATAAATTAGGTGTCACGTACAATTGGTTATTTAATTACTATTGGTTTCAATAATAACAATAATTAGCAATTAGTAATTAAAGCAGAATCACGGAAGCGTTGCCTGGTAACTGTAAAAACGATGTGTTGATTTTAGCGCCGATGCTCAAATTAGCGGCTGCGTTGGCGACGTAGACGGTCATCTGTTTTGGAATGTTCATGAACGTTGCGACGTCATAGTGCATTGAATGATTATACAGATTGACAATTAATACAACGGGTGACTGATTGGGAAGTCTCCGAGCGATACCCAGAAAGGTGTCGTAGATCGCGGTTACTTGAGTAGTACCTCGTTGGACGACCGGATTCTGCTTGAGAGAAATCAGCCGCTTAGTGATGGCGTAGGAAGAATTCTTAATGGTCTTTTCAGCTTGGAGGTTCAGGGTCTTGTAGTTCGAGTGAACTGGTAGCCAAGTTTTTTTGCCGGTTGAGAAACCTGCGTTGACAGAGCTATCCCACTGGAAAGGAGTTCTCGCAGGATCACGTGAGGTTAAATTGTAGCGGCTTGGTCCTGCGTTGCAGCCTGCGGGGTCGATGGTCTCGTTCCAGGACATGGGACGGTCGATCATTCCTATTTCATCTCCATTGTAAATGATTCCGACACCTGGAAGGATTGCGGCGATCATGGTAATCTGATCAGCACGATGGGGACCGAAGCGAGAGCCGACTCTAGAGTTGTCGTGGTTCCCGGTCACCCAATTGGCGACGTAACCAGCAGGAACAGAGTTGAGGTAGCGATCTATAGCACGTTTGTAGTCGACGGGCTTAGAGACACCCGTGATATTGCGAAGGAAGATGAAATTGAATGGAATGTTAGATCCGAATTGGTAGTACTTCATTGCGTAGGGCACAGTAGTGTAAGCTTCGGTGAGAATTATCTTGCGGGTTCCATTTGTTGAGTCGACTAGCTTGCGCCAGGATGCTACAACGTCATAGGTTTCATTCTGATCTGATGTGTAGATGTGTCTGAGTGTCCTAGGGTCAGTGTCTTGAAACCCGGTGTTAGGTATCTTGGGTTCGTCTAGAAAACGCGAGTCTTCGACGAGGAAATTAATTGCATCAACTCGAAAACCATCAACGCCAAGGTTCAGCCAAAAGCGGAAGACGTTTTTCATCTCTTCTTGCAATGCAGTACTGCGGTAATTAAGATCCGGTTGTCCTACGGTAAATTGATGGTAATAGTACTGCTTGCGTTGATCATTCCATTGCCAAGCAGAGCCTTGGAATTCACTTAGCCAATTATTGGGTGGTTTCCGCGTTCCATTTACTATCTTGGCGTCCTTCCAGATGTAATACTCATCAAAAGGCTTGACACGCTGGATACTTTTTAAGAACCACGGGTGCTTATCCGAGCTGTGATTTGGAACGAAATCCAACACAACTTTGAGCTTTAAGGCTTTAGCTCTTACAGTCAGGCGCTTAAAGTCATCGATTGTTCCAAAAATAGGATCAATCGCTGTAAAATTAGATATATCATACCCAAAATCTACCATCGGACTTGCGTAGATCGGCGACAGCCAAACTGTACTTACGCCCAAATCCACCAAATGCTCCAGCTTGCTCGTTATGCCATTCAAGTCACCCACGCCGTCTCCATTGCTGTCTTTGAAGCTCCTCGGATACACTTGGTAGATAAACGTGTCTCTCCACCACTCGTCCTTTCCCGTAGCATTTTGTGCCACGGACTCGCGCAATCCAACTAATCCCCAGATTAATTGCACGCACACTACAGTCAGCAACATTCTGCCACCCACTACCTTGTCCCCGTACCCACCATTCCTTTTAACTTGATCACATATCTTTTAAACTAACAAACCCATATAAAAATCAATACCGATAACTGATAGCAGTATTTTTTTATGTTTGCCGCCTACTATTTCCGTTGTAGTTATCAGTTGGGAAGTTACAAGTACAATAACTGATAAATTCATCTATTTTTTATTAAACTTTTTGTCAACACGATAGATTAAGTTGAGATAAATAGCAAACATTGTTCTCGAAATATATAACTCAATAAACAAGCTTGTTTACTTGTGTACAGTCTCAATAAATACTATTGATTCCAATGTCAGCTATCTCCCGGTAAAATTTCTCTATCCAAAAGTATCCAGACATACGAAGGATGGAGGGGAGGGGGAGATATAGTCCTCCGAATTCACTTTCATTACAGTAAGACAGTAGGACAGGAATTCCCTTAATCCCATGAGAAATCTCAGGAGACGTCTACTAATTGCACATATCACTGACCTACTTGACCCGCCTTCGAAATGTATGAGCTAATCGAATATTGTCAATAGTATTAGAAACGTTATCGGTTTGGCCGCTCAGGCTTGCACTATCACAAGTATCTCACCTGAAAGTTTATCCTAGATGGATCCAATTGGGTCCGGCGCACACTTCCCACACCCAATAAATACCCAGTTTAAATATATATTTACTACCGATTGTAGTAACAATTATGCACTACTTACATCTGCATTTTCGGTTAATTTTAAAATTATATTTGTAATTATAATCATAATCATGACAATTCTTTATGAAACTGACAATCAAAAATATTTCAATGTTATTGCTTTTATAACTAATAACTGTATTTATATATTTATTGTTATTTGTTGTGACGCGACGGAAATTTCCAGATATAAAATCAACAATATATTTATTTCTTACTTCCGCTGCTTGTTGTCAATAATTTTTTTTGACTGAGTAAAGATAAATATATACATATATATGACAAGTGTTCAATAAAATAAAAAATTACTCTAAATACCGACGATTTCTGGCGACTCCATACAATTTTTTAGGCATCATAAATATTTCCTATAATTTTTTTAAACAAACAATACAATATTTTTTCTGTGAAAATAAAACTTTCAAAAATCGGAAACAAATAATTATTAGGCAATGACATTACTTTTTAATTAGAGAATTTAAATTGTAGAATTTCATTGATCAATACTTTAATGTCAATTAAATAATCAATGCCATTGCTATAATTTTTTAAAATATATCTTGGTCTTTCATTATTGGGTTACACATAAAATCGATTGCTGATGAAATTAAATTTTTCTTTGTTAAAAGTTGAAAAAAACTTTTTTTTTAATTTTTCTTCTCGTCCCGTCACTCGAAAGAAAAATGACATAATAGTAACCGAGGTCATGTTATACTGCACTATTTCAGCTTGAGAATAATTTTTTTTTCGTCTCCATACGTCAATCTTGACAAAACTCAATATTGTTTCAATTAAAATATTTATTTCACCTGGTCCATTTTTTCCCTCACTATAATTATTAATTGTTAACTTCAAACAAGTGATTCAATTACTGAACTTTATTTAATAAAAATACAAGCTAACGATGAATTTTTAACTATAATTATAACTCAGTGTAAATTTCCAATTAAAATTAATTAAAAAATTAATTGAAACAGTATTATTATTTTCATCATATAAAATTTTATGCACGAATACAAGTAGTTATTATTTTAATCCGATAAAATGGATAATGATTACAATATAACAGGGTAGGAAAGAAACTTTTTTTTTCCTTGTTCTGATATTGCCTGTATTTAAATGAGTATGACGGCACCGTAACCATCAATACCAAAATTAGTCATATCAACTTGAGCGCCCACTGAAATATTAGCCCATGAATTAGCGGCGTAGACTGTCATTTTATCCGGAGCATTAATAAAAGCTGCGATATCGTAACGTACAAGGGTTTTGTGTACATTAATCAGCAAAACCACTGGCGATTGATTTTGCAGCCTCCGCACAATCGCTAAATATGCATAATGGACAATAGTAGTTTCGGTGGTACCATTTCGAAGGATAGGATTTTTTTTCAAAGAGATCAGTTTTTTCATGAGTGAATAGTGAGAGTAGGGTTGAGTCTTCTGAATGGCTAGATTGACAGTCTTGTAATTAGAATTGACTGGAAGCCAAGTTTTTTTATTGGAAGAGAAGCCAGCGCTAGTTGAATTATCCCACTGGAAGGGAGTCCTCGCGGAATCGCGAGATTTGAATTTGTAATTGAGTGGGCCAGCATTGATTCCAGCTGGATCAAGAGTTTCGTTCCAGGCCATTGGTCTATCGATCATACCGATCTCGTCGCCATTGTAGATGATGGCAACTCCAGGAAGCACGGCGGCAATCATGTTGATCTGGTCGATCCATCTGCTGTTTAGTCTGGAGCCAGTGCGACGGTTGTCATGATTGCCAACGACCCAATTTGGTAAAGCTCCGCTGGGCAGTTCGTTCAAGTAGCCGTCGATTACGCCCTTGCAGCCCAGGGCGCCAGAACTGAGCTTAATGTTACGGATCAAGTTGAAATTGAAGGGAATGTTGGATCCGTGCTGGTGGAACTTCATTGTAAAGTAAGGAGTCGTGTAGGCTTCGGTCATGATTACTTTGCGGGTTCCATTGGTTGAGTCGAGGACCCGGCGCCAGGCTTGAAGAATATCATAGTTTTGGTCACGATCCACTGTGTAGTTATGCTTCAGAGAGTTTGGGTCAGTGGCCGGTAAAAAGGAAGCACTTGAACTTTTGGGTTCGTCTAGGAAGTGTGAGTCTTCGATCAGATAATTGATCGCACCGATACGGAAACCGTCAACTCCACGGTTCAGCCAGAAGCGTAAGACGTTTTTCATCTCTTCCTGCAGAGCAGTGCTGCTGTAATTGAAATCCGGTTGCCTTGCAGTAAACTGGTGGTAATAGTACTGCTTGCGTTGATCATTCCATTCCCAGGCAGAACCTTGAAATTGACTCAGCCAATTGTTGGGCGGCTTTCGCGTTCCATTGACTATCCTGGCGTCTTTCCAGACGTAATACTCATCAAAGGGCTTGACACGCTGGACACTTTTAACGAACCACGGATGCGTATCCGAGCTGTGATTCGGCACGAAATCCAATACAACTTTAAGCTTTAACGCTTTAGCTCTCGCGATGAGACGCGTAAAGTCGTCGATCGTTCCAAAAATCGGATCAATTGCCGTAAAATTAGATATGTCATATCCAAAATCTACCATCGGACTCGCGTAGATCGGCGACAGCCAAACTGCACTCACGCCCAAATCCACCAAATGCTCCAGCTTGCTCGTTATGCCATTCAAGTCACCCACGCCGTCTCCATTGCTGTCTTTGAAGCTCCTCGTATACACTTGGTAGATAAACGTGTCTCTCCACCACTCGTCCTTTCCCGTAGCATTCTGTGCCACGGACTCTCGCAACCCAACTAATCCCCAGATTAATTGCACGCACACTACTGTCAGCAACATTCTGCCACCCACTACCTTATCCCCGTACTCATCATTCCTTTTAACTTGATCTCATATCTTTTAAACTAACAAACCCACATAAAAATCAATGCCGATAACTGATAGCACTATTCTTTTATTCTCACCTCTTTCTACGCCTCGCATTAAATCCATCTGGAAGTTTTCTGCTATCACCCTCTCCACCTCTCCTTCTCTAAAAAAATTATCCTCACTAATTAAAGTATTTCATATTTATTATTCATCACACACTCTTCAATAAAACTTTAATATTAACTCTACCGTTAATTAACTATCTCCATATTTGCATAGATACATACATCCATGCATGCATATATAAATATATATAACACAAAGTTCATTCTTCTTACAGCTGAACGCCCCAGAATATTAACTCCCGCAACAATGCCGTCTCAACTGTCAGTCTTCATTACATGAAAACTCGAGAGACATAAGCATGCTCCTAAAAATAAAAACAGCATAATGAAAAACAACTTGAGCCCTTTATTTCTTTCTCCCTCTCTTAATTAACTACCTCGAGTGTCTGGTAATTAGCAGCTTTATTCTTCCACAAATAGGTGACAAGCTAATAATTAGACTATAAGAGTAATCAATATAAATATATATATACATTTAAATAGACAAAACATCGGAGGATATATGCACTAAAAATATGTAAATGAAAGAGCAATTATTAATAGGGTTCTTTATTTAAAATCAAATGAAAAATATAATAATGTATATGTATAAGTACATTATAAAATTATAGTTATCGATTATTTGAGAATAACAGAAGCTGCTGCAGGTAGATTCAATGCAGCTGTGTTGACACGGATGCCAGGTGCTATTTTCGATCCAACGCTGGCTACCAACACACTCATGGAGGTGGGAATATTCAACCAAGCACTTGCGTCAATTGTAATTGGTTTATTGGCGAAGTTGATCAACAAGGCAATAGTCCTGGACTGGTCAAGACGACGAACTATACCTAGAACGTTTTCTCCGGCGACAATAAGCTGAGTGGATCCGGTTCTGATGATCGGGTCTTTTTTAAGGGCCACCAGCTGCTTGGTGATTCCGTAGTGGGAAGTGGGTGATGACTTCTGAGCTGCTAGGTTAAGGGTTTTGTAGTTGGGGTGGACCGGCAGCCAAGTTTTAGGGTTGGTAGAGAATCCGGCGCTGGTAGTGCTGTCCCACTGGAAGGGAGTACGCTCAGGATCACGGGAGGTGACATTGTATCTTCCGGGTCCAGCGTTGCAGCCTGCGGGGTCGACGGTTTCAGCCCAGCTTAGCGGGCGGTCAATCATTCCGATCTCGTCACCGTTGTACAGAACTCCAACACCTGGCAGTACGGCGGCAATCATTGGAATTTGATCAGCACGCTGCTCTCCGTAACGAGAACCAGCTCGATGACTGTCGTGGTTCCCGACGACCCAGTTTGGCTGCTGGCCCTGGGGGATGCTGTTCAGGTACCGGTCAATGATTCTCTTGAAGTCTAAAGGTGATGACTGATTGTTTAGCTGGTTTATGAACATGAAGTTGAAAGGAACGTTGGATCCGTAATTATAGTACTTCATAGTCAAGGACAAACTGGTCCAAGCTTCGGTCAAAATTATTTTACGAGTCCCATTACTTGAGTCCAAGACCTGGCGCCATGATTTCAAGATGTCGTAGGTCTCGTCTTGATCGGCGGTGTAGATATGCTGAAGTGTTCCTGGATCAGTGTCTGGTAGACCAGTATTCGGAATCTTTGGCTCATCTAGAAAACGTGAGTCTTCAATAAGATTCGGGATCGTGTCAATTCGGATTCCATCAACACCACGATTTGTCCAGAAACGTAAGACGTTTTTCATTTCCTCTTGCAAAGCAGTGCTACGGTAGTTTAAATCCGGTTGTCCTGCTGCGAACTGATGAAGATAGTACTGCTTCCGTTGATCATTCCATGTCCAAGCGGAACCTTGGAAAGCACTCAGCCAGTTATTTGGCGGCTTACGCGTCCCATTGACCATCTTAGCGTCCTTCCATATGTAGTACTCGTCGTAAGGTTTTATCTTCTGAACACTTTTTGGAAACCATGCATGCTTATCCGAACTGTGATTCGGCACAAAGTCCAAAACCACTTTAAGCTTCAATGTTTTAGCTTTAGCAACTAGACGCGAGAAATCGTCTAAAGTACCGAAGATGCTGTCAATGTTGGTGAAGTTCGCTATATCGTAACCGAAATCTACCATGGGACTCGTGTAGATCGGAGACAGCCATAACGCACTTATGCCTAAATCTGCCAGATGTTCTAACTTACTCGTTATACCATTCAGATCTCCAACTCCATCACCATTGCCATCCTTGAAACTTCTTGGATACACCTGATAGACAAACGTGTCTCTCCACCACTCGTCAGCATTCTGAGCGAGTGTGTACTCACTCAAAGTGCACAGGAATAAAACTAATAACGTTCGTCGCAACATCTTAACTTGCACTGCCAATTCATTCCGAGGACGCTTCTTTTAACCATGAGACAGATCACAAAAATATTAAATGATAAAATAATCATTAACCTTGTGGTTTTCCAATCAATATTCAAATCTTAGAATTATTTATCTTATCGCTATCTTTGAGCTAAAGATTGTGATCTACTTACTTGTGGGTTTTATAAATCAATAAAAATTTAATCGGTTAACTGAAGTACTTAAGATAGCATTAGGCTATTGATTTTATATATTTATGCGCTCGAGAGTTTATAATCTATTTTATGAATGTACTGATATTTTTTATTATTATATTTACTTATTTCCTTGAAAGCTACATATCGAAAACGAAGAATAAAAAAATTTCAGAAAACACCTCGATTTTTTTTATTTCTATTCGATAATTACAACCCAAGTTATGGCCTTAGAAAGTCGAATCATCATTTGATTAATTAAAAATTACCCATGAGTATTCCTTTTGCAGCATAGAAACTTAATGACGTCTGTCTTGTATAACTTATTATTAACATATATTATGAAAGGTTAGGAATTAAATAAATAAAACCCAACAGTTATGCAACAATATTCTATTGAACTCAAAATTACATAGGTTATAAGTGAAAAAATATTAATTTAGAACAACTGAAGCTGCGGCTGGTAAAGAGATTTTGCCCGTACCAATTGTAATGCCAATCTTAGTATTGGATCCTACACTGGGCGCGTAGACAGTCATATTACTTGGAATATTGAGCCAAGCTTGTGCATCAAAGGTAACTCTCTTATCAGCGAAATTGATTAGCAAAACAATGGGATTCTGCTTTGGCAGTCTTCTAATAACACTGAGAACATTTTCCGTAGCCAGAAGAACTTCAGTATCTCCCTTCTTTATCACATCGTTCGATTTCAAAGCAACTAGTCTCTTGAAAATTCCATAATGTGACTCTGGATCATCTTTCTGGTTAGCTAAATTCAGCGACTGATAGTTAGGATTGACAGGCAGCCAAGTTTTGTTACTAGAAGAGAATCCAGCGCTGGTAGAGTTGTCCCACTGATAGGGTGTTCTTTCGGGATCACGAGTTACGGCCAAGTAATTATCTATACCAGCATTGCAAGCCTGGGGATCAACAGTCTGCTCCCAGGGAATGGGTGCTCCGATCATTCCAATTTCGTCTCCATTGAAAACGACTCCAACTCCTGGTAAAACTGCAGCGAGCATCGTGAGCTCATCAGCCCTCTTGGGGCCCAGTCTGTTAGCTACACGTGGATTGTCGTGATTATCAACCACCCAATTAGCAATGTAATCGCCCTCAGGAATGCTATTCAACCAGCTGTCAATACTTCTCTTGAAATCTAGTGCTGATGATTTGTTATTCAGTCCGGTGACGAACATGAAGTTGAAGGGGACATTGGAACCATACTCGTAATACTTGACAGTCAGTGGTAAAGAAGTGTAGGCCTCAGTCATGATAATCCGCTTCTCACCACCCAGAGAATCAAGTTTTTGACGCCAGCTCTTCAAGAGGTCGTAGGTCTCAGGCTGGTCTACAGTATAAATATGTTTTAAGGTCGCGGGATCATTTGCTGGTTTTCCTGTATTAGGAATCACGGGCTCGTCTAGAAACCTGTCGTCTTCGTACATGAAAATCATCGAGTCAATACGAAATCCGTCTGCGCCGTTCTTAGCCCAGAAAACTAAAGCATCTTCCATTTCTTTCCGGAGATCCGCGTTTCGGAAGTTAAGATCTGGCTGTCGGATTGCAAATTGGTGAAGATAGTACTGCTGACGGATGTCATTCCATTCCCAAGCCGAGCCAAGAAAGACACTGAGCCAATTGTTTGGAGGCTGGCGGGTTCCATTAACTATTTTAGCGTCTTTCCAGACGTAATAGTCGTCATAGGGCTTGATACGGTGAACAGATTTGTTAAACCAGGGATGGTCGTCTGATGAATGATTGGGCACCCAATCAAGGATCACTTTAAGCCCACGCTTGTGCGCTGCTTCCGTTAAATTGTTGAAGTCTTCAATAGTCCCATAAATGGGATCTATTGCAGTAAAATTGGAGATATCATAACCGAAGTCTACCATTGGTGATTTGAAGATCGGTGAGAGCCAGAATGCGCTGACATTCATGTCAACAAAATGGTCGATTTTTTCAAGGACTCCTTTAAGGTCACCGACACCGTCTCCATCGCTATCTTTGAAACTTCGCGGGTAAATTTGGTAAATGAATGAATCTCTCCACCATTCAGATGATGAGTTGGTTGGAACTGATGTATTGTAGTTTTGTGATGAGTCTGTTTGATTATTTGATTCTGGACGTGGTTGATTAGGTCTAGGTGGCCTTGGATTCAGTCCAGGTAATCCTGGAGGTCGTTGACCAGGTCCAGGTCGTTGACCAGGTGCCCACGGTCCAGGTCGTTGACCCGGTGCCCAAGGTTCAGGTCGTTGACCCGGTGCCCAAGGTTCAGGTCGTTGACGAGGTGTCCATGGCCCAGGAAGTGACCAAGGTTCAGAAAGGGGCCAAGGTAATCTCAGAGGGCCTTGTGGTAAAGCAACCACAAAAACAATCGCAGAGATAAAAATTAACTCACGTAACATTTTAAACTGTTGCTACCACTTACTCAACTCGTTATTTTATACCCGTCTGTAGGATAAGCAATTCTTTATAAACAATAGTATGATCGATTGAATTGAATTTCCGCAGTTGCTTCTGTACTATTCATCTACTTCGCAAAACCCGATACTCCAATTCCGTCTTACAATATTAATGACTGCAAATGCTGCACCACATTTTCATTTATTCTTCTATTTTTTATGAACAAAAGATAACTTGTGCAAATATTTTATTATCAATACTTATTGTTGATTCTCGAATGAATAGATGTTCTTATGCTTGTTAAATATTACGTGAATATGAGCGTAGATTATTAATTACTTACTTTAATATTAAGTTATCCAATGACATTTTTAAATAAAAAAATATTCTTCGAAAATCTTAATTCCTATTTTATTTTTAAGTTTAATAGGTCAGGAGACAGAAAATCAGTAATAAAAAAATCATCTATTGTTATATTTCTGTAACTTCACATATTTATTATTTTTATGTCAAAATTTTTCTATTTAAAAAAATATTATTTTATTTATTACAAAATTCCAAAAGTTTTTAAATAAATTATCAAGCTATTATAATTTTTTTTATTTCTTCAACATAAATACAAAATACATAAGTAGCTAAACTATAACATATGTAAAATCACGAGTTTAAATCAAAACGGCATCAGAACAATGGATCCATACCCTGGCATTGCCAAAGCCGTTGTATCAATTACGTTCCAAGAGAAAGTCTTCCAATCCCGATTAGTCACAAGGATCCTCATCCTCTCCGGAATGTTCATCCAGGCCGAAACATCCAAAGTCACTGGTTTGCTTCCGAAATTTTGTACCAGGGCATAAAGTCTCTTTGCAGAATCCGTTGGACGCCTGACAACCCCTAGGACATTATCCCCAATGACCACTGTCTCAGTGGTTGCATTGACCAACCTCCCAGATTTCTTCATTGCCATCAGCTTAATGAAGATCGAAAAGTGGGACCTAAAGTCATTTTGTTCACTCGCCAAATTGATGGTCTTGTAATTAGGATTAACTCGCAGCCACGTTTTCGGATTAGTAGAGAATCCCGCGCTAGTAGAGTTGTCCCACTGCATTGGAGTTCTGGCAGGATCTCGCGAAGTCAGTTGATATTTACCTGGGCCTGCATTGCAGCCAACAGGATCCACGGTTTCATTGTACGTCAACCATGTGTCATCCATTCCAATCTCATTTCCGTAGTACATGACGCCCACACCAGGAAGTACGGCAGCCAACATAATGAAATGATCCTTACGTGCGTTACCAATCCGTGTATTGACTCGATTGACGTCATGGTTATCTATTACCCAGTTAGCTTCCTCACCAGCAGGCATGTAATTCAACCAAGAGTCAATAGCTCTCTTGAAATCCAGTGGAGTTGATTTGTTATTCAATGCACCCAACAGCATGAAGTTGAAGGGGACATCCGACCCCGAACGATAGTAGTTCATTGAGTACTGCAACTGTTCCTGCAGCCCCGTGAAGCTTTCAGTCATCAGAATCTTCTTACCTCCTGGCTGAGCGTCCAGAACCTTACGCCAGCTAGCAACCAGGCCAAAAGTCTCATTCTGGTTCCTCGTATAAATATGATTCAGCGAGTTCCAGTTGTCTGCTGGATACCCACTATTAGGAATCACCGGTTCATCAAGCAGCCTTGAATCTTCGTATGCATGAATGATTGCATCAACTCGAAACCCATCAATACCTCGATTGGTCCAGAAAACTAGCACGTCTTCCATCTCTTTTCTCAAAGCCGCGCTCCTGAAGTTCAAATCCGGTTGTTGAGGAGTAAACTGCCGGAAGTAATACTGCTTCCGCTGTTCATTCCAAGTCCACGCCGAACCATGAAAAACACTCAGCCAATTATTTGGCGGCTTACGCGTACCATTCACCATCTTAGCGTCCTTCCAAATGTAATACTCATCATATGGCTTTATCCGCTGCACAGACTTCTGGAACCAGGGATGCTTATCCGAGCTGTGATTAGGCACGAAATCCAGGATAACTTTAAGTCCTCGTTGGTGTGCAGCTTTTGTCAGAACATCCATATCCGCCAGAGTCCCAAAGACCGGATCAATGTCAGTGAAGTTGGCGATGTCATATCCAAAGTCAACCATCGGACTCGTAAAGACCGGGGATATCCAGAATCCTGCAACTCCCAATCGAGCAAGATGGTCGAGTTTGCTGGTGATTCCTTTCAAGTCTCCAACTCCGTCTCCATTGCTATCTTTAAAACTACGCGGGTATACTTGATAGATAAACGAATTCTTCCACCATTTTTCCTGTGCGGTAAAAATGCTGGGTACCAGCAGACAGATTATCAATAACTGCCACATTACGGCTGCTATTTCTATCTCCACAGGAGGGTTCTTATAGGCAGTATTGTAAAAATTATTGATAAGATTAGATGGAATTTATCTGTGAGGTAAAGTGGGCGAGGGGAAAAGGAATGATTTAAAAGAGGGGCAAGTAGGTAAAATCAGAATGTTGGAACTGTTTTAAAATCAAATTATAGTTTAAAACTACATCAAAAGTTTTCAAAGCAATCAAATGTTCACGTCGATTATTCTGCTAAATTGTATTTATTCATGTGTAATATATGAAGGGTGGAGGTGGCGGAAGGGGGTGTGTAGCCGACGAGGGGATGAGAGAATGAAAAGGGCGAATGGGATAAAGGGAAAGAGAATGAAATTGAGATAGATGAATTTTCGTATAATCAATTTTAAATACAATGAGTTAAACACACATCATTCAGTAATCAAATATACAATAGATATCCCAGATAGCGCTCAATCTAGAATTTTATCAGAATTGTAATGGATATGCTTTGTAGATTGATAAGTTATTTTTTCAATGAAAATTAAAATTGTTTAATTTATTTTATAATATAATTACCAGTAATAAAAATTAATAGTAGATACTAAAGAATATAAAAATTAATTTGGTTTTTTTAATGACATAATTATTAGATTTGACAATTGTATATCAAAAAATTATTTTTATAATTTTTTTTTTTTTTTAATTAATTTATTGGCCAACCTTCAGAGATATCACAAAAACGTGTTGAAATAAGTTAATTTGGAATTTAATTTTTATCAAATTAATACTCATTATTTTTTTTCATATTTCTGATAGTTTACCCAGAATTAAAATTTTAAACGCTCGATATCCAGAAGACAAAAAAATAATTTCTATAAATTTTAAATTTTAATTTCTGGCTAAACTACCAAAGATACATCAGAAATTGAGATGAACAATTTTAAAGCAAATTAAATTAACTACAAAAATAAATCTGTAACTTTTTTCATAAACTCAATAGTTTCCAAGTAATTTCACTTCAAAGTCAAATATATAAAATCGTAATTTTCAAGATTAACAAAATTTTGTTTTATTCTCTAGTAAAAATATGTGACCTTAGTTTCCTCTATTAATAACTTTCTTATTGATTTAATTATTTTAATTAAACACAGTTACATACGTTCATTTTAAACTCGACCCAAGTGTGGAACGTTAGTTTTATTATGAAAAAAGAATGGATCTAAAAATAAGCATTAATTAATTATAATTAAACAGTAAATAACATTAATATGAATTGATACGTCATCGGGTATTCCCAGAGTTAACAATAGAAATTCATATCGTGGAAATATTTATTCACTGGTAGCTTGAAAGTCCATTTATAAAATGAATGTCAGGTAATTTTAATGTTTACCTTTGATATTATGAATTTACGAAGCTAAAAAACATTATTTATAATAAAAATAATAATAATTGCGACTGACATTCTTGGCGTCAGAAAAATAATTTGAAATATTTTTAATTACGTTACAGATGTCACATTTTTATTACGAAACGTCGTATAATAATAACAGTTGTATGTATTTTCTTACGTAAGAAATGAATACAAGATATCAAATGCAAAGGAAAATATAATTTGAATTATAATTAATTTTTTTTTCGTATAAAAATTTTTAAAAAAATGAAAAATTGGAATTTAAAAATACTTTTTTTTGCCCTTTAAAAATTTGTTTCCAGTAAATTAAATAAATGATTATTAATTATTACTATAGATAATTAACAAATTACTAATTTTTCTTTTTACAGATTTTTTTTTTCTGAAATTCAAACTGTCGGTAAACTATTGAGTTTCGGTAAAATTTATGAGAACCTTTTTTATCAGAAATTGAACTTGGAATAAATTTTTGAAACTTTACTTTTACGGGATTTTTAATAGAAAAACTTTTTCTTTAATTTTTGTACTGCGTATTTCAATACACGAAAAAAATTGAACCTTAAAAATTTTAATTATCCTTAATCATCAATTTTGGTCAAACTATCGAAGATACGATAAAAAGTATAAGGAACAATTTTGTAGGAAATTAAATTTTGTACAAAAAAGATTTTTATGATTTTCACCATAAACTAAATAACTGATAAGTACCCGATATCATTGATTTCAGCAAAAACGTTTTTGTTTAATTTCATATTCTGACGGCTTGTAGGTACGACGGACATTCTGTGATTTATATTGATGTAGAAAATTAAATTATTTACACAAAAGTTATTGATAACTTTGCACCTGGATTGGATGCTTTGGGAGTTATTTTAATCAGAAATAATAATCTGATTTGCATAATTTACGAGATCAATTTTGATCGGAATTTCTTAATGTAAAATTAATAAATTTCATAACTAAATTTAACCATCTTCATTGAATTAATATTAAAACCACGTAGTATTAATATTAACGATAATAATTATTATCACACGTTAGCAGATTAACTGTAACGAGAGATATTGTAAATTATCGTTAATTTAATCTAAATTATGTTTTATCGATAACTGAAATACTTCAACCGAAAAATTATTTTATACTTATTCTTCTTAAAAGTACTTATGGTCGCTAAGAAAATTAACCAGCCATTTTTTTTTTTCTATTACATTATTTTTACCGTCCACTTGGCCGAGTTTCTCAAAAACTTGGGCGCCAGTTATTTAATTTTTTTTATTTTTTGTAAAATCTATAATAATTTTATTTAAATTTTGAACCCGTGACTCAAGTCAAACCAAAATTTTAATTAGTTTGAATTAAAAATTTTTTTTTTTAATTAAACTTTAAAATTTTTCGTATGGGGAAAAAAAAACCAAATTTTTATCAATTAAAGGAATAAAAAAAATCAAAAAGAAAAAACCACCGAAATGAGATTTTCAAAATCTTTTATTATTTATTTTCAATGAACATTTACTATGAAATAAAATAATTATAATCATCACAATACAACAGTTCATTTAACCTCACATTCAAAAATAATTATTTCACAAATAAAATAAACACAAAAAAAATAATTACAACATTAGTTACTAAGCAATTCACTATAACCTCAATAAAGAATAACTGAAGCTTCCGCTGGTAAATAAATTTCTGTGGTATCCATGATAACTTCTGAGGGTATACCAGACCCGACACTGCCCGCGAAAACCGTCAACTCAGCCGGAATATTCATCCAGGTCCTGGCATCAACCACCACTGTTTCATTTTTGAAATTAACCAACAAAACAACAGGTTTCACATCTGGCAGCTTTCTGATCACTCCAAGAACATTTTCCGTCACTAAAATGACTTCGGTGGTTCCTGTGGCTACCACCGGAGTCTTCTTGAGCTTGACTAGTTGCTTGAGCAACTTGTAATGGCTGACATCCTCCATTTTCTGCTTGGCCAAATTAATTTGCTTGTAGTTATCATTTACCGGCAGCCAAGTTTCGTTGGCCGTCGAGAATCCAGCATTCATGGAATCATCCCACTGGAACGGAGTCCTCTCAGGATCCCTTGACTTGAGCATGAACCTTTCGGGACCTGCGTTGCAGCCCGCGGGATCAACGGTCTCGTTCCAAGTCATCTCACGATCAGTCATTCCGATCTCATCTCCGTAGTAAATGATCCCAAGACCAGGCAGCACAGCGGTCAGCATCGACAATTGATCAGCCCTGCCTGCCCCAAACCGGTTGCTGACCCGCGAGTTGTCATGATTGCCAACGACCCAATTGGCCACATGCCCTTTTGGAACCATCCCCAGCCAGGAATCAATAGCCCTCTTGAACTCCATGGTGGTGGAATTAGCATTCAACTGCCCGATGAACATAAAATTCATAGGAACATCACTTCCCGCTTCATAGAACCGCTTCATGCTTTCCATATCTGCGTAGGCTTCAGTTAAAATCAGTTTCTGCTCCTTATCCTTCTTGCTATAAGCATCAATTCGTTTTCGCCAGGTTTTCAGAATCACAAATGTTTGATCCATGTCTTTAGAGTACACATGGTCCAAGCTATCGTAGTCATCAGCTGGAACATTGGCTCCACTAGCTGGCTCATCCAGGAACCGCGCATCTTCAATCAAGTAATTGACCGCATCCATTCTGAATCCGTCTACCCCATGATCAATCCAGAAAATTAAAATCTTCTCCATCTCCATAAGAACCAAAGGGTTCGTAAAATTGAGATCCGGCTGACCCCGAGTGAACTGATGGAGATAGTACTGCTGCCTCACGGGACTCCATTCCCAAGCGGATCCTCCAAATACACTCAGCCAGTTATTGGGCGGCTGGTAGCTTCCATTGACCAGCTTTCCATCTAACCAGACGTAGTAGTCATCATATGGCTTGACCCTTTGGACAGATTGCTTGAACCAGGGATGCTCGTCCGAAGAGTGATTCGGCACGAAATCCAGCAGGACTTTGATGCCCAAAGATTTGGCCCTGGTGGTCAGATTGGTAAAGTCCTCAATCGTTCCGAAGACCGGATCGATGTCCGTAAAATTTGAGATGTCGTATCCAAAGTCCGCCATTGGACTGACATAAATGGGAGAGATCCAGATCGCAGAGACGTTCAAATCCGCAAAATGTTCCAGCTTGCTGGTGATGCCATTCAGGTCCCCAGTTCCATCCCCATCGCTGTCCATGAAACTACGGGGGTAGACTTGATAAATGAAGGAGTTGTTCCACCATTCCTTGGGAGTTTTAGCACTTAGGGTAAACCCAATAATGCACGCACCCAACACAATAATTGAAAACAATGACAGCATTGTAAAGATGACTTTGTTAGACATACCGGATTATTTATAGCGATGTGAAGGTGAGATGGGTTAAAAAATACTGTATTGTAAATAAAATTGGCAGGCTTCTAGAGCATGCGCGAGTTCTAACAGCTAAGTAATTATTTTGTGATGTGTTATCTCAAGGTGTGTAAGTAAGTATGAAGAAAATTTAATTGGAACTGGTTTACGTAAACAGGCCTTGGTTAAATTATCGGTTATTTTTATTATTATTATTAATATTTCTATTATTATTATTTATATTATGATTAGATCATAATATAAACAACACTTGTTTTTTATAATTCCTTGATTAAAAGCCGTGATAATTTAATGAATTCTTGATTGAAATGCTGAGATTTTATTTCTTGACAAAAAAAAAAAAAAAATAACGATTGGAGGAGACTCGAATTAAATTCACTTATGGAATTTAGATACGATTTAAAAATGGTCATTTGAATTCCGCAGTTATGGTCGATGCGAACTAGGATTATTGGGAGAACTAAATGAATATAGACTATTAAGTTATAACGGTGATAGCTAACCAACTAATTTATGATGTTATTGAGCTGATGGATTTGTGGTAATTCACAACAATGACGTCAAAGGTCGAAAAGTAACGTCAAAGGCCGGTGAAAGTGTCGAATAAAATATTTGGAAACACAAACGAAAAGAAATACGAAACTAGATGAAGACTTAAAGCTGAGACCGATAAGATCCGAAAGAAAAGGAAAATTTAGAGGGCTCTTGAGCATGTGAAATTCTAATGTGATCCATATCTAGTAATTATACAAATTAAATGAATAAAGTAATAATTGAAGCTAAAGCTTAAAATTTCGAATAATTTTAAGTGGGGGTTAGAGTAAATTTGTGAAAAATCGGTCTTTTGTTTTTGAATGACATTGTGACCTAAGTCTAAGAAATAGGGTAAAAAAAGGTCCGGAAATGAGTTAGCAGAGAATTGAAATTCCTACAAAAAAGATTCTTATAATTTTAACTTCCCACTAAGAAAATTGTAAATTTTCAAAAATTCGGGAAGTTATTGTTTTCACCTCGATTTACGAAGATCGAGTTTTCATCAGATGTCGACGTTTTGAGGCCCTAGGAAGCTATTCTGACTATTTTCAGAAGGATGTCCGAGTGTCTGTCTGTATGTGTGTGTGTGTGTGTGTGTGTGTGTGTGTGTGTGTATGGATGTAAACTCGTCATATCTTTTTAATGAATTGACCGATTGAGATGGTTGAGGTGGCAACCGAAAGATTTTGTTGGCCGTCAATTTTTCTGAAAATTTCAAATCGATTGATCAAATGGACTCTAAGATATAGAAGAAATACAAAAAAAAAATTTATTTTTTCAATTTTCTGAAAGTTTTTCAGAAATGGCTCCAGGAGCTCGAAAACTGCGGGAAGTTTTGGGGCTGGCCTGCAGAGTCAACCGATAGACCGATTTTTTTTTTATAAATCTAATAGTTTAGAGGTAATTTTAATTTTTTAAAGCAAATAGATGCATTTGCTAGAAAACTCTTGAGATTGTCATAATTTTTAGTTTAAATTCCAAAGTAACAGAAATGGTCCGAAAATTCTGATATCTGATTTTCTAGCCAGTAGTATTTACTAAAAATAAAAAAACCTTATTCATCCTGAACCAATGCTTTAGAAAATTATAATTTCCATTTTAATTCTTTCCAGACATATGTATTCAAATTCTACAGTGAAAAAAATTGAAAACTCAATTGCTAAAATAATTTAAATAATAAAATTATTTTACAAATCCTAGAGAATATATTTCATTACTTTTTTTACTCTTATTTTTTATCCTTCTCTCAACTCTCAGATCTTTTAATTCAATCATTACATTTTTTTATATGAATTTTTTTTAATTTTTTCTCGAGTACTTTGACACCATTTCTTTACATAGACACATACTAGAACAAATAATTTAAATCTTTAATGTTTTAAATCAGATTCTATAAATGACTTTTTTTCTCATTTATAGATTTCTAGTAAAACTTATCTTTATCTTCGTCTAAAAATTATGTGAGAGTATGAATTGGTTGCGTGCTCAAAGTATTTATGCATTAATCATAACGAAAGGTCGTTACTGCTATTTTTTTTTTGTTATCGTCCGTAATTACCCTCATTATCATTACTATTTTTTTTTTAATTACTTGAACTTCTGATATTTATTGCCTAATTATCGGTAGGTCAGATTATAATTTAAGAATGTTTAACAGTATTTGTGTATATGTATATATGAGTAGTGTGTAGGCAAACTTCTCACGGGTACAGTATCAGCCCGAGTCGAAATATTAGATGTAAGTTGAACGTTTTAAACGTAAATTGAACGTTTTTCACGTTTTGAAAGTAAATTGAACGATTTTTTTGTATTTTGGTTCGTGAAAAATTGGTAATTTCATGAGTTATGATCTTAGTTTAATCATAACATTAATTAATTTATTTCAATATTTGTAATTACAATTTTCATAACCTTGATATCATAATATATGAAAAAATATAATAGTGTTAAAGATAGAAGTATGAAACTAAAAAAATTTTTTTTTCAAAATGCGAATTTTTTATTTAAGAGCCAGAAAAGCGAACGACAAAATTTTAGAGAATTGACGTGATTATAATCCAGGAGTACAAAATCGATGAAAAAATTTTTTGGTATGCTCATGTTTTCTTATTGTAAGTCTAAATAGGTTTTAGTTACGTTTTCGATTTATGATACTCCAATCTACGTTTTGAATAAGTTGAAAGCTGTCAAAATGAGTTTTTAATGTCCAAAACGTTCAATTTACGTTCAAAACGTTAAGAACGTTCAATTTACGTCTAATACTTTGACTCGGGAAGCAAAAACAAAAAACAATGCCTCATTATTAGTATCATTTGACCTACTCTTACCGCGCATATGGCTCATAATTTTTTGACACTATTGGAGCAGGATAACTACCTCAAGAGGACGGACATTTGAATTTTTTTTAATTTTTATTACAGTGGGAAATTCGAATTTTTGATAATTAGAACAGGATGACAGCCCAATTTCAAAACATAGTAACTGACGAAAATAAATTTTTTGAAATATGAATTGAGTCATGTTCACAAAACCCCACTAAAACTGAAAATACTAAAAAATCGATTTTAAAAAAATTTGTCTCTTACTACGTTTTGAAATTAGGCAGCCGAGGAGGTTGGGAGCCGGTATCTCAAAAAGTAGGAAGTAAATAAATGTAGAATGAAATTTGCAGGGGGGTGGTGGGGGTATTGAGCTTTAGAATGATATGAAAGTGATTTTTTTATTGTAATTAGTTCAAAAGATATTAATTTTTAAATAGTAAAAATAGTAGGTCTTGTAAAAATTACTTTTGTGATTTAAAATAAAAAAATTATATGAATATGATATATGATTTTTAACAAATGTAATTTAGAAAAAGTATATAAAGTTTTTTTTCTTATAATAGATTAAGGGATGGAGACTTTGAAATCGATAGTTGAAGTTGCGGAAGCCGCGGAAGTAGAAGCCCTTGGAGATTCTCGTTAAAAGTTCAGTAAGCGTTGAGTCGAAGAATTTTCCTTTTATTTGTGTTCGAGAATTATTAATAATGATATAGATACTGTTTTATTTGCTAGAAAATACTTGTAATTTTAAAAAACTCATTAAATATTAAAAAAACCATCATTTTTTTGTCAACCAACAAACTTGTCATTAAATTTGATATTTTTCCGTATTTTACGCAAAATTCTCTTTAGTATGAGTACCCACATCCATGAATTTGATTAATTTCATATATATGTTAAATATTCGAAAATATATCAACTCGATAATTTTTTATTATTCGAACCTGGTGATGTAGGTACTCATTCGAAAGGAAATCTCAGAATCTCAAAGTCCATCGAATCAAAAATTTTATATCTGCTCATTTTACCCCAGTCTTCAAGTCGATCGTACCATATTCCCCAATATATTCAACTCTATACCAACGATAGTTCAAAATAAATAACTGTAGCATATCCTATGCAGAACTTCCTTTAAAATAAGTATCCACAAGCTTATATTTGTATCACCCGCAAAATAAATGTATTATTTTTAAAAAGTAGAAATATATGAAAACTATATTTTAAAATTTTCCGACCATATCCATGTGAGTACTCATTCTTCAGCAAATTGAGTTCTCTAAAAAACCACAGTGTCAAAAAGCTTCTAACCCTCTCCAGTTTTGTCTCATTCTCAAATTAAATTACAGAACTTTTAAAATGCTGTCACGTAACAAAAAGTTTTATCCTAAATTTTATTTTGTTATTTTTCTCTTAGCAACTCTTATATAATAATACAGCCCCAGCAACTCATAAAATTAAATTACGTATACTAACTACTGATGCTTGACCAGAAACTTTAAAAGTTACGGGTTTAGAATAAAATAAAATAAATTTAATTACTGAATAAAAAATATATTGAGGCAACGGTAAAGTTATAAATACTTTTTTGAGCTAAAATAAAATTTTTATATAATTTAATTTCCACCTGTTTAAAAATTTTTTTAGACAACGAGATGACGGACAGTTGACAATAAAAATTAAAAAATCTTGAAATTAAAATCCTCAGTAAACTATTGAAGATACCTCAAAAAAGTACTGAAATAAATTTATAGCAAATTAAATTTTCTAAAAAAAAGTACTCATATATTTGTGCGTTAAATCCACAAGTTTTCAAGTTATCCGCAAAAGTTATAAAGATTGAATCAATTGCCATTAAAAGATTTCGAGTGTCGACAAAATGGCGGCCAGTGGACATGACATGAATACAAGCTCTTTCGACATCTGTCCGCCATCACCGAGCACTCAACTCGAGATACTCAAGAAATCTAGTGTACAGTACACACAGGAAACTCATTAAAAGCGTGTTAGACACGAGTATCGAGTAAAATTTATCATGCCCGGTATATTTACAGGGAAACTCGAAACTACGGATATTACAACTTGTATACGCAGTTATTGATGTTCTTCCCAACTAAATATTTATGCTTCACTCCTCACTTCTCGGTCCTCAAGCCTCACCTTCACTTCTCACTATCATCATTTCTTAAGATTTTTATTTTTTTATCTCAAGGCCTCGAGAGTCAAAACACTCGACACAAACCATTATCTCGAGATAAATTATCGACAAACAATATATATATTGTAAATAGAGCAAGTAAATAGTGGCCAAGATTCTGATTATTATCGTTTTTAATTAATTGATTCATGGAAAAGTTTATATATATATTTTTTTTTTTTTTTTAATTAGAATTTTATGTGATTAGAAAATTTTTTCTGAGCTTCGAAAAATAGGGAGCGGTAATTTAGAGAAAAATATATAGATTTCATTGAAAAAATGAAGGGGGGGGAGGAAAAAAAAATCAAAAATCTGAGGAATAGAAAAAAAGGGGGGAAATGGGGTAATTCAAAAATACTAGATTTTAAAGAGAGGGGAGGGGTAATTAAAAAAAATTCAAGACTTTTAAAACAGAGAAGGGATCGATTTAGAAGAAGAAAAAATTTTCTACGCATCAGAGAAAAAATGAAGGTGTTAGAGGAAAAAGGAGGGATAATTTACATAATGACATAAAGCCAATTAAACTAGAAGCGTAATAATAATAAAAGTACAATTAGATAACTATGCAATTAACTAATTAGTTGATAATATTTTTCCGTTGCATAAAAATAAATAGACAAACTAATTATATAGACAGTCATAAATTTAATTGCAGAGTCGTTGAATATTAAATAATTAATTTTTTTATTTGAAATGATTAATGGTTTTGATTTTTTAATAATTTTCCAGATTTTTTTACTATAACGTAGGAGCTGAATTTATGTAAAAGTGATTTAGAAGTTTCTATTGAAATTTAACGAGCTACAAAACTGTTCTCATACATTTTTATCGTATCTTTAATACTTTGACAGCAATTTGAAACTTCAAATATTTTCACATTTAATTAATCGCCAGTACTTGTAATTAAAATAACTCAGAAACTATGGAATTTATGAAAAAAACAACAAAATACTATTTTGTATAAAATTAAATTTTCTATAAATTCAAATTTGTGTATTTTTATTGTATTTATAAAATTTGCGTTACAATTTAATATTTAATGGGAATTAAAAAATCAAATTTATAGAAAATAAAATATTTAACTCACGTAAATGTTTTAATTATTAATTTTAATGTTTATATTTAATTAAATATGTTAATTAGTAGCCAGTGCAGATGCGTGTAGACTCAAAATTACGAGTCCACGTAATAAATAAAAATAATATGTATATGTATATATATATATATATATATATATATATATATATATATATATATATATATATATATATAAAAGAAAGGAGGAAGGAATAAAAGAATGAAAGAAATGAGGGTGAAGTTTTTTACCCGAGGAAGCCAGTGGCCCATTTTAATTACAGCTTCACTTATCCACGCTCGTTTTAATTCTTTTTATTTTATATATATATTGTACATTATACACGTATATACATTTATGTCGGTAGTCGGTATAGAAATGAGTATGGAGTAAAATAACTCGAGCCATTTTCTCTCTTTGCGAAAAACTCTTAGGAGTGTCGTACGCCATTAAAGTACTAAATTATTTCTTTTTCTAATTATTTTAACAACCCAGTAATCAAATTATTATTATCATTATTATTTTTTAACAGCCGCAAGGTAACGTTACTCTTTTTTTTTTTTTTTAATTCAGTGATTAATTTACGTAAATATTTATCCAAGTACTTTTTCATATATATAACAAGATTATAGCTAAAGTATCGAAGATATGATTAAAATGCACTGAAATAAAATTGTAGGAAATTAAATTTTTCATAAAAAAAAGACTTTGTAGTATCTTATGTAAACTCACACTGCAAAAAATTTGCGGAGTGAACGCGGATTAAATCCGGAATGAATGCGAAGCAGATGACTGTTCATTTATTTAATCCCCTTGGAGTGAAATTTATTCCGAAGGGGAGTTTATTTAAATATTAAAACTCCGAATCGGAGTGAATTCGGATTTAAATCAAATCCGTAATCACTCCGAATTCACTCCCGATTTTTCACAGTGCAGAAGTTTATCAGTAATTTAAATTAAACACGGAGAAATTATTCTTGTTTAAAATGTTATGATGTCATAGTAGTGCCGGATTATATCGGCCACCTGTCGGAAATTGGAATAAACATATCCAAAAATGATTACACTGTAAAAAATTCGCGGAGTGAATGCGGATTAAATCCGGAGTGAATGCGGAGTGAATGAACTTTTAATTATTGACTCCCCTCGGAGTGAAATTCACTCCGGAGGGGAGTTTTAAAAATTATTAATTAAACATAACTCCACTCAATAAAATCGAAGTAAAAATTCGCGTATTACATTATTGATCAGCTGATATGCACACACATACGCACATACATATTTAGGCACACACGCGCACTCGTACACACACGCACGCACACATTCGAACAAACACACGCACACATTTGTACACACACGCCCACATTTGCACACACGCACAAATTTGCACACACGCACACATTTGCATACACGCACAAATTTGCACACACGCACACATTTCACACACGCACACATTTCACACACGCACAAATTTTCACACATGCACACATTTGCACACACGCACACAAACACCTGCACACACCCAAACACACACATGCACGCAAACACACACTCGCACACACACACACACTCACACATTGCTTAGCAGTTTAATATAAATTAATATAAATTTATTTAAGTATTAAAACTCCGGACTAGAGTGAATTGGGAGTGAAATAAAATCCGCGTCACTCCGAGATCACTCCGCTAAAAAAAACTCTCAATTCACTCCGCATGCGGAGTGATTTTTTTTTAAACTCCGGAACTCCGAGTGGTGGAGTGAATGCGGAGTGAATTCGGATTTAATTTCTATCCGAATTCACTCCGGATTTTTTACAGTGTATGGTCATACCCGAGTCAAAATTAAAAAGGTGATTTAGGACTCCCAATTCTACACGAGGGTAAGGATTTAAGAATTTAAAAAAAATCCAGCAACAAATTTAATATTTCAAGAATGTAATTAACAAACAATCCGGTATAAACTGTAACTACTATAGTTTGCTATAAATGATTGAAAACCGATTGATCGTTTTGAAAGAAAATATCATCAATTTCTTGCAGTTAGTGTGCTACTGTACGCTCGAATAAAATGTGTTTTTTTATAAATTAATGTTTTAATACTTATATTTGTTGCATTCCAGAGCAAGATTATACTTTTTTATTGTCAAATATTCAAGAAACATTGACTTTTAATCAATTGTCACTTTTAATTTACTGCCGCGGTAATAGTCACCAACTTTTGAAGCGTGTCAGTATTACCGTGGTTTCACTGGATTCCACGGTAATAGAAACATATGTAGTATCTTAGGTTAATGCGACAATTGCCGCGGTTGAAATATAATTATTCATAACCTCAAAATTAATATAACTCATTGTTTATCTTGTACACTCGTTGTAATTAATGCTTGGCCCCCTGTCTAATTAAGAATTTATAGTCTAAGGGACCAGGCAGAAATGACAACGAGTGTACCCCTTGTATTAAACATTCAGAATTGCAAAAACTCAAACAAATTCTGAAAATACGAAAAAAACAAGTTAAAAAAATAATTAGTGAAAAAAAAAGTGTAATTATAAACATAAAAATTTATTATTAGTGATGAAAAGAAGCGCAAGGAGGCAAAATTATTGCAGAGCTGTCAAAAAAATATATAATAATGATACTGATTAAATCGTATATTCTTGTATCACTCATAATATTAACTGTATTGTTCAACTGTGCCAAAATTTAAACGTGGTGTGCATTATTAAAGTTAAAAGTTTATTTTTTATAAAAAAAACTATTCATTATTTAATTAAGCGTTTGCATTTATAATTTATTTCATTGATTTATGTTTCATCGGATTCCGCGGTAATTGTCACACGGTAATTGTAACATCCACGGTAATTGTAGCGCGGTAATTGTCACAAGTCTCTTTAAAGTCCACGGTAATAGTAGCACTTGGAATTTTTTTAAAAATGCTAATTATTTTAAGAAATCGACATTAAATCATACGCTTAATTTTTCTTAAGGCATAAAATAAGTTAATTATAAATTTAAAAAAAAAATTAAGTCGATATCTTATTGTGAATCTTCAAATCATGCTGTTAAAGTTGGACGGACACATCAAACCGCTGTAACCCGAATGAAAAAGCAATATATGAGCTTCAGTACAATTCAAAATATATGATTAATTATATGGAATTATAAGAAGCCATATATGGAGCCATATACAAAATTTTGCCGAAATATTATATGATTTTATAATTTGCAACATATATATCGGTAATGTATTTTTTTTTACATGCTAACTTATAAATATTGCTTATAATATTTTATACTATAGTTTAAGTTATATGATAAGATATATGATTTAATTATATGACTGACATATAATATTTATACATGTAAATATATAATTATATAAATATATGTTCACATATATTTGTATAAATGTATGTAAATATATATTTATATAGATATATGTTTATATATATTTGCACAAATATACAACTAGAGATTTTAAGCTATAAAATGCTTTTTTTAAATCTCGATACGATTATTTTTCATGAAGTTACAGTCTTGCAAAAATCACTAAAAATTTCTAAAATTTTTTAGTTCCTTTAATTTTTGGTATGAGTGTATTTTTTAAATTATTTATATATAATAATATCGAAATTATTATAATATTGAAATTATAAGTTTATATATAAAACGAGAATATAATTTGAAATGTAATACATATGTATACAATTACATATATTATAAATTATATGGATTATAATAATATTGAAATTATAAATTAATTTATAAGATGAAACATATATTTCACGTTAGAAATTAATATATAAAGCGGACATATAATTTTTGATACAATATCACATGTATATAATCACATATATTATAAACGATATGGATTATTATAATATTGGACGTACAAATTATTATATATGATGAATCATATATTAATCAATATTAATAATTTTGCCGACATATATGTTCAGTTATTTACCATATATTTTTTTATATATTATCGACAGTATATGGTTTTTTCATACGGGAATACCCACACTTACCCTATACAATTTAAAATGTCCACTTTACTGCCCGCGCATCCGAAAAATTAAAAAAGATTTTTGATCTAATTTGTGCAAAATGAATTTTAGAGAAAAATTGACATAAATTTTTTATTTTCTATCGATATTACAAAATTATAGCTAAAGTACCAAAATTTTATAAACATAAACTGACACAACATTGTAGGAAATAGAATTTTCTATAAAAAAGTATCATAGAATTTTTTCGTGCAATGCAATAGTTTTCTGTAATTTTAATCCCAACAAAAAATTTTCAATCCAATGCTCTCTTCTCAAAAAATTTAGTAAAAAATAAAAAATTCTCAACAGACTAAAAAGTCGATTCGCTGGTTAAATAATCTCTACAAAAGCTTTTTTCATTTGGTTTTATTTACCAGTGAGTTTATTTCCACTTTCAACTCCAGACTCCAATAGTTTACTTTATCTAGTTCCAGTGTCTATTTTATACATTTTATATACATATATAAATATATATTTTTTTTTATTAAGTATTTTACATCGTTGACAGATGCCACGGACACTCATCTCAACTCTTAACACAAACAGATTTAATATTACAGACATCAGATCCGCCATTTTTATTTTAAACTTTAAATTATTTTTTTTTCTCTGTAATTTCCCTTCACTTTTTTTTTCTTAAGTATCCTGTATATGGTATACTCTATTTTAATTTTAACATATAGTAATTATAATAATAATTAATATAAAAAAATTTTTAAATTCGCAGTTACTTTGACAGTTTTAATTAAAAATTATCAAGCTTCAAATATATAATAATTAATATTTTAAATTCTTTAGTTAATTAACCATTACTAGACATTGCAGTATTATTATTATTATCATTATTAATTTAAAGAGAGAAAGAGAGAGAGAGAGAAAAAAAAAATTCTAGAGAACGAAAACGCGGAAATTAAAAAAAATTTTAGTCGCGGAGTAGGAGAAAAAAAAAATTTTTTTTAGACTTAAAAATTACAATTTCAAAACCGCGTGACGTGAAAAAGTTTAAAAAGTTTTTCTCAAAGTCAATTTTTCTCATAATTTCTGAGTAAAAATTAAACGAGAGCTTAAATTTGTTATTTTTAGAAAAAAGTGAAAATATACAATTTTCTGTTAAAAGTAATTTGTAATCATCCTCAATATATATTCATACGAACAAATTTACCCCTCCCCCCTTCTTGAAAAATAAAAAAAAAAATTTATTGTAATTTTCTTTCATCTAGATTTTTTACGGAAAAAATCACGTCTCATGTTGTTTGAAGCTCTTTGATTTAAATATACAAACAAAGCATATTCTTTTAATGCTTTTTTGTATATATTTTTCATCGCCTCACTTATAACGTCCGACAAAGGAAAGGCAAGCGTGAAAAGTATGATTTATTCTCTCCCAAAGCGTTCCAAGTGTTATTTATATGCAGAACTCCGAAGTCCTGGTTAAATTGAAAAATAAGTTCGAGTTTTAACAAAACAACTAAAAACAAAGTAATTAAAAGTATCTAAATACAACTTTAAATTAAAATATTCATTTGCTGAATTCTCAATAAAAAAAAAAAATTTTCACGCTTTTCTTCAAAACTACTGCAGTACTTTTCATTAGTCACAAACTATCAACTTTATGTGAAAAGTCGTAACAATCTTTTTTAATGAAAATTTAATTTGCTATAAATTTATTTTTTACCATTTTTATCATATCTTCAATACTTTACCCAGAATTTGATTCTAAATCATTTTTAAAAAAATTTTCTTATCAAAATCACATCCACAACTTAACTCTAATTGGTCAAACATGGGTAGTTTGTGTCCAAATATTCTACTGTAAACAGCCTACATGCTTCCAAATTTTAATGAAATTGTTTATTGAAAAAGGGATTTTCGGGGCTGGCAACATCTCTATCGCATAATTAGAAGTCCAAAGAACCCTTCAAAAATGAATTAGTGAAATTCACTGCGAATTAGTGGATATTCACTATTTCTACAGCTATGAGTATATCACTCATTCAACCAGTGGTATACTTATAGCACTTTCCCACACGGAGAAAATTTTATGGTAAAGGTTACCATCAAGTTATAGTACAATTTTTAAACTGAATTATATGATTGATAATATCATTTAAATTATTAAATAAACAATCTGAATGGTAGTATTTACCATCTATATGGTAAAGCTTACAATTATTTATGATATCCAGAAATTATAACTGTTATTATCTTAAATAATTACTACTATTATAAAAAATCGTAATTCTTAATAACCTGATGGTAATGGTTACTATCAGCCAAAATAATGATGACCATCTAAGCTAATAAAAAATTAAAATATAAACATTATAGTCTGACGCTTGTCTATGTGTAATTTGATTAAGTGGGGAAGTGATTAATTTCACACACACACACACACACACACACACACACACACGCACACACACACGCACACACACACGCACACACACACACACACACACACACACACACACACACACACACACACACACACACGCACACACACACACGCGCATACATACGGGGTCGCACATTCACCCGCACCCATGCGCACACTTACCCGCACATCTGTACACATGCGCACACTTACCCGCACACCTGCACACACTTACCCGCACACATGCACACACGCACGCACAAATGCGCACACTCTCCCGCGAACATGCACACGGGTGCGCACAGACCCGCGCTAGCACATGTACACACACGTGCACACATATATACCCACGCATGTACACATGCACACACTTACGCGAGCACACACACATTCTTAGTTAAGAATTTTTACAACTTTGAATGGTAACAGTTACCATCTTCTATTGTAACAATTATAATTTTTAATAATTACAATTAGCATCTTTGATAGTAACCGTTACCATCATCAATTGTAAGTGTTATCATTTTCAATGGTAATAATAATTATTATAACCACTGAAAAATGTTATTACCATTTTGGATAGTTGAAATTACAAATTTTGTATTGTAGATACAATAATTAATTTCTCTCCGTGCAGTGAAGATTCACTAACTCGAAGTGAATTTCAATGATTCATTTTTAGAGAGAAGACCTACGAATTTATTCAGATTTTTCCTTACAGATTAACATAGTAAAATAAGCGATGGTCGCTAATGACCCATGTTCAACGTTTATGGGTGCTGAAAACAGCGACACCGGATTAGGGTTAAAATCAAAATAACTCACAAATTATTTTTTTTATTAAAAAAATTGAAGAGGCTTTTTTCGTTCACTCTAAAACCAAGTATGTAGTCGACATTAACACACTTGCCGAATAGCATTGAAACACCATAAGCAATCTATAGATTTTCAACACACCGTGAAACGTGTTTCAAATGACTACAAAAAACTATAGTTTTGTTTATGGCCTTTAATATAGAACACATTTAATATGTATTAAAATAATACACTTGTAACACACATGGTTTTAGAGTGTAACCAATACAATTTTCTACAAAAAAGGTCCATACCCGCGAATTAATATTTCCAGCTTTTAAGCCGCTGTGATAAGAAAATTCATTTTTCTTCAAAAATTCGCGTATTTTCATTATTACACGGAAATAAATTTTCTTTAAAAATAACCGTTAAATTCACTGTAATCATGGGACGAATGGCACGACCTAATCATTTGTTGGTAAGTGAGATAATTTTTAACTTTTTTTCAACAAATTTTACCGTAGTCTACTGTAAATTTTATTCGGTTTTCGGTAAATTTTATGAAGTCTAACCTCAAAATAAATAAATTTTTCCGTAATTTTTAATTTGAAAATGGTAATAAATAAAAGCGCCGCATTATGTCCCACGATTACAGTGAATTTAACGGTAATTTTTAACGAAAATTTCTTTCCGTGTATACTGTAAAAAATCAGGCGTGAAACCTGATTTTATTCCAATCTGAATTCACTCCGTCACTCGAAGTTCCGGAGTTTAAGAAAAAAATCACTCCGCATGCCGAGTTAATAGAGATTTTTTTATGGGCGGAGTGATTTCAGTGTGACGCGGATTTTATTTCAATCCACATTCACTCCGATCCGGATTTTTAATACTTAAATAAATTTATATTTAATAGAAACATCCGTTAATTAAAAGCATAATTATTTCAATAAATAATTCATTCAGATATTAATAATTAAACTTAAAATATTATACATGTTATTAACTTATGAAATGTTTTAGTAATTCATTAAATTTTAATTTCATACATATAATATTTAGTGAAAATATTAAATTATTGAATAGCTATAGTGGCATAGTTTTTATGAGAATATTTGATATTTCGGTACAATATAAAATTTTATCTCGTGGTATGGTTGATGCAAGTCATACGACAGTTTGTAACTCAGTGGAATTATGTTTGTTCAAGTTTTATTATCAGCTGCTTATAATTTTTAAAAATAATTTCGCGTGAATATATGGAAAGGGAGTTCGTTATTATTTCCGTACTCAATATAAATGTCAGAATATCAAAGACCTAAGCTCGTTATGTATTAGTAATTTTTTTTATAACTAAAATTTTACGAAAATCCCCTTCGGAGTGAAATTCACTCTGAGGGAATTAAATAAATGAAAAATCATCCACTTCGCATTCACTCCGGATTTACTCCGCGTTCACTCCGCAAATAATTATAATAATAATAATAATAATAATAATAATAATAATAATAATAATAATAACAATAATAATAATAATGAGGAGCTGTTACAAGAAAATAGCTTGTTAAGGGTAAAGTTGAATCCTTCCTCTTGAGTATCTGACGTAGTAAGTTAGTTGTGTTTAAAGTTAATAGTAGACAAGACAAGGGATGAAGACAATGCAGGTCGCGGGTAAGAGCAAGGGTAAGGGTAATCCAAGACGCGTTCGACTGACACGTCCTGTGAGGGTTGTATAAACAGGGAACAGGAGACAGGGAGTAAGAAGGTTGTAAAACGGTCTCATAAAATCTAAACCAGTGTTTTACAACCTCAATAGACACGAGACCGAGCTATCCGGTCTTGTGTTAGATGCTACGACGTGTAACAGCTTCAATTCCCAATCCCCAATTTCGCGTCATGCATGCACGTCCTACTTGGCTGTAACGTAATTTTAAAAAAATTTAATAGTCCGTAAAAATAAAAAAATAAATTTTATCAATTGCCCAGTGCAAGGAGGCTATGAAAAAAATTTTTTTAGTTTTTGTTTTTACCAAGATTTTAATTGAATATTCGGTCGAGTTTATTCAAATTGAGAGAATTTGATTGGCAATATCTGAATAAAATTGAGTGAATTTTTTTTTTATTTTAGAATTACTGAAGAAAAATATTGTACAAGTTTTATTACAAAATTGATAAGATTTTTTTTTTGTTAATTATTAAATAGATTTTTTAATTTAATTTTTTACTGGAAGTTAATTTTTAGTTTGAATCAAACCATCTTGGGAACTATTGGTTTTTTCAAAAAAGATTAATAAATAATTTTTTTTAGAATATTAAATTTTCTATAAAACTATTTCTTGTCATCTTTATCATATCTTAAAAGTTCAATCTGAATTTCTATTTTGAGCTAAAAAAATTTCTATTCATTCGAATTCGCTTTCCAGGATACGGAATTTAAAATTCCCGCCAAACTATCAAAAATTTCTAAAAAGTGTTCCTTCAAAATTTACTGAGCATAAAATTTCCTACAGAAAATCTCTTGACATATTTTCACCTAAGCCCCATAGTTCATCCGTAATATCAAATCTAACACAAGATATCAAAATTCCAGCATTAAAAAAATTTTTTAAAAATAACTCGATGACTTCCTGTGGGAAATTCATCAAATCCGATTCAATGAGCATTGAAATATATATAATTTTCTTAACTATTTGAGTGAATAAAAGGTGGAAAAGTCGTGAATTGTCTATATTAAGATCAGTGAGCTGTTTAAAAATTTAACAATCTTTACAACTTTCTTCTCCTTCCTCTTTTTCTTATTTTTATTATACATTTTATTTGAAAACTTTCTCATTCTCATTTTGTCAACGTCTCTTTCTTTATATATTTATATATATGTATATATACATTTTAAACGTTAAAACTTTTTCATTCATTTCATTCTGTCATCCGATTGAATTGAAAGTCGGAAACTACTTGGGTACTGAGAAAGAGCTTTTGTTATCGTTCATGTCGTAGACGACGTCAACTATAAGACGACCAACGACATGCTCGCTTTTAAATTATAAGAAAAATTTTTTCACTATTATGTAAGATATCGCTACATAAAAATTATTTTATTATCTTATGAATGTCACTTTACTGCATTACACCCAAGAAAGGTTTTCTATATGCTACTGTAATGATAAATTTAATTTATACTGTAATAAAAAAATTTATGTAGATACATATATTTACACTTTGGGTATGTTGAGTGAAGATAAAGATAATGTGGATATTTTTAATGGATTCCGCCGTCAATTACCTGTAAAATGAATACCCACATCAATATATTTAAATGGGATTTTATATATATTATATATATGACGAATAACATATTAATTTTCCAAAGATTTTTAAGTATGGGTTGTGGGTACTCGTTTGAAAGGAAATCGAAAAGTCTACAACGACGTAAGGTTCAAAATTTTATTTTTTAATATTATTATAATGATACTAAAATATATACGTTTAGTTACAACGCCAAGTTTATCTAGAATTCAAAATGATATTGCTATCGATCATACCATCCATCAAATTTCTTTTAAAATAAGTATCCGCATGAATATATTTGGATGAGGTTTTATATATGTTATATATATGACGAATAACATATTAATGTTTCAAAGATTTTTAAATATAAGGTTGTGGGTATTCGTTTGAAAGGAAATCGAAGAGTCTATAATGGCGTGAGGTTCAAAATTTTATTTTTATTTTTTTATTATTATTATCATGGTACTGAAATATATACGTTTAGTTACGAAGCCAGGCTTATGCATAATTCAAAATGATATTTCTATCGTACCGTACATAAAATTTCCTTTAAAATTAGGACCCATACCGATAAACTATAAAAATATTCATATATATAATATATACTAATAAATAATAAAAATATGTAAAAGCTACATTTTTATATTTTTCAAACTCCAGGTAGTCAGTAGTCATTCAAAAGGGAATAACATTTCCGACTCAACCCTTCTATAAAAAATCCCCTAGCTACCATCCTACTCACCTCTGCCCCATTACTACGCAGCGAAATTCATTATTTTTCCTAATTTCCTGGTAATTCATGCCAATAAATGGCATTAACCTGTACAACATCAGTATTCATTGTCCTCTTATTCAAAATACAGATTGTAAGCCACAATAGTACAAAATACAACACAAGTTTAATAATACGATCGGTGAATAATAAAGGGAGGGTTAAATCCCAACATTGAGGTTTAGTAAATCGAGCTGAAGATTGCTTATTTTTCCATAACTCTCGAGTACGATAAACGACCCTATCGATTGTATGCCATCACTAGAAAATGACTTTTCAATTTTATCATTCACTCAAATAATTTCACATTCAATATCCATATCAGTATAAATCAACCTTATAAATATTTAATCAGCTTATTATTATTCATACCAGCACTAACAACAATAATTATTATTATTTAGCTTCAGAAATGTAGTGCCAGTAAATATTTAAGCTGAAACTCAAAAAATTCAACTCTGCATTGCAAATTACTTTTGTCTTGGTAATGACTTTTTTTTTTTTTTACTGTTACTTAGAATCAGAAAGTGCAATGAGACAATTTAGCTGAGATGACGAAGTTATTGCATTTTTCAGAGTAATTTCAGTAAGTAATTGTCATTTTTCTCTGAAAAACAATTCACTTTTTGAATTTACGGGCCCGAAATAGGCAATTAAATCTTTAGATTTTTTTTAATTGAAAAAAGAGAAAGTAAAAATTTTGTAATTTTTTATGACGATATGCGTTTTTGAAAAAAAAAATCAGGAATTTGGAAGTCGAATGAAAATTACTCGCGGTTAGAAGTTCGATAACTCGCGAAGGAATTATCGGAAAAATTAAAAAAAAAGTAAATTTTTCCAGAAGCTCAAAAAATATTTTTTGATTTCACGAAAATTTACACGAGTTTTTTTTTTGTTTGTCAAAAAAAAATTGTCGACTCGACTGACGTGAAACCAAATATTATATAATTCAAACTTCAAAATAAAATTTTTGAATTTTCACACGTCAATTTTTCACGGAGACATTGAATTTGGACATAAAAAATAAAGAAATTATACCAGCAGAAAATTTTCTCAGGCTTCAAAATTCGACAACTTGCGACAACCACAACAAAAATAAAAATAAAAAAAAGTAAATTAAAACTTAAACTACAAGCTTTTAAAATAATCACTCATTTTTGAGGTAAAAAATTTATTTTGAATCTTTGTCAAGTAAAAAAAAAAAAAAATTTTTTTGTTCAATTGAAATTTGTTTAAGAAAAAAATCCAGGACTGAAATAAAAAAAATGATGATAATAACAATAGTATGACGTATGCATTTAATATTTAAGATGAATAAAGTAGCTGTGGTAGTTTGAACATGAGGAAAATCGAGTGTTTTTACGTTCATATGCACGGCAACTTCTCACGCAACTGCCGCGATTGCAAGTAGGACACGACTGCGACAACCTATTCAATATTTTTTCATTCATTTTTTTGTGCTAGATGCAGAAATCCAAAGGTTTTTTTTATTTAACATAACATAACATTACATTAGCGGTACAAATATAGGTAGAGTGAAATGAGAAACGTCAATGGGGTTTTTCGATGTATAAGAGGGGCAAGAAATCGTAGATCAAAGGGGAAGTGGCACAAGAAGGAAGCGGAAGTAACTTACGTGTGTGGGATGTATACTCGGAGTTGTTTAAGTACTTTCTTAGGATATATATATTTATATATATAGGTATGTATGTAGCTGAATTCGAGCTGAGTATTCACGTATCGACGTTACCTGCGTTTGTTAAACTACCAGACGGCTAGGGTAATAAATTTTAAAGAAGCGGTGATATCGAACCACCGTGCCGAGAGATAAGCTTTTAAAGTAGGGAAAGTTTGAGCTAAGATATATAGACAAAAATAAATTATGCATGCAGAAAAAAAAAAATTTTTTATTTTCAATTTATCGAATTAGATATGCGTGGAATCAAAACTTTTGATATTTAATATCAATATCGATATTTAATATCAATATCATCCCGAATATCAATATCACTATTAAATATGATTGTCGATCTTGAATATTAATGCCAGTGTTGAATATCGATATCGATCGTAAATATTAATATCAATAATGACCCAAATATGAATATCACTATTGAATATCAATGTAGATCTTGAATATCAATGTCGATCTTGAATATCAATGTCAATGTTGAATATTGATATCGATCCTGAATATGAATATCAATAACGACCCGAATATGAATATCACTGTTGAATATCAATGTCAATCTTAGTATCAACATCAGTGTTAAATACCAATATCGATCCTGAACATGAATATAAATAACGGCCCGAATATCAATATCACTATTGAATATCAATATCGATCCTGAATATCAATATCAGTGTTGGATATCAATGTCGATCTTGAATATCGATAGCGTTGTATATCCATATCGATCCTGAATATCGATATCAGCGTTGTATATCAATATCCACCCTGAATATCAATATCAGTGTTGAAAATCAATATCAATAACGACCTAAATATCAATTTCAAAAACGATCCCGAATATCAATATCACTATAAAATATCAACGTCGATCTAGAATATCAAAATCGATCCTGAATATCAATATCAAAAACGATCCCGAATATCAATATCACTATTGAATATCAATGTCGATTTTGAATATCAATATCAGTGTTGAATATCAATATCGATCCCGAATATAAATATCAATAATGACCCAAATGTCAATATCACTATTGAGTATCAATATCGATCTTGAATATCAATATCAGTGTTGAATATCAATATTTATTCCGATTGTCAATATCACTTTTGCATGTCAATGTCGATCTTGATAATCAATATCAGTGTTAAATATCAATATCGATCCCGAATATCAATCACAGTGCTGAATATCAATATCAGTGTTGAATGTCGACATTAATGTCAATTCTGAATACTAATACCAGTTTTACATATCAATGTCGGGTATTTATAATGATCTTAAACATCGATATTAATATCATATATCAATATCACTATATTCATAGAATAACTATCGATTTATAAATGAAAAATAAATTGATTAATGACATATTTAAGGTAAAAATTCCAAATAACGTAAAAATGATTCCCCAATTAAATTTTACTACCGTTGCCACAAAAATATCGATATTCCCATCCCCTGGACTATTACAAGCTCCAAGTAATAAAAGTACCCATTAAATATCAGCATATATATTTAATACAGTAACATAATTCATTAATATAAACGTCTTGGCAAAACATTAGCATTTATTTACAAGTTCACCTAACGAAGTCTTGAGCCCGAGTGGCGCCCAACCCGCGGTCACATTAACTCAAGACCAACAGAAATCTTGGCCGCCTGAACTAAGAATCACGGTAGGTGGAAAGAAGGGGAGAATGGGAAGTGGAAGTGGGTGGAGTATATACTAGTTTAAAATCCTTTTGTGAATGCTATTGTTCTGTATGGTATTTTACAAAGCTTCATAGGTCGCGATGGGGAGACCCCTGAACTGAAAAAGAGAAAAAATCAAGAGCGAGAGAGTTGGCGTGCTGCCATTTGCATTCTCATTACCATCCTCGTCGTCTACCTTATTCAAATAGCCCAACTACGGCACCTTCTAAGCCGGGAAACCCCACTACCCACTAGTTTTTTTTTTACTCCATACGTACTTACAAACTATTCAACGCGATAGTTTGTCGACTTTTGCACACAACCCGCCGGCAAATTTAATGCACACTAAAACAACTTCCGACTAAAAAAACTACCTTCCAAACAAACTTTTTTATAAATATGCACACATTATAATGAGCTTTGTAAGACGCCGAATTCAATGTTCTTTCAAAATTACCTCGATCGGATAATTAGTTTTGTTGAAATCGACGCTATTTTATGTTCATTGTTTATTTAAAAAAAAGTTCATTGTAGTGGGCAAGCTGACGCCATTTTATTAGTGCCCTGTTTCAGAGGAGCCAGAATTCAATGCCCGTTAAGACGAGCCCTCGTTTATCGAAATCGATTCATTAGTTTTCACGATAATGGCCTTAAAGTAAAAATTATTTAAACAAAAGTCCCGAGTTCGAATCCCGTTCTCGGTTTTTTTTTTCCTCAAAAATAAATGAGTCTACGAAAAAACTCATAAAGACATTTTTCGTTGCAAATTTAATTTGCTTTAAGATTGTTAATCATAATTTTTATTGTATCTTTGATAGTTTAGTCAGAATTGTGTCTCAAAGTTGAAAAAATTTAAAAATTTTTAGAAAATAGTTTAATTTGATTTCAAACTAAGATAACGAGCAAATTATTGAGTTCACATAAAAATTGCCAATTAACTTTTTGTAGAGAATTAAATTTCCTACAAAATTATCCATTATGACTTTTGTTGTATCTCTGATAGTTTTGCCAGAATTCGAATTTAAAAAAAATCTAAATTAAAAAAGTCGATTATCTTTAAAAGCGCGATGTGAATAATAAGAATAATTTTATTGTAATAACAAAAGTAGTCTTTGCCAAGGCAAAGGAAGTAAAGCAATATAAAAAATAAAATTAAAATCTAAAACAATCAAAGCTTGATTATGTGGGATTGTGGCGGCGTACTTGTTGGCATGACCACTGAGATTAAATCCACAGCTCAACACAAAGCGCTAGAGCCGCTCTATGCATTAGGGTGAGTAGTAAACTTGTATAGCATACGCCGTCCAGCGTAAAATATAATTTGATTGTGAACCAAAAGTGGGCAGTTGATTGGCTGGTAGTTTCCATTGAAGTTTACCACTGAAATGCCTTAACTAATCCATAGAACGGCATCTACAATATGACATAGGGATCCCACATTCGAATTAAACAGCCCAAATAACTTTAAATCCATCAGAAACCAGCAATAATTCCAGTAATAACACTGAGAGCTACATAACTCGCTGTGACGTACGGACGAAGGGTATTTGTTCGACCAATCGCTTAATCTGGCTTTCCCGTGCTTAAAGTTGCTAATCCACCAGACAAAATTGATGCCCGCGTATATTTTTATCGGATTAGATCCTAAATTTTATCACGGGCACCAGCAGCCACGTGGGAAACCGAAAACTTCGATGGGGGCGAGGTCGGATTCGGGATGAGGTTGAGAATAGGAATGGGTATGACATTTAGATGTTTTTTTGATTTTATCTGTTTGAATGGGTTACAGATCCCCGAATGGATGTGTAAATAAATCCAGACGAGGACAGCAAGGATGCTATTGGGGTGCAAAAAACGACGATGATGATGTGGACAAGTTGGCCACGAACCAGACGAAAGTGGTGTCATGATAATCCGAGAGTGCTTTGCAAAAATGCTCTTAACTTTGGTTACTATTGTTTCATCGTACTGGCTATGATGTCACCGAAAGAAGCCGCTAAAAGTGGAGCTAGTGGGAGTGGGATCACACAGTGTCCGTCCCCGGAACTGATTCCTGGCTGTCCGTGCTACAACTTCGACGATGGACTTTTTCTGGAATGCGCTGGGGCCACGGAAAACTCTTTGAGAGCAGCTCTGAGTGCTGTAGCTAGTGTCGCCAGTCCCGAAGGTAAGTCAAAAATGGATTTTTGCTTTGAAAAGGGAGCAGTAAAAGTTTTTTTGGGTCCGATGATCCTTGTCTAAGAGACAGAATCATGAAAACTGGGATACCATGGGCGAGAATCGATGAGTTATCGAGACCAGAGAGATCGCGTTTCAATGCTCAGAGACTTGTTAAAAGTAGAAATTTTTTAAATTTAGTTTAGACAATTCAACGATGTAATATGGGTCAAAAAATAATGGGGATTCAAAAACCGAAATTTTATTTTCTTACATTACGGGGTGTAGCTTTCAAGAAAACTTTCAAGAACTTATCGGACTGAGTCTATTAGAAAGCTGAGCCCTTTTTCCAACTTTTAGACTGCACGGAGAGAAAAATATCGCCAGATTAAGTATACGCATCGCTATTCTGGCTATACGCTGTATAGTCATCTTACTTAACGATACGCCGTATAGCCAATTCAGCTATACAAAGTATCCTCACAGTGGATCGTCGAAATGACGATCCGTATCCTTATTTTAGGCATTTTATGAATCGCTGACATGACTATTGCGCAAACTCTGTATTTAGGCATCCGGCAACCGAGAACGATGATACGTATAGCCAATTTAGCTATACGGATCCTCACGCTGGCAATACAGATACTTATATCAACGAAACTACATATCATTACAAAGGCTATTCGTCGTATTGTTAAATTAAATAAACGAATACTTAACCTAACCCAAACATGTATCTTTATTTTAACGATACTACACGGATAGAAATTATGGGAATTTTTGCTATGCATTATGGGAACGGTTCCCATAATGGTATGGAAATAGTACCTATACTATTATAGGGATCGTTCCTATAATTTATGGGAATAGTTCCCATAATAGTATGAGAATAGTTCCCATACCATTATGGGAACCATTCCTATAATGGTATGGGAATAGATCCTATATCAATATGGGAACCATTCCCATAATATTATGGGAACTATTCTCATATCATTATGGGGACCATTCCCATAATGGTATGGGAATCGTTCCCATAATATTATGGGAATGGTTCCCATATTGGTATAGAATCTATTCCTATAATATTATGGGAACTATTCCCATTATGTTATGGGAACCACTCCAATAATATCATAAAAACTTTTTTTTTTTGCGAAACAGTGTAGAAATTTCCCGAATAATATGGAGAGATCGAAATGAAGCTTCTTCGACGCTCAATTTGTTGAAAAAAATTTTTTTTTTTTTAATTTTAATATTTTTGCTAAATATTGATTTTTTTTCAATGTTTGAATTTTTGTTTCTATACTTAATCAAATTTCTGTGTATTGTAAAAGTGATTGCCATACTTTTCTTTAAATTAATTTTCTCATGATAGTATGGGAACCATTCCCATAATATTATAGTAATGGTTCCTATAATGGCATGGGAACTTTTCCCATAATATTATGGGAATGATTCCCATAATGGTATATGGAACTACCATTACCATAATATTATTGAAAGTATTCCTATAAATTATAGGAACCATTCCTATAATTAGAGGAACCATTCCCATAACGTTATGGGTATCATTCCCATAATTATAGGAACTATTCCTATAGTTATGGGAAACATTCCTATAATTATAGGAACTGCTCCCTTAATTTATGGTTGTAATTCCTATGATGATATAGGAAAAAATTTCACAAAATTATGGGAACAGTTTCCATAATTTTCTTTCCGTGTATAGATTATTAAATTAATATGAGAGTATTCCTAAATTAGATATACGAATCGTTATTCTGACGATACGCCAATTGAGGATACATTGGATAGTCATTCTGGCGATATTTCTCTCTCCGTGTGGTTATCAAAAGATCAAAAAAATTTAGGTACCGAGTTATCATCAATTGAAGTATAAAATAAATTTTTGCTTTAACTTTCGATAGTTTGTAGTTAAATTTGCTTAAAAACCAAAAAAAGAAAATTGGAGCTTATGGACTAAGCTTTTGAGTGCACGAATTAAAATTGATGTAAAAATGTTTTGTCAATACTTACCGAGCACCAAAAAATTTACGGGATTTAAAAAGAATCAATTTTTGAGTTTTTGACGAAAAACGAGATGTAAATTTATTATTTTCAGTGGTTTAATTATGGGCAGATTACATAGTACACATTTAAAGCTTTGAAATGATTTTTTTTTCATCACGATATGTTAATCCTCACCAAAGCTACAGCTTTTGGAATTATGGTAATTTTATTGATGGACGCATTAAAGGAATTACAGATAAAAAAAATATGAAATAGGCCGTCAATCATCGGTGTCTCGTACGCGGATACGTTGTTAATAATCGCAGGCCGTTATCATGTTAACTCAAATCTAGGTCAACTTTTATTTAAATTCTGAGTAAAAAAATATAAAGTTTAAGAACCTAGAGCATCAAAGGGGACGTGGCTTTCACACACTTGGGTCACATCACTAAGCCGACAATTCTAATCCACCTGCTTTCAAAGCTCTCGGCAAAGCTATACCCACAGTCCACAAGCATCTAAAACCCACACAACTTAAACCTTCTCTTCCTTAACGTTAAACCTCAAGCCACCGTAACCGCTGCTCCTCCCACTTCTATCCACCCTTTTATACTCTTCTCACTCTTTACTATTGTCATACGCTCTTTTATTTACTCTGTCAACGCTGAATCGATAAATAAAATTATCTTTACTTTCTCATTCAGAACATCACTAAAAGTAAAATCTCTAATTTAAATTTGGCCACTCCCCAAAAATTAGTGATATTCAAATTGCTGTTGGTCCAAAGTAAACTATCTTATCGATACAAAAAAATTTACTTCAACGCTTTAAACACGCTCTCTGAAGATTCACTACAGCAAAAGACTAAAAATTTTTCTAGATTATATCCATCAATTCTTTTTGTCTAGAAGCTGTAGTCCAGTCGCTGAGTATCTACGAGCTGGATCGCAAGATAGACGAGCTGAAATCCAGCGTCTTTCCCCATGGGACGCAAATCCGGCACCTGCAGATCTCTCACTCCAGCATCCGTGAAATCTCTGAAGATGCTTTCGCGAAATTCAGTTCCTCGCTCTCGTCACTGGGTCTGGTCTCCGGCCGTCTGCAGCAGGTCCCTCACAAAGCCCTGGCTACCCTCACGCACCTGACGGCTCTGGACCTAGAGTCGAATCACATCCACGATCTGTCCACGCATTCGTTCACCAAACTCAAGCTCAAGAAGCTCAACCTTAAAGGCAACCAGATCCAAAAGATCGCCGAGCACGCCTTCTCTGGTCTGGAGGCCTACCTGACCGACCTAGACCTCGCTGAAAACAAAATCCGCATTTTTCCAATGACGGCCCTCCGCAACCTAGAACATCTGGTATCTCTACGGCTGTCATGGAACGAAGTGTCCCAACTGCCTGAAGATGGATACTCCCGACTAGACGCTCTGAACTTCCTGGACCTCAGTAGCAATAACTTTGATAAAATTCCTCTCAACTGTTTCCGTTGCTGTCCAGTGCTACGAACCCTCTCGCTTTATTTGAACGCGATCGAACAGGTTGACAAGGATGCCTTCATATCCCTGATAGACTTGGAATCAATAGACATATCTCACAACAAAATAGTCTTTCTGGACATAGCCACCTTCCGTGCCAACCAGAAGCTCCGTTCTATTGACCTCAGCCACAATCACATTCACTACATCCACGGAGTCTTCTCCCGGCTGCCTGAACTCAAAGAATTATTCCTGGCTGACAATAACATTCTGGAAATATCAGCAGATACATTCTCCGGCAGTGTCAACCTCCAGGTGATCTATCTGCAGCACAACGCCATCCGTCGAGTTGACTCCCGGAGTCTCGCGAGTTTGAAGCAGCTTACACAACTTCATCTTACAGCGAACTTCATCAGTCGAGTACCCCAAGACTTTCTTCAGCACACGGAGAACTTGCTTACGCTCTCGCTGGATGAAAACAATATCCGAGAGCTAGAAATTGGGACTTTCATACGAACTAAGCATTTGAGAGAACTCAGGCTGCAGGATAATCAGATCACTGAGGTCAAAAGAGGAGTTTTTGCGCCACTACCTGAGCTACAGGAGCTTCATCTTCAGAACAATGCGATCACTGATATGGAAACTGGGGCATTGAAGACACTGCACAATTTGCAGCATGTCAATTTGCAAGGAAACCTTCTGGCGGTCTTGGGAGACGTGTTCCAGATATCGGAATCTTCTGAAGTCAGAGGGTCCGGGTTTTCAGAAGATGAGCGAGCAGGTAGCTCGCTGATCTCAATCCAGCTAGACAATAACGGACTGGGTGTGCTGCACAATGACTCACTTCGCGGACAATCTTCAGTAAGGATCATGTGGCTGGGACACAATAGACTCACACGGCTTCAAGCCCCATTATTTAGAGACTTATTGCTCGTGGAGCGGCTCTACCTGACCAACAACTCAATCTCCAGGATTGAGGACACGACTTTCCAGCCTATGCAGGCCCTAAAATTTCTGGAGCTCAGTATGAACCGCCTGAGCCACGTGACCGTCAAGACTTTCTCAGAACTCCATGAACTGGAAGAGCTCTACCTGCAAGACAATGGACTCAGACGCTTTGATCCTTTTGCTTTAACTGCGTTAAAGCGGCTCAGAATCTTGGACCTCGCCAACAATCATCTCAATGTCCTGCACAGTATGATCTTTCAAGAAGGACTGCCCATCCGGACCCTCAATCTCAGGAACTGCTCTGTCAGTCTCATCGAATCTGGCACATTTCGCGGACTCAATAACTTATATGAGCTCAATCTTGAGTACAACCATCTCACCGCGAATGCTCTAGATCGTCTGGACATTCCTGGTCTGCGAGTTCTCAAGATCTCCAACAATAACTTCAGTCAAGTCAACGGGGAGTCCCTCGACGGACTGCCTTCTTTGCAACAGCTGTCCATGGAATCAGCCTCCATCCACCGAATACCCACAGAACTGTTCACTAAGAATAAGAACTTAATCAAGTTACTTCTAGGTAACAATCTACTGCGTTCCCTCCCTGGGAATTTGTTTTTAGGTTTAGAGTCTCTGAGAGAAGTAAAACTAGATGGAAACCGTTTCCAAGAGCCTCCTTATGAAGTCTTTCTGAACGCCACCTCTATTGAGTTCTTATCCCTGGCTCACAACGTCATTTCCCATGTAGACGCCACCCGTCTAAGTGGACTTAGTAGCCTCAGGGAGTTAGATCTTCGCAACAACCACATCATGACACTTTCTGGATTCGCGACGGCAAATTTCTCGCGACTCATCTCTGTTGATCTCAGCTACAACCATTTGACGGCCCTGCCTGCCAACTTCTTCGTGCACTCGGTCCAGTTACGTAAAATCGAGCTCGCGGGTAATAAATTCCGGCAGATCCCCAGTACCGCGTTGGGTGAGAGGAATATTCCCAACTTAAATTGGTTAAATATGACCAGCAATCCGTTAACGAGAATCCACGAGTTTCCTTCGTTGGAAACTCACTACCCAGCACTCCAAGAGATTCATATCTCGAGGACTAACTTGACCATAATAAGCAGTCAGGATTTTGAAGCCTTTCCGGCATTGCTGCACTTGTTCGTGACCGCTAATGCGGTGGCTAGAATTGGACAAGGAGCTTTTAGGAATTTATTGTTGTTAATGACGCTGGATTTGAGTGCTAATGAACTTGAAGTACTGCCTCAGGAACGGCTGAGGGGATTAGAACATCTTAAGCTGCTTAATTTAACTCGCAATAAGCTCAAGGAGTTAGAAGACTTTCCGATAGACTCAAAAGGTCTGCAGATTCTTGACCTCTCCTTCAATCAGATTACCTATATTGGCGGCGATACCTTCAGGTACTTGGGGAGTTTAGAGGAACTACACTTGCATGGGAATTGGGTCACCAGGATTGCAGGAGATGCTTTCAAAATGATGAAGAAGCTAAGGCTTTTAGATTTGAGCAGAAATTATCTGTCCAACTTGCCTCTCAACGCTCTCAGGCCGCTGGAAACTCAGATACGAATTCTTAGAGCTGAAGGTAAGTCAATTTGGGAACAGTAAAATTATTAATTATGGATTTGAATCCAGGAAACGGGAAAATTTTAAATGAGTGAGTAAACGCCTAGTTTCAAAATTTTGTAACTCTGTTAAAAATAATCCGATTTAAAAGAAAAAAAAATTGATTTACAGCTTAGGTTCTGTATTTTTGAAATCCGTGATATCAAAATTTGTTTGGGGTATGAATTAGTGAGTTGTCAGTACAAATATAACGGGAAAAATTTTTTCAAGTTTCAATGGTTTTTTTTGAGGGTTAAAAAAAGTTTTTATGCAGTCCCTGCCTCAGAAGTGGGGACTCGTGAGGACTTGCCAGTAGTAAGTATGGCGCTTTGGTGATGATTTTCTCCATCAATTGACCTTCTGAATCATGGATTGCATAAAATATTGTATGTTATTAGTCTGATAAGTGACAAATCTGTAACTTATCAGACTTGTATCATAAACAGTTATTATGAATAAGATTGGCATGAAAATATTTATAGAGATCATGAGCTATAGAATACATTTTTTTTCTTCTCGATCAGTTTATTTTTTGCAGTTACACGACTTTAAAAATTTTCGCTTGAATCGAAGTTTTCAAATTGGGCGCCAAATTTAAAAGTATAAAAAAATAGCTTCCGGTTTTAGTAGAACATAAAGTTTGTAGTGTATATTACTTGGGGAATAATGTGTTAACATTTTGTACAATTGCAGAAAATCCACTTCATTGTGGCTGTGAATCTCAGGAGCTTTGGGAATGGCTTAGGGATCATCAGAAACTTGTTGTCGGCACCGGAGGCGGTCGAGAAGGTGGAGTGGGTGCTGGAGGAGGTAATACTGTCGGACGTCGTGGGATGGGTGTCAATGATGTTGAATCGCCTGGATTGTTGCGATGTGAACAGCCATCTGAATTACGGGGGCTCGTATTCTTGGATTTAGATCCTCATGCCTTTTGTTCAACTCCTCTTGTTCTCGAAATCACGATACAAGAGATACAGCCGTTCTCAGTTGTTGTTATTTGGCAAAGTCGTAATCATACTGGATTACATGGTTATCAAATCGTCTACAGAAATTTAGATGCCCTCAATGAGGTAATTTTCGTTAAATTTATTATTATTTTTAATTCAAATTAATCTAAAAATTAACCAGATCGATATCTCGAATAATAAAAACAGTATCAATACCCATTTCCATATTTATTTTCAATATCAAAAAATTTTTTTACATCCTAACCTCCATGTATCAATCCAAAAAATAATTTCCAGTCACGCAGTGACATATTTCACAAATAAAAATCACGCGCCGTAAATCCCACTCTCTTCTCTTTCCTCTTTGCCCCACTCTCTGTCATAATCCATAACCATATATATTCACAACAAAACTATCTCACCCAGCTATCTCTTTTCAGGTCCGCGGGAAAATACTAGGACCAACAGCACGACAGTTACGGCTGTCAAAATTAATTGCCAATACGCGGTATCTCATCTGCATACGCGGACTGGGAAATTGGGCGCCAGAAGAATACTCATCCTCAGCGTCTTTATCCTCTTCAGTTTCTACAAGAAAGCCGGTTAATAGCTCCCAGGATGACGTTTTCTTTGACAATTTAAGTTCCCTACCCCCCGAAATGGCGGATTCGACTGTAAGTCGTTGCGCAAAAGTAAAAACTCTTGAATTGCCAGCTGCAATCATCATAAATAATGACGGTAGTGCTCCCATAAGTGACCCCAGCAGTGTTACAAATATCCTGACCCGTCGGTTGGGTCTTATAGTTGGCTGTTGCATGGGTTTTATAGTCTTCATACTCCTCGTCTCCGTTTTGGGCTACTTGAAGGTCAAAAAACAGAGAGAGGCGGTGAAGCGGGATCAGCAACCTCTGCCACCAGAATATATTTCTTATCGGCATTTTAGTATACAGAGTGGTGACGCTGGCGCCACTGCACGCACCGCGGCTGCTAATAATGCGATGGGTGGAGTGGGCGCCAACGTGACCTCGACCTCAACAGACGTAACTGCTGTGACTGCGACGATAACTACCACGACAGTGACGAATAATAAAGATATGACACATTCTGGGTACGTAAATAATGTTATTACTGGTGCTACTAATCTTAATGTATAACGTCAAGTTAATGGTTCCGGTGCCAGTGATACGCGGACTGCTATCACAAATGTTTGAGCTTTTAGCCGGAATCATCGAGAAGAGTTATTACCATGGACAAATCACGTTGCCCTCCAGATTTTATAATTATTTTGGCAAAGGGAACTGAAAACGGTTTAGGCAAATGACCAATTTATTTAGTGTAGCCGATTTTTTATACCACAATTTCGTTGGGGATACTATTAAGTGTGAGGCAAGTTTTGAAAACTCGGTGCCACTAATTTTAGCTGGCACCCTAGCGGGATACGTCCGCGCTGTGAAGATTTTGGTTGGCGTCGAATAAAAGTTTGAAAATGATCGCAGTTATTTTTTAATGGGCGCCACTGGGTGTCGTAGGGAAGTGAAATAAATAGGATATGAACAATTGTAAGATAGTGAATAAAATATTTTTCGTCATAGCGACTTGCTGCCATATTATTGAAGTATTATTAAAAATATGGAATTGGGATGAAAAAAATTAAATTAAATGGACGCTATCAATATGATCCTAAATTTTATTAGAGAAATAAAATTATTGCCACCACTTGAATATTTTTATCTTCGTAATTAATTCAATTTTAACACGATTTTTAGTGTTGGAGGTTACCAAAGATGGCGCCCAAAAATACTAACATTTGATTTCTACTTAAAATCTGATCGTTATCACTAGAGATGCCGCTACAAAAAATTGTAATGTTTCATTTTCATGGTAAATAAAATTGTTGGATGCCATCAGAGCCAGCGGCACTACAATTTGGCGCCAAAAAAAAATTTCCGCTGGGAATTTAAATACTCAAATTTTACTGAAGGTAGGGGGCGCCAAATTAAAAAAAAACAATAATCATATTATGAGTAAATAAAAAATAATTGTAAAATATTTCGATTGATAAACGTCAGAGTGGGCGCCATTTTTTCAAATTATTAAACAATAAGTGTTCCAATTTTTTATAGTAATAAAAATAAAAATTTTTATATATATTTTTAGCGCAATTAAAAAATTAATTGACAGTTAAATTTTTTTTTTTGTTTTAATTAAAAAAATTTTATGCATTAAACATTTACATGAAATTTGTATAAGCAGTTTATAATATAATTGTTAGCGATCATGGGTGACCATTAACAACTGCTTAGCGGTTTTGTAACAGATTTCGTGTATTACATATTAAATTGTAAAACCATATGATCCGCGGTAAATGAAACTGTTTTAAAGCATTCGTGTGTGTGGGTGTGAGTGTCAGCGAGTGGGTGGGAGTAGGAAGGGATGAAAGCGTATTTGAATTTATTAATTTGTACATTTCGCAGGCAAAAGCTGGCCTAGTTATTTTTGTCTATTCATTTATATTTAATATACTGTTACATATAAATCGCGAATTATTTATATATATATATAATATAAATACGTGTAAGTATATAAAAAATATGTGATGATAGAAAAAAAAATGTATTATAAGTATAAAGAAATAAAACAATGATTATGTAAATTATTATTTATAAATAATTATAAAAAAATGATATGTAATAATAATTAATAAATTATTGTAACTTTTTTTTTAATTACTTGCTTATTTAATTCTTTTGTTTTTGTAATTCTACACTGCCCGTACAAAAATGGATTGATCACGGATTGATCAACAACTCATCGTTAATTGATCAATAATTGATCAGTCAGTAATCAACCACAGATCAATAAGAGATCACTTGAAGATCAATAACTGATCACTCTGAGGAGAGTAATCTGATAGTGATAAATCAGAGATCAGTTAGAGATCACCCAGTGATCAATCAGCGACAACCTATAGATCATTCGGAAATCGCATAAAAATCGTCCAGTGTTCAAATGAAAATCACACAATGGCCTTTTAATTATCAAGAAAGGATCTTTAAGGAATCATCGACAATTTTTATCCCATCACTGGACAATTTTTATGATATCTCCGAGTGATCTATAGATTGTCGCTGATTGATCACCGGGTGATCTCTAACTGATCTCTGATTGATCACTATCAGATTATTCTCCTCAGAGTGATCAGTTATTGATCTTTAAGTGATCTCTTATTGATCTGTGGTTGATTACTGACTGATCAATTATTGATCAATTAACGATGAGTTGTTGATCAATCCGTGATCGATGATTGATCAGTCAGTGATCAATGAGTGATCAATCCATTTTTGTACGGGTGTACACGGAAAAAAATATCAGTAAATAATACTCAGATTCTCATCAACAGCGCGCCTAGACCGAATATTAGTAAATGTTATGGAGTAGAACGTAAGAAATTAATAACAGATGTATTTTTTTGACAGGTGTCTTGTAGTTTGTGAAGGTTTAAGTAGTAATTTTAAATAGTCAAGCAGTATATTTCAACGATTGACTGTTAATTATAGCAGTTTAAACATTAAATCATAATTTTATTGATTGAAACGACATTAGTTATTGAACATAATATAAATAATTAGAAGTTGAACTACAATTATTGTCAATCATTTTTGTCCGTGTAAAAAATTTACGGAGTGAAAGCGGATTAAATCCGTAGTGAATGCGGAACGGATGACTGTTTTTTTATTTTATCTCGGAGTGAAATTCATTTATTTAAATATTAAAACTCCGAATCGAAGTGCAATAAAATTCAAATTAGTCTGCTGAAAAAATAGACTCCCTCTTTACTGCGTATTCGGAGTGATCTTTTTAAAAACTCCGGAACGAGTTAAGGAGTGAAGTCGGATTTAAATAAAAACCATAATCACTCTGAATTTGCTCCAGATTTCTTACTGTGTAATATTTTTTTAAATAATTTTTATTTTGTTAAATCGTTACCGGAGGGTTTAGGTAAAAAGTAAATGAATCTTTTTTTGTAGAAAAGTTAATTTGCTACGAAAAAGGTCCTGGGGAGGTTGTGTCTAAATCCAGTAGTTAAGATCCTAGTGATCTATAATTTTTTTAAGAATTTCACTGAATTTTTCGGTTTAATGACTTTGGGTATTTAAGATATGGATAAAAAATGTGAGTTATGATAAAAATATCGCAATGGTTTTATGCAGGAAATTTAATTTGCTACGAAAAAAATATCCTTCATAGGACATCAAAACATCGACATCTGGTGAAAATTCGATTTTTAAATATCGGGTGGAAAAAATAACTTCCCAAATTTAAAAAAATTTTGAATTTTCTTGGCGGGAAGTTCAAAAATCCTATGGACTTTTCATCCAATTCCAGTAGTTTAGATGCTAGTAATTTTTGAAGGTCTACAGTAGTTTGTAAATCCCCAATATTTGAGTTTCAAATACGAAAAATAAAAATATAGTAAATAATTGCTTCCGTTTGGGATAAAATATTCCAAGTAAATTTTTAATATGGAAAAAGTATTGGCATTGGGCATAGATATAGATGTAGACTATAGACTTAACTTGGAAATAGGAGAGTTTAATATACCAGACCGGTCTCGCCATAGTTGAGTTAAGTAGAGTAGAGAAGAGCAAAGATAGTGTGGAGCAGGAATCCGGAGAAATGAGTTGAGATATCCGGACGGTTAATTTTCAATGAGATATCGCTGCTATAGAATCCCCGTGATATTGAAAAATGTCATAAGAAAAAGAGGGGAAAAATTAAAAAAAAAAAAAAAAAAAAAAAGTAAATGAGAAGATAAAAAAGTTTTTTAAGTTATATATTAAATTATTGAACAAGCTTACATTGATTACTTTCGTCAGCGATTTTTTTCGACTTTCGTTACACTTTTCATTATTATTATTATCATTCTCGGAAGGTTGATAATAGATATTTTAATGACGCGTCATTTTTCAGTGCGTATTGATTTATAAAATCGGTAATACTTTATTTTATTATTCTTCTAAATAAAGAGAATTATTGAATATTGTTAGTTAATTAGAAGATTAATAAATTTCCAATATCTACTTAAATAATTATTTTATAATCTATTTAAAAACTACACAATTTTACGCCCACAATTTCAATTACCAATAATTTAATTAATTAATAAAAACACTAATTAATTGTAGTGATCGCGCGAGTAAAAGTATTTAATATATTAATTTAAAATCGTATTCAGATCAACTTAATAAAATGGTAAAATCATAGGGAGGTGGACAATAATACAAAATTAGAATTTAATTTTGACCATATATTGGACGTTTCGTCCCTATATTGGGACTTCCTCAGCAACTAAAACAAGTCATTATAAAAGATTCACAAAAATTGTATAAATGAATATACAATTAATTACACAATCACATGGTACAACATAACCAATCACAAACATGATCACATCCTACCTTGATCATATAAATTCTATTGTCTACTCGATGTTTTTGAGACATACGTCATTTTGTTTAATGATATAAAAATAATTAGCATTTTTTAATATTTTAATTACAATAAATAAATAAAAAAACAATGAAATAAAGATAAACTCCAATTCATGTGACACTCAATACATATACTCTCAACTACATGGAGAGAAATTTATGGTAACAATTACAATATATTATGGTAATGGTTCCCATTATGCATGGTAATCGATTTTTTTGAAATTTTGATTATAAGAACGGCAACCATATATATTATGGTAATTATTCCCATAATTATGGGTATAATTCCTATATGGTATCGGAATAGTTCCTATAGAATTATGGTAATCGTTACTATGTAACTATGGTAATGGTTACCATAATATTATGGCAACGGTTACCATAATAGTATGGTAACAATTACTATAATATTATAGTACACGGAGAGAAAAACATGGGAATTTTACCAATTTTACTTAGGAGAAATTCCCTTGTTGACATGGCACATTTTGCTTTATCAACATGGGAAATTTCACTAGGAAAAAATGGGAATATACCCATATTTTATGGGAATTGTACCCATATATTATAGGAATATCTTCCATGTTGCCATTGGAAAAATTTCCATGTAGACATGGTAAAATTCCTCTGTTAACATTGCTGAAATTCCTTTATTGACATGGGAATTTTTCCCATGTTGACAAAGAAAAAATTCCTTTGTTAACATGGTAAATATTCCCATGTTGACATAGTAAAAATATCCATGTTGGCATGGGAAAAATTGCTATGTTGCATGGGAAAAGTCCACAAGAAGCTAGAATCACTAAAATACGAAATATTTTGGTCAATTGTATCATTTAGGCTTTAAAGCGATAAAATAGGGATGTGTGAAGGTTTTAAGATTTACGAAAATAGAATTTCAAAGTTTCCGAAAAAATTTTGTGTAATTTAATTAAAAATTTTTTTGTAGCACCTACCAATGAACAAATGTCTTTATAAATTCGATTAATATAAACGAGTACATAAAAATCAATTACCTACATCGTGTTTCCGACAGTATATAATCATCAATTCAATTGAATTTTTTTGATTTACTTAATAAATTACGTAAAAAAAACATCAGTTTACAAATATTTCACTTTTATATACATGGGAATTTCTACTTTGTTAACATGGGAATTTTCCCCACGTTTACATGGGAAATTTTCCCATGTTGACATTGGAGAATTTTCCATGGCATTAGAGGAATTCCAACAATGTTAATATAGGAATCTTTTCAATGTCGACATGGGAATTTTTCCCATGTAAACATGGTAAAAATTCCCATGTTAACATTGGAATTGTTCCTATATTACATAGTTATTTTTCCAATGTTGACATAGGAAAATTTACATTGTCAATATAGGAATAATTCCAATGTAACAAAGCAAAATTTACCATGTGACATTGTTACAATTCACATGTTGACATGGTAAAATTTACAATGCCAACAAAGGAATTTTGCCCAAGTAAAATTGGAAAAATTCCCATTTTTTTCGTTCCGTGTAATGATAACTACAATATATGGGTGCCGTTCCTGTAATCAACATTTCAAAAAAACCAGTTACCACGCATTATGGGAACCATTACCATAATGTATTGTAATTGTTACCATAAATTTCTCTCCGTGTTGATTATAGGAACGGCATCCATATATTGTAGTTATCATTACTATAATATTATGGTAACCATTACCATAATATTATGGTAATAATTCCCGTACAGTATGGGAATAGTTACCATAATATATAGGATTTATTCCCATATGCACTTAGGTATCGTTACAATGTGGTTATAGGATTGGTTCCTATTTGCTCATGGGAACTATTCCTATGAGTATGGTAATTATTACCATAATTCTATTACCATGCGATATGGGAACTGTTACCATAATAATGGAAATTGTTCCCATACTTATGGGAACTTTTCCTAGAAAGTATGGGCCTATATCCCATAATTCCAAGTAATCATTACCATAACGGTATGGGATGATATTTCATAAACGTACTAGGAACGGTTACCATAAATTTCTCTCCGTGTAGTGTAGGGGAGGGTGGGGCAGAGCGGCCCCCCTAAGCCAATTATTATTTTTTGTGGCTTTCAACCATAAGATCACTTTACTTTTGTCCTATTTCGAACAAATTTATGGACATTTTGCCAAAATTCTGAAAAAAAAAATTTTTTTTTGTGGGGCAGAGCGGCCCCCCTCCAAAAAGTGATAAAAAAATTTTTTTTTTTTCGTTTTTTTTTTTTTTTAAATTATTTTCATCATTAAGAATGTATTTCTTCCTCTTGACAACTATTTTTGGTTTTATATTACTCGAAAAAAATTTTTTAAAGTGTAATAAATCGTTCACTCTCGATTACCTTAATTAATAATTGTTATTTAATAAAAAAAAAAAATAAATTCTATAGTTTTACTTTATTTCAAAAATTTATCAACGAAAAAAAAAAATTTAATTTTTATAAATTTTTAGTGACCAAATTTGCCTCTTACATAGAGAAACGGCCGAAAAATATGAAAAAAAAGTTTTTTTTGAAGTTTCGGTTGGTCCATATTGCCCCAGGTGTTATGCGTAGGGCTAGAAATGTGGAATTATACTAATTTTTTTTTAATTTGATGATAAAAATATGAAAAAATCACTTTTCGAAATTTTGGACTTGTCCATTTTGCCCCAAATGTCATGCGTAGGGGTAAAAATGCGCAAACATATCGGATTTATAATAATTAATCAAAAAAAAAAAAAAAATTTTTTTGATCAAAATTTCAGGGGGGCCGCTCTGCCCCACCCTCCCCTATAATAATCAATAACCCAGTGTAAAATATTTAAACATCGGGAATTTTTTAACACCGTTAAAGAATATTCACACCGGCAGCGGTGTTATTTTAACACCGCTTTCGGTCTTGAAATTTAACATCAAAAATTTTAACACTTACACCGCCTGGGCTTACACCAGTTTTTTTTAAAGTGTAGGAAAATCTTACGAAATTTATTACAAGTGACCCTGATCGATACGATATCCCTGTTTGTACCATAGCTAATCTTGATCTAAAATCTCAATCGATCCTCTGAAACCGATAAACTAAAATACTTTACTAGCATTTAAATGTAGTAATCGTAATTTTAATGATAAGTATTGAAACTTGATAAAAGAGTAAATCGTTAAATCTGGCCGTCAGTTAAAACAGATCGGTAGTATACGGGACCGGGAAAACGTCGAGCTAGACGACAATCAATGCAATCCAATCAACAGAGCCACCATTTTCAACAATTCCCAGTCTCTCTTCCCAGTTTACTCCCACAACTCTTGCCCCCCCCCCCTTTCCATCCCCTACCTCTGACTCGAATGGTCTATAGACGATTGACAACTAGACAAGCTTGATACAAATTTGCATAATTGATAGGAGAAATTACTGAGTGACCTTCTAGTTAACTATCTCCCTCAAAATATACAGCAAATCACAATTATCATCACCACGGCCATCAAATGTCCGCAATCGTTAATTATACGCTTTCCAAAAACCCAATAATTATTACATACGCCTAATTACTCATTATATTAATATACATGTATATATATTTATTCCTAATAATACTGGCTAATTAATATCGATCGCTAATTACTCGAGAGCTTAATTAAATTCCGCTAATTGAATAAATCAGACAGAATTTTTTTAACCGAACTTTTATTTCCGCAACTATTTGGACTCTAGTTATCGGAATTTGATGAAATTTTTTTTAAATCGATACGCCGGAGGTTAGAAAAGTGGGCCATGGGGTTACATTGAGGTTATTGGGTACTCGGAACGGATACGAAGGGGTTAAAGAAAAAAAGTCAAGGAAATCGGGAGGAGGAATTTTTTTTTTTTTTTTAAGTAATCGAGAAGAGTGGGAGGTTAGAGAGTAAGTGGAATTTATCTTTCAGCCTCTGGCGTATTAGTTTAAAAAAAGTTTAATGGAATCGGGTAATTAGAGCCGGAGTAATTCGTAAAAAAAGGAGTTCATTTATCGGTTTTCTAAAATTTTTTTTATGTTATTATTTTTTAAATGAAAAAAAAATTTTGAAAGTTTATTGACCCCAGGATCTTATTCTTGAACTAATGTTTCGATTTTAAAAAAAAAATTTTAAATCGTATCATTAGAACCCAAGTAATAACAGAAAAAAATGGGAAATTTAAATTTCGCGCGAAATTTAAAAATTAAAAAAAATAATTATTATATTTATTATTATTATTTTTATGTTCGAGAAGGGGGAGGAGTTGAGAGGGTATATAAGAAAAAAGGTAACGATAAAAAAAAAATTCACCACACGTAGGAGTAGAAATTTAAAACAAAAAAAAAAGAGATTGAAATCCTGAAGGCAGGGGAGTAAAAGAGGGAATAAAAAATAAAATGTGTATGATCTGTATAAAATGTGGAGTGAGGGTGTGGAAATCACAAGAGGATTACGTTTATATTCGTTGTATTAATCCACGTCAAATACCTCAAATGCCTGAGAATAACGATGTGCTTTGCGGGGAGTTTTAAGGAGTAAGTGCTGAAGTACAGAGAGAGGGTGGAGTACAAAGAGGGTGAGAGGTAAAAGAAATAGCTGAGGTAGGGGAGACGATGGAGGGAGGAAAGCATCAATGATATTGAAGAGTGGTTTGAGCTTAACTTCGATACCGAGGGAATGAAACTCGGAACTCGGGGCTCCCGATCCCGGGAGAGGGAGAAAAAGAGGCAGGAAGTGAGTGAGGGAGGACAGGAAGAATGTAATAAATTGGTGAAACGGTTCTACGAATGGATGGAGAATAAAATTGAGATGAATTAAAGGTGTAATGTGAGGTGATAGGTATCATCTGCTTATACTCGGTTGTTTTTATTTTTAGCGAGTTGAGGGCATTGAGGAGTAGTTCTGCCGAGTGGAATCAAATTATTATTTTTTTTTTATTGAAGATGAGGGGAATTTTATTTTGAGAGGGTAGAAATGGAAATGAGTACTTTTTGTCGGTGCACCGAGGGAGAAAATGGTAATTCTTTGATTTTTATTTAAACATCGAGTGAAATGGTCCCTTTGGAATTTATAGTTTAAAAGACGGTTAAAAGAGTGACTTCAGAAGTTATTTATTAAACTGGCTAAAATGGACACTAGGGTGTTTCAAAAAAAAAAAACACAATTTTTTTTTTATTATGGTATCCAAAAATTGAAAGTATAACTAAAAATAAAAATTTTGGTACCATTCCGAGCTCTTAATAATGATATTAAGGTTTGCCTCAATCCATTTTTCTATTTTCCATTAAAATAACACGGGAAAAAAAATTTTTTTTTTTTAGAATTTTCTAGCTTATAAACCAATCATCGGATTTTTATGCACAATAAATGTTTTTGTAGAAAATTGAACGCTCTACAAAAAAAGTTTCGTATCATTTTTTGATAAATCCCACTGTTCAAAAGTTATTTAAGCTTCAAGTCAAATTTATAGTAAATTTTGAGATTTTTTTACTTTTCCGGCAAAACTATCAGTCTTATCAAAAAATATCACACAGGAACTTTTTTGTATATAATTTTATTCCTTACAAATTATTACGAATAAAGTTTTTCGAAATTCTGCGTTGTTTTCAAGTTTTTTTCATTTCAATGTCGAGCTCTTAAAATCAATCAGAAATCTATTTTTTTAAGAGCTCGACATTGAAATGAAAAAAACTTTATTCGTAATAATTTGTAAGGAATAAAATTATCTACAAAAAAGTTCCTGTGATATTTTGTGATAAGACTGATAGTTTCGCCGGAAAAGTGAAAAGATCTCAAAATTTACTATAAATTTTACTTGAAGCTTAAATAACTTTTGAACAGTGGGATTTATCAAAAAATGATAAGAGACTTTTTTCGTAGAGCGTTCAATTTCCTACACAAAAATTCATTGCGCATAAAAATCCGTTCGGTGGTCTGAGAGCCAGAAAATTCTAAAAAAAAAAAAGTTTTTTCCGTGTTATTTAAATGGAAAATAGAAAAATTGATTGTGGCAAACCTTAATATTATTATTAAGAGCTCGGATTGGCACTAAAATTTTTATTTTCAGGTATACTTTCAATTTTTGAATACCAAAAAAAAATTTGTTTTTTCTGAAACACCCTAATGAACACTCTTCAATTTTAGTAGATTTGATAAAAATCTATCTATTGTATTTTCCATGATGAAATTTTTAAAGAATTTCGCCATAGTCTATCATAATTCCTCAAGTAAGTTCCAAAAATAGCATTGATTCAAAAGTTTATATATGTATGTATACATTAGGGTGGTCTTTTTGAAGGTCACTTTTGAATTTTAATCCTTACGCCCCCTCAAACTCGTTCAAATATTTAAAAAAAAAATTGCTGTAAAGTTGTAGCTCTTAATTTTAAAATTAACTCGGTCTTCAAGACAGCGAAAGTTTTAAATGGGAAATCACATGTATTTTTTACAATTAAACTTTGAATATTCATATCTCTGGTTACAATTGATTAAAAAATATGAAACTTGGCAAGAACTTGATTACTTGTCTGGTATTCGAAAGGATCTAATCGAAAAGTTTTAGTAACTAAGTTCTTGCCAAGTTTCATATTTTTTAATCAATTGTAACCAGAGATATAAATATTCAAAATTTAATTTAAAAAAATTCATGTGTTTTCCCATTCAAAACTTCCACCGTCGTGGAGCCAGGATAATTTTTGAATTAAGAAGTACAACTTGACAGGAATTTTTTATTAATTATTTGGAAGAGTTTGAAGGTTGAAGTTGAGTCAAAACGACTTCAATAACCTGAATAACTTTCGAAGGAGTGAATTTAGCAAAAAATGTTAGGAGACCTTTTTTGTAGAGCATTAAATTTCCTTCATGAATATGTGTCTTGACTAAAAAAAATTCTAGTAGTTACAAAAATCCAAAATAAAAATAAAGAATTTAAAAAACAAATCAATGTTTAAGGCACGGTTACGAGGAAACGGCTCGTTTTACGTCAATTTACTAAGAGAGATTTTTTGTAGGGAATTCAATTTCCTTTAAGAATATACATTGCTTAAATTTTTTAGATAGATGATCTACAAGTTTTGGGTAAAAAATGAAATTTCTGTCTAAAAACTAATAGTCGTAACGATACACTTCTTAATATCAATATTAAGGGCTCAAACTTGCACAATAATTTGTTTTGGTCGTCAGGAATAATATTTTCACAGTATCGAAAAAAAAAAAATAGTCGATTGTTTTGGCCCAGTCTAGTATGTATACATATTAGGGTGTCCGTTATTTCCCAAATCGATTTTTATTGACCAATCGCCCCCTGAATCTTTAGTTTATGACCTAAAAAAAAATATCCAACACAAACAGGCTCTTAATTTTCACATTAAACCGTGCCGAAATCATTTTATATTTCCCATTTAAATAACATGGGATTTTTAGACTTTTTACTCTTAATTTTTTTTCTCAGAAACAAATGAGAGTAAAAATTTGATCGAAGCATATTCTGATAGGAAATTGAACGCTCTACAAAAAAGTTCTCTTATGGATTTTCGATAAAATAACTCCTTCAAAAGTTATTTAACGTTAAACTTGTGTTTGTTATCAATTCTATAATATTTTTAATTATATTTCTATTTTTACTGTTTTTGACTATAAAATCGTTGAAATAAAAGATAATTATTATTATCACTAGAGTACCGATGATCATTTATGTAGATTTCATGGCCGAAACAGAAAATCAAGGGAAAAAAAAATTGTTTTATGAGAAGTAATAGAAATAACATACCTTTCTTCATACAGACGAACTTTAAAATGAATTAATGGAAAGTGGTGGAATAAAAATGTAATAACTTCTTTGTCTATAATGTTATAAGCAGATTTATTATCATTTTTGCTTTCTTTCGTAAGCCTTCTAAATAGTCGTTATTGCTCGCCCACGTTTCACAACTAATTTCAAAAAATTTCTATCAATGTTAAATCTTTCAAAAAATTGTCAGGAATCTGAATTTACTTACGAATTATCTTTTATTTCAACGATTTTATAGTCAAAAACGGTAAAAATGAAAATATAATTAAAAATATTATAGGATTGATAACAATCACAAGTTTAACATTAAATAACTTTTGAAGGAGTTATTTTATCGAAAATCCATAAGAGAACTTTTTTGTAGAGCGTTCAATTTCCTATTAGAATATGCTCCGATCAAATTTTTACTCTCATTTGTTTCTGAGAAAAAAAATTAAGAGTAAAAAGTCTAAAAATCCCATGTTATTTAAATGGGAAATATAAAATGATTTCGGCACGGTTTAATGTGAAAATTAAGAGCCTGTTTGTGTTGGATATTTTTTTTTAGTTCATAAACTAAAGATTCAGGGGGCGATCGGTAAATAAAAATCGATTTGGGAAATAACGGACACCCTAATACATATATATATATAACGAGCTTTGTTGCGACAATAGCACTTACAATTCCAGTCGGATCTTAATAAAACTTATTGACACACTTATTCTATCAACAATTATCTCGGTCAAGTTCGAAGATGAACAAAATTGGTCAGCTAATTCAGAAATGGTGGAATTTTAAATTCCAAAAATAACGAAAAATGCTACTTATGTTGCTTTTTCTGTAAATAACTTTTTAATGGAAGCATCCAGCCTTATTGTGCCGGAAGAACATTAGACTGCTAAAAAAAGCTATATTTTTTTTTTTTAGTTTTTTGTTTTACAATAATTTTTTCAAATTTAATAAAGGTTGAAAGTTTTATGATTGATTTTCATATGTTATAATAAAAGTTTCAGTATTATATCTTTGAAAGTTTTCAAGGAACGATTACAACATTTTGTATATTTATTCTTTAGGCAATTACCCGCGTAAAAAAATTTTATTCATAATTAATTTATATCTGAATTTCATCCCGAAACTCAGATCGTGACACAAATATGAGTTTCATCATGATTTTGTATCAACAACTTTAATCACGACAAAATTATGACTCAGTCTAATTTTTATCCAAGTGATCCAAAGTTTATTCACTAAATTAATTTCATAATCGAAACTGATTTACGTAAATCAAATACTTTATAGGAGAAATTTATTGGCGATTTTTGAATCGAAGAATTTGACAAAAGGTAAAAATTCAGTCAAGTTTCTATCTAATCATCCCAAGTCCAATTCGAAGACAGAATAAATTAATGTAGAATTGATTCGGGTTTACTAGACGAAAATTTGGAGTAAACTCATGATGAAAGTCATATTTGTGTCACGATCTGAGTTTCGTTATGAAATTCAAATTGAAATTCATTATGAACAAAAAATTTTTTTACACGGGTATCTTGGTCAAGATCTAAAATTTTGAAAATCGGTTTAGTACTTGGGAAATGGTGGCAATTTAAAATTTTCGAGTTGCAAATATTTTGACGTTCGAACTCATTAAAAATGTCAAAAAAAAGTTTATTTTTGGTTTAATTTTTTCTCAAAACTTCAAAATAAGTAAATGATAAGAAATTTACATCCACTTCCGATGCCGAAGGGCTTTTTTTCTTAAGTAGGGTAGAAAAGACACTTGAATATTTGATTTTAAAACTGGGAGATAAAAGCCAGTATTATAATTTTTTTTCTAAGATTAGATAAATGGTCACTCTTGATTTTCTTTTCTCAAATGGGGTAAAATGGACAGTTATTAATTCAATGATGTAGAGATGAATTAGAATAACATTTCTTAAATTTTCTCATTAAACTGAGAAAACTTATTTTTTAAATAAATGTAATGACAAATAATTTAGTGAATAAAATTTATCCAACTCTTTTTGTTCATAAATTAATATATTCCATTGATGAATATTAAGTATATATAAATATCTATATAGACCGGAAGAGATAGAAACAATTAATTGATGCAGAAGAATATAAAATACGCGTTTATTCACGAGCATTATCATTAATCAGATGGGAAAAGTATAAAAAGCAAAGAATATTCGGATGCATATATAGAAATATATATATATATATAAGAGGGTGGAAGAGTAAGCTCGTGGCAATGGCATATAGCTTGACAGCAGCTACGTGTACTGCTTCTACAAATACCTTTATCACTATTGTATTTGTATATATGTATATATATGATATGTAGATGTATATGACTGGGTACACGTCGAAATACGAGTACAGAACAAGAGATGGAACAATAGGGGATTGTGTAGTTATGAAATATGCATTCTACACTATTATACTGTAGCTATTGCTTTAAACCCATTATTTTATAAAAAATTTATCTTTGACAAATTTGTCCAATTGTTTATGAATATACTTTAGTACCCACATAATTACTATTCTTTAATTAAACATTATTTTTTATTTTAAATATTTAACAGTGGCCACTTTACCCCTCATTAATAAAAAAAATTCTAGGCGGACCATTTTACCTCTGAAAAAAAAAAAAAAAAAAAACGCTAGTCACCATTTACCCGTCATTGGTAAAAAAAAAAGTTCTCAAGGGGCCGTTTTACAAAATAAATGACAAAAATTAAAAATCGACCGATTTAAAAAATTTCAGTAAAAAAATTCAGTTGTCAATAGTGCTCGGAATTTTCGACAAAAAATATAAATAAAAATACGTAACCGCGCTAAGTTAACTATAAATTTATAGGAACACGCATAGATATAAATATTTTATCCAGCATCACTGCAAATATGTACTATTTAAATTGTTCCCGGTTGTGCGGTCAAAGCTTCCCGAATCGTACCCACCGGTATTTTCCGTTACGAATGAGTAGAGAAAAATTCTAAATATTTATCAAACTACACACATCAAAGCAATACGCGCAAAAAAAAATCATTAAAACTTTTTCGAAGCTTGCTTATTTGTTGTTAGTCTGCCAAAGGGACACCTAACGCTCTATAATAAAAAAAAAAAGAAGAAAAAAACTAAATTTAATTACAATGAAGTATTTTAAAAATAAATTACAGTATAAAAAGGTCGCGCACAGACTGTCATAATTCAAGTGATTATGGAGGGCAAAGGCAGCAAAAGGACCGCCCATGTTGCGTTTGCGTTTGCGTTTGCCTAGTTATGCCGAGTTTATTTCAAGGCAACTCTTGTATACGAGACAGGTAAAATGGAATCTCGTATAACCATCAACACTCTACTCTACTTTACTCTACTCTACTCTAGAGCCATATACCCACACATAATACTGCAGTGTCCATGTGCAATGTGCAATGTGGAGTGTAGAGAGCACAGGAAAATTCATATTTCTCATCTTAACTTTAATATGCATTATAAATTATTGTTATTTTCATTTTTGCTTTTTTATTTTTTTTTACTTTAATTAAAACGATTCTATTTTTATGATTTCTCGTATGAAAAAAAAATCCGTTCCAAAAACGTTCATGACAGTGAATATTACAAAATTGGGACGATTCGGAACTTCAAAATAAAAATTTTTGAAACTTTGAAAAAATAAGAAGTGTGAAAAATTTTTAACAACGGCGTATTTTTCTTACAGGATGTAAATATTTTTGAGCGAAAATAATTTAGATTGACAATTTTATGGTTTTAAAGAACTTATAAAAATTATACTTACTTGAGGATTATAAAAATTATAAGGACGATGTATTGCCAGAATTTTTCAGGTCTGACGATAAAAAATTTTTGTTTTTGTATTTTTTTAGTTGTTTTAAAATTAAAGATTTGAGAGTTAATATAGTTACACAGTAAAAAATTTTGTGTCATTGCGTCAAAAAACTTGTGTTAGAAATTTTTATGTTAAATATTTAACACTTCTTTGTGTTGATTTAACAGAATAAATGTTAAATGTACACATAAAAGTGTTAAATATTTAACACAAAAATTTTTAACACTAAGTTTTTTGACGCAATGACACAAAAATTTTTACTGTGTAACTATATTTTTCTATTAAGTCGCGACAACAGTATTAATCCTGTTAATGAAACAGGATTTTTTCCTGTTGCTGCAACATGAATGCCTCCTGTTGCAGCAATTTGATCTGATCTATGAACGTCTTTTGGCTTTTCAGAATAAAATTCGTTCGAAACATTTTTTCTTGTTCGAAAATAGTTCAAAAAATTAGTGATTGGAACTAATTATGAACATTTTTCAACTCTAATGAGAACTCTTGGGAAAAATTTTCAAAAATTAAATTTCTAAGTCGATTTTACCAGACTTGAAAAAAAAATCTAGAGTAGCAATTTTACCCCTTCTTGAAAAAAAAAATTTTTAATTTCATTCTACCCGTTCTCTCTATATTGAAATTTTATCATAAATATTTAAGTAGTCAATATTCCGAAATCAATTATCGATAATTCAATTTTTCAATTAATATGTTCCCTAATTGAAAATTAATGCATCGAAATATTTAAAATCAATATAAAAAATTTTCAATTTAAACAAAAAAAGAAAAAAAAATCTCTTTACTTACCATCCTTGTAATCCCGGCGACTTTTCAAACTAAAAAAAAGTATTTTCCAAAACACAAAGACCGCGTATGCACAAAAACTTGGCTAAGTCCTCTCTACTCAAATGTATTATAAAACTTTTCGTAATCGATACCAGACTTGCTTCCTCGTTTCTCTAAATTTTATTCAACTAAAACTCTCTTCCTCTTTCACTTCCTCTTTCTCTTATTTTTAAATCCCGGTATTTTCACTCTCTTCACTCCTCACCTCTCAAGTTGACGAAACACTGCCGGGATATTTAACTACTTAACAAACTTATACTTTTAAATTTTAAGTATTTTATCCATTCATTCATTTATACTTACCGCCATTTTAATTCCTGACCATGCCTATACCCATGACCATTTTACCCCAAACATCCAACTCCACAAAATAATTTTTTTTTTCTATTAAAAGCTCACGGTAAAACCTTTTCATTAAAAACTAAAAAGGTACCGCAGCATTTTTATTTTCAATTTTTTTTTTTTTTTATGTTACAACGCCTCTATTTTTTCTGTACATTATTTACAATACAATCGTATACATAAATTATTTTATACATTTGCATTGCGCGTAATTATTTACAGTCGCCAAATATTTGATAATTATCTCAAATTCAAATTTCCCGCGATTAATTTTTTTTTTTTTACTTTTGTAAATTGAATAGAAGTAAAATTGTGTACAAGTAACAATTACTTTATCGTATATCACGGAAATGTGTATTTTTTTATTTTTATTTTGTGAAAAAAGTTTTCGACAAATAGACAAACAAACAAACAAACGAACAATCAAACGTACAAATGAAATAGACATGAAACATGAATTTTTTTAATCAAAGGCGAGGTTAAAAGTTTCGAGAAACAGGATACTTTTTAATAGAGACAGGAACTGAATATTTTTAGTGATTTAAATTGCGAGCGATAACAATTACGGAGATACCGGAGACATTGAAATTTTTATTTATTTATTTATTTATTTTTTCAATTATTTTTAAATTTCATTTGTCTTCTTTTTACCAAAAAAAAAAGTCTTTTTAAAAAGTAAATAAGTCGGGAAGTGGTTAGCGAGGATTGAAAGGGTCAAATGTACATTTTTTTTTTTTTTTTTTACAAAAAACAACTTGAAGTGGATTCGAACCCGCGACCTCGGGTTTTAGTTTTTTTTTTATACTGACGATATCTCGAAAACTTATTGACCGATTGAGTCGATCTTGAACTCAATTCAGAGGTCAATTAATTCTTTAAGACCAGAAGTGATTTTGTAAAGAATTAATATTGTATTTTTACTGCATAGGAAAATTGCTAAAAGGCGCAAAAAAAAAAAATTTTTTGTGGCTTTAAAAATATTTTGAGAGTAAAAATGGACGCGAAAATTTTGAGAGGGAGGTGATTTTTTAATCTTGACTCAAATGGACCTGCAATAAAAAAAAAGTTTCTTTGTTAAAAAATAGTAAAGAAAAAGTGAATTTTAGCCACTTATCCTTGACCCATGAATTATATTGCTGCAGATACGGACAGAGTTAAAGCTTGTAGATCCGAAGCTTCGAACCGCGAAAATTTCTCGCACACGCCAACCACAACCGGATCCAAGCGGAAGGGACACGAGAAACGAGAAACGAGACACAATCACCGTGTAGAAACCAACATCCACAACTTCATGGTTGGCTCCATTGTCTGACCATTGTGTTCCCGTTACCAGTGTCAGTGTACGCGGGCCACCAGGGGTAGGATCGGGAGGTTGTAAAGGCTCGCGGTTGGGGTAGTTGTAGTAAAGCACGTTTGTATGAAGGTGATTCATTTTCTCTCACAAAATATCAGTTCCTGTATCCTGGAATACACTGACTCCTCTTTCTCTCTCTCTTACTCTTCCGCTCTCCCTTTCTCTTACCCATACCCTCTTTATATGAAGCAAAATACCAGAGACCTCTTTAAAGAGTATTTCTAGAATTATTATGCCGCTACGTTTGTTTTTACTTCAGAATTTACTATTGTTACATGCTTAATTTATTTACCATTTTTTTTTTGTGAGACATAATGAGCACTAACTTATGATAATTACCGAGGTCGCCACTTAAATATTCAAGTAGCTGCCACTAAAAATACTGTAATTCGTTTTATATAACTATCATAATTATAAATGCCGTTTTTTCGGTGGAATTCATTTTAAGAAACTTTTTAATTCAAGGGCTAAATAGACCGGCTGTTAGAATAACTGAATAATTACCTGATTCTCTATTCAAAATTAACGAATTTTGCTGTTACTTTTTTTCGTAGTAATTATTACGTCTTGAAATAGCATCTGCTCGATTCGCGATAGAGAAAAATGTCAGGAGAATTTAAAATGTCAACCGCCTTCCGAAAATAGAAACTTGGCCGAACGGGATCCACTTTTTACGGAAGAGGTCATTGGAAATTAACCTATGACTTATATACTAAGTAAATACTTCGCATTAAGTACTCTCTAAATTTAAATCAGTGAGAAATCCACTGGTTTATTCAGTGAGTAAAAAAATCACTGATGAATCAGTAAGACTCAAAGTTGCGCACTTGTAAATCAGTGAGTATTGGGTTCACTGATTCAAACTAGTGCGAAATTTAAGTGCCTCTAGTGTCCGTTATCAACAGCGACCTATGATTGCCCTAGCAGATCCGAATTACGGTAATTACCGTAATCTACCGCAATTTGCCGTAAACCACGATAAAATCCCACAAATTACGGTAAAAATACCGCAAATTGCAGTAGAATACCGTAAATTACGGTAATTCTGCTGCCCAGAGAGGAAAGTACCACGGGCCCAGGCTTGGCCCAGACTTGGCCCAACTTTGTAGAACCTTGGGCCAGGCTTGTAAGCCAGTCTTGGCCCAGCCTTGGTAGAAGCCTGGAATGATAATCTCGGGCCAAGCCTGGTTGCCAGACCTGGCACATGCTTGGTTGCCAGACCTGGCCCAGGCTTCCAGGCACGAAGCCTAGATAGAAGGAGAACGATCGCTATAGGTTTCCTCGCCGTATATGTGTCCTAAAAAATGAGGCAATATCGGGTACAATAATTCTCCACAAGGGCGGCGGTACTGTTCGGGAGTTCAGATTTTTGTATATGTGTTTTTGTACTCACAAGTAGTGTTGTTTAATATTTATTCTGTTATTAGTTATAAATAAAAGTGAGATATGGTTAAATATTGCACTGTGGTGAGTTGTACGAATAGCAAAAACAATAAAAAAGTAAAAAAAGAATTACAACTACAGAAAAATTCTATGTTTACAGTACCTAAAGTAAGTATAACCTTAAAGCTTCAATTTACTCCATGTAAAAATATTAATTTGATAATTAAATAATATTATTTATTAATTTTCATACAATTAAACTATATTAAAAATCCAAATAAATATTTAAAAGTCTTATGATGCATAAGGTTATAAAAATAATTAATTCCCCCGAAAGCATAAATAGCAAATGTCTTTGAATTTTGTTATGAAAAAATTATTCATGTATAAGAAGAAGATAAAAAAATTTTAAATCTCTACTTTTTCCGCTTTTAAAAAAAATTAGGAAGTTCATAACTTCTAGTACCCAGTTGTCAGTCATTTCTACATTTATTTTGTATATTAATTTTAGTTATAAATAATTTCATACAATGAAGCTTATATATGTTGAACTAATTGAAAAATTTACATATTTTCTGTAGGATCCTGAGATTGTCCGAAATTGGAGTCAAATATTAGAACAAGATTTAGTTTTTAGTTCATTCATTTGTGATAAGCATGTTGATGAGGAATATATTTTAAGAAAAGATGTGATAAATATCCCTGGTCAAGAACCGTACGTATCAGAGAGGAAAAAAATAACTCTCAAACCTGGTGCCATTCCTACATTATATAAAAATATCAACGAGACGTCACCTTTAATTAATGTGCCGGTTGATGAAACTGTAAATGTGAGAGCTGCTGTCAAAATTTTATTAATTTAAATTTCAAATAACTACTATCAAGTAATAATTTTAAATGTCATTGAACAAGAAAATATCGTAAAACTGCAAAGTTAATGTAACTAATCAATATTATGTTATTTTATTATTTTTCTAATGTTTATCTCAAAAATAAAATTTACATAATTTTATAAGTCGTATTTTTTTTGCTATTATTCAACTATTTAATGATTTTACGTTAATTAATCGATTTATATCCTTACAGCTCATCAGGTAATCTACAATTATACATTTTTCAGCTTCTTTTAAATATCAATTTAATTTTTAGATGATTTTTTAACTTAATTGCTGAATTAAAAATCTTATTAATTCCATATTGATCATTTACCATTTTATTTCATAAGTAAATAGGTTGATTTTTTTATATTTTTTCGTGTCATTCTTCTCAATATTTAATTTTCTGACATCATAATTTGTCATTCCATTTCCATCAGTTTACAAATTATTATTTAATTAATAGATATAATTGTCAATTTTTTCCGATTAAAATCAGTAATACATTTATTTAAAAAATCTGAATTGTCAAACCGTTGCGCTCTCTAGTGGCAGTATAAATCATCTGATCATGCTTCATATTCGTATACACATTCCTAACACTGCGATCGTTCTCCTTCTATCTAGGCTTCGTGCTTCCAGGAAACGAATAAATTTAATTTAAAAAAATTTATTATTATTAACCTCGTAGAATTCATGATCATTAACGTTTTAATTATCTAAGGGAGGTAAATGATGTGAAAAAAACTCGGTGGAAATTCTGCTGGACTCTGGGCGCGAACTGCCGTCCTTCTGATTACTGGGTCCGAACGGTAGCTACTGGACGAACCTACTAACGTTGAACTGGTACATTTATATGATCTACTTATATAAACCATAGGTATATCCAAACTTGGGTAATCCTACCTTAGCCCAAGTCTGGGTTGCCATTGGACGGCCAAGGCTAGGTTACCCAGTCTTGGCCCAAGCCCGGGTAATCATTGTAACGGCCAAGGCTAGGTTACCAAGTCCTGGCCCAAGCCTAGGCCAATATAGGTGTGTCAAAGCTAGGTTCCCCAGTGCTGGGCCAAGTAGGGGCCCGTTGTTCAACTCTGGCAGCTCCTGTATGGGTGGATACCGTAATTCGGATCTGCTAAGGTAGTTATACCGGTTATAATAAGTTATACATAACCTGATGTTTGTTTGTTAATGACAATCGAATTAATTAATAGATTTTAAGTCAAATTGTGACCCTATTATTTCATTTTCTATTTTACATAAATTATATTATGTTTTTAATTTAAGCTATCCTCCATGCCTCGATAATTTTTATAGTTTAATCGACCATTATATTTGTAAAATTTCGAAAAAAGATCTAAGTGCAGTCTCCTTCTTCCACATTACTTTGAATAATTTTAATACAGTCGATGTAATAGAAGTTGAATGAAATAAATTTGCGTAAATATGTTTTTAATTTATTTATTTTGGGTAAATAATCATGCCCTATTTATATAAGTTGGGTTATGATGACAATTATATCAGCTCACTGTTGAATCAGTGGAAATTCTCACTTTTAAATCAGTGACTACGTCCGCCATTAAAATTCACTGAGTAACCAGTGAAGTTCACTGAGTAACCAGTGGGATTAAATGGCCGCCAAGACCGCTGGTCGAATCAGTGAGTTTTACTAGTAAACTAGTGAGTTTTCACTGGCAAACCAGTGGAATTCCACGGATTGAAATTAAGAGAGTAATTGACGCGATCACAGAAAATAATCAAAGTCAAATAACCCAAAAATGTTAAAAAAAAATTAAAATATGCTTTAAATTCGTAATTCGGATTTGGTGTTTTTTTGACATAATTAAAAGGCTGTCGACTATTCGAGCTCGGAATAGCTTCTGCCCGACTACTGACAATAAAACACGTTGGAAAAACAGCAATCACCTCGTTGATCTTTGAAACAAAGCCCTAGGCAAACAGAATCGACTTTTAAACGGAAGGGGTCAAAATCGTTTCTGCTGCAGCCACCGTGAAACTCGAGCGAATCTAACAAAGCAGAAGCTGGGGTATTTATACGTCTCGGCAAGTGAATAGAGTGCAACGTATTCATCGACTGGTGGATCACCGCCACAAACATCACGACTAGACTGTTACGGTCATTAATTAATGTGACTGGGTCCATTATATCCTCTTGACAGCTTTCACGCTTCTACGTGGTCAATCTGTTTCCAATGGATCATTATGCAAATTGTTCGTGAATTAGCATCAGTCCTACGACTACATCTACGTAATTCATGTTTCCCTAAAATCTGAATCTAGATCTAAATCCAGAACCAGGACCAGCTCCAGGTCTAGGACCAGTTTCAGGTTTAGGTCTGGTCCAAACTCCAAAACTAGACCTCAACTAAATTTAGTTTTCATTTAATCATCACTCCGATTCAATTATCGAGTTACTGCCGCGACTTATCAAACATTATAATTAGCGGAGTAGCGAAGTCTAAATCTAATTTATTGCAACACTGTGATCAATACACCGCAGGACGATATAATATCGCATGGAGATCATTTCTATAAGCGTGATCTATTGGCGCTCCATGACCTGGTCGCCCCCAGAATTTTCTCCATGTGTCAAAATGCCTACGACAGCTCTCTTGTTCCAAACGTTTTTCCTCCTGAAATAGGATCGCAAAAAAAAACACTCACATTTTATGCCATTTGTCAATTTTTTTTTTGTTACTGGTTTAGGTTTTTTGTTGCTTGGACTTACGAGTATGCGCTGTCGCTTCCGGGATATCTGCTCTGACAGGGCTGCTGTGTAATCACGATTCTCGATATTCAATGAACGGTATCTGGAAAAAAAAAAAAAAAACATCCGGACTTTATAAAAGTCGAGTTTTAATATTTAGTTTTATTATTATTATTATTCTTTTTTTTTCAACCTTAAGAGAAAGGGTTTTGAATTATATAAAGATTTTATTTGATAATAATTAAAAATAATTAAGAGCTCATGTATTTCAAGTTAAGTTAAACAAAAAAGTCTGTCTATCGATTGACCCTGCGGGCCAGCCCTAAAACTTCCCGCTGTTTTCGAGCTCGAAAATACTTTTGTATGCCATTGTTTTCGAAAAAAACCGTTTTATAGTATTTCTTTCTCCCATGATATCTCGCGAATGAATCAACCGATTTCGATGGTTGAGGCGGCAATCGACGTGTTTTAGTGAGTTCTAGACCTGATCAGATTTGGAGTCGATCGTTTAAGTCGTTTTTGAGAAATTAATAAAAAACTAAAAAAAAAATTTTTTTTTCGTAATTCGCTAATATTTTCGAGTCTACTCGATCAAATGATCTGAAATTTTCAGAAAAGTTGATGGCCAACAAGTTCTTTCGATTGCCGCCTCAACCATCCAAATCGATTCATTCATACATATACACACACACACATCCATACAGACACTCGGACATCAATCTGGAAATAGTCAGAATAGCTTCCTAGGAACTCAAAACGTCGACATCTGATGAAAACTCGATTTTTGAATATCGAGGTGAAAACAATAATTTGCCGAATTTTTGAAAATTTACAATAATCTTAGCGGGAAGTTAAAAAAGGGATTTCCCAATTTTTTTGATTTATTTTATTTTAAGGACTATAGGAATAGAATTTTTATAGAAAACAGACATTGAAAGCTTTAAAATAATTTTTTTTCATTACGCTGCGACTATTTTTCGCGGAGAATTTTAAAAAATTAAAAAAAAAAAAATAGTCAGCGATTCTGCAAAAATTGACACGCGTTAAAAATTCGATAGCTCGCGAACGAATCATAGGAAAAATAAAAAAAAAAACAGAAAATTGAAGCTAAAATCAGAATATTAACATGAGTTTAGTCTGGAAAATTTATTTACAATTTTTCTAGTCTCAAAAAAAAATTTTATTTATGAAAAATTTTTTGTTGTGAAAATAAAATTTTTTTAAAATTTTCCAAATTTTTATTAAAGGCGGGACTTAAGGCAGCCATTGAAAGATTTAAAATAATTTTTTTTTATTACGTTACGACTATTTTTTTCGCAGTTTTTAAAAAATTCAAAAAAATATTCAATGATTCTGAAAAAATTGCTCGCGCTTTAAAATCCGACAACTCGTGATCAAATTACTGAAAAATTAAAAAAAAAAAAGAACATTGAAACTAAATTTACCCGCTTTTAGAATATTATCATAACTTTAGTCTTTGAAATTAATTTACAACTTTGCCTGAGTCTAAAAACTATTTTTTTCATAGAAAATTTTTTTTTCATGAAAATAAAATAGAAAAAAATTTTCATCAAATTCTTTTTTCTCTTTTTTAATTTTTCGGGAAGGTATTAAATGATTACTGAAATGGTCACGGTCGGTGACTGAATTCCGTCCGTGTAATAGCTGAGTTGATGATAAACTATTATCATGGGTGAGGGATCACGAAGGAGTTAATTTAAACGAGAGTGTAAGTGAACTAGAAAGGATGTTGTTATAGATAGAGTATACATATATATATATATATATAATATAGAGGCACAGAAGGCTGTAAGGATAGGAGGCTGGCATCAGGATAGAAGGGATCTATTGAGAGTGTATTAATGAGACACTTTGATAGTACCGTTAATGGAATATTCCGGGCTGTGTATCGTTACTCAGATGCGCCACCACATTGTTTATGATATGGTCGGACATGTCTATAGAGAGTTGAGACTGAATTACAGCTGGGTAATACTATTAATCATCTGCTAATTGTCTAACGTTGAATCAATTTGCATATCCCATAGATTTTAATTAACTAGCGATCCTAAAAATTATACGTTTCATTACATTTCCCGCTAGTGCTTCGATCGTAATTAAAATTTTTTTTTTAAAGCTTTAAATTTCTAATTTAATCCCCGCGTTCAATAAAAATTAAAAAAAAATTTTTTTAAACCCCAAGTTTGGAGAAAAAATATCGTTTAAAATTTTTTATCAATAGAAATGTTTAAATAACTTTTTTTTAGCCCATTTTTCAAAAAAAAATTTTGAACCACAAACTACACTGTAAAAAATTGGGAGTAAATTCGGAGTGATTTGGATTTTATTTAAATCCGCATTCACTCCGACTTGGAATTTTGATATTAAAATAAACTCCCTTTCGAAGTGAATTTCACTCCAAGGGGATCAAATAAATAAATAGTCATCCGCTTCGCTTTCTCTCCAGATTTAATCCGGGTTCACTTTGCAATTTTTTTACAGTGTAACGGACGGTGACAATAAAAACTTTTTATAATAATACGGGTTTTTCACTTCAAAAAAGCCCAGACTTATTAATTAGTGTTTCCTCTTAATATTAATGTGATTTTTATAACGTGTTAATGCGATATTAAAAATAATAAACTCGATTCAATGAAAGAAAAGAGGGTGACTTTGACATTTCGACAGTAAACCTTCGCATTCGAAGTGTGCAAAAAAAAATATTTTCTATCAACACAAATTTCATTTCAATACTTTACACGTCAACTTTCAAACCCACGTTCAATGAAAATTAAAAAAAATTTCCTATCAATAGAAATTTTATTTCAGTTTCAAATATCTTATTTCATTCCCGCGTTCAATAAAAATTAAAAAAAAATTTTTGTAGCCTATTTCTGAAAAAAAAAATTTTGTTTTTAAATTTCCTAACAATAAAAAATTTATTATAAAGTTTTAATTGTTTAATTTTAACCCCACGTTCAATAAAAATTTTTTGAACCCAATATCGAAAGAAAAAATTTCATTTTGAGGCTCTGTAAAAATAGTAAATAAATTTATAAAAATAAAAGCCAGTAGTTTTAGCTTGAATGTAAATTTTTTCCGACAATTTTATCCGAATAACAAGAGAGCGAATTCTCGAAAGTGTAATTACATATGGAGAATCTCTCGGTTCAAAAGTAATAAATAAAAGTTGTTATTTATATTGGTCACTAAGTTGTTTGGGCGGACTTAGGGGTAGCACACAAGTGGGATTATATTATTTAGCCAAATGGAATATCATTTCCCAATGGATTGAAAGGAAGGGCGGAAGGGTGGAGTAGGAGTGAGCTGAGGGGCAGGTGAACTGACCGCGGCTCAATGCATCTGGATCAATGTGTTGATTACCAGTAATGTAGTTGTGTCCCTTGAGTGCAATACTAACCCCAAGCAATTTGTCACAACAGAGACATGCTTTGTTATATGATATCGACTCACTCGGCTCTCAGCTCTGTTATTCGCCTCTATGTGTACAACGGATGCAATATAGCACCTCAATGCTAACAGCCCCCGCAATTCCGCTCTTTTTAATCTCTTTTATCTTTTTGCTTTAAATTTATTCATTTTAGCCTTGTTTACTATATATTAATTTATCAAACAGTCGTTTAATATCATAATAAAATACATGATATTCGAACATTTAATTATTTAAAAAAAGAAAAAAATGCAAATTGAACCCGCGGATTTAAAAAACAAATAATCGAAAATTCTAGTGCTTGGGGTGTGTTGCTTTCAATGCGGATACAGGGAAAGAGCAAATTTTTTTTTGACCATTTTTCAAAAAATGGCTGATAGGTATTTTTAATTTGTTTTTATCTACATTAGAAATGGGTAATAATTGTTATTTTAATTAGATCCGACGTAAAATTTACTAGAAAATGAGTGGCCACATCGATATATTTGGAGTAGGTCATGTATGTAATATATATTGATCTACTGTCACATATATAAAAACTTTATTTTATTGTTTTTTGAATCTAGGGTTGTGGGTACTCATTCGAGAGGGAATTTCACAGTCTATAAAGTAGTTAAATCAAAATTTGATAACTGACCACTTTACCCCAATTTTAAGTAATGACCGTAATATGATTTATTATAACCCACGTTCACGGTAAGTAAAAATAAACATTTCTATCGTACTGTACGCTAAACTTCCTATCAAATTAACAACCGCGTCTATATTTTCTGTAAAGGTAATATATATATATTGATGTGTTGTGACTGTATATAAAAATTTCCTTTTTGGAATCTAGGGTTGTGGGTACTCATTCAAGAGGGAATTTTAAAATCTACATGACAAGAGAAAAAAAAATTCGATGACTGTTCATTTACCCCAATTAAATATATAAAGCATGATTTACTGTAACATATATAAATTTTATTGTATTCTTTTTTGAATCTACGGTTGTGGGTACTATATTTTCTGTAAATGTTATATATATAAAGAATTGATTATAAATATATGAAATATATGAAAATTATTACTTTTCAATAAAAACTTTTGGGTAAAGCAGTGATATAAGCGTGTCAGAACGTAGACGTCAGATGTCATTAATAAGAAAAATCATAAATTCTAATAAAAAAAAAAATAAAAAATAAAAACAGTGGCAATATTAATTATCTATTTTTTTAAGGAATACATAAACTGTAAAAGACTGAAAAGTTGTACAGATGGGAGAAATAAAAATGTAGACTTTTGAGTACTCACTTTCAAATGAAATTGTAAAATATGATAAAATTTTAATTTAAAAATCAAACCCAAAACTTATATTTTAAAAAATTAACTTGTCCTCAAAACCTATCACTCGCAGTCCTTTTTCTTAAACTCACACAGTTCAGTTATAATTTAATCAGTAATTAGAAAATTAATTTCCTCCCGGTCTTATTTTAATTAATTTTCCTCTAGGCTCTTTTACAAACAGTACACGCACACACACACACATACGTACACACTCTTGTACGCAGTTGTAGGTGTGTTCATCAAACAAATACATATAAATAAAAATTACACTCATTAAAAGTTTAACAATTAGTATCAGAAGCTTTTGTTTTAATTTTTAATTTAAAAAAAAAATATATCGTCAAGTGAATGAATAAATGAATAATTGAATTAACTTTACCTGTCTATTGTGTATCCAGGTCGTGTTACATCGGTGGTTATATATTTAATTGGGTGTGAATGACATTTACGTGCTGTAAGTAACGGGACTAATTCGACTCCGCCGGTTAATTTATAAGCCTGAGTATTTTTATTGCCATCACTCTGTACGTCTATTGACGTGTATGGTCTGGAGTAAGTCTGTCTGGTTGAAGGAAGAGCCAGAGGTGGAGGTGAAGATCGCGGAGAACGTATGATTCCTGTTCAAATATAGAAATAAATAAAACGAAAGTAAAATTTGAGTAGAAAATTATTGATGAGCAAGAGGTAATTTATCGTTAGTAATTCATCAGATCAGTCAGTTGAGTGTATTTTTGGAGTGTTTAATTTGTTATCGTACCTGGTCTAGACTTTGAGTCGAATAATTTCTCGGGGCTGGTCAGTGCCAGTGGGTCTATTTCGTTGTTGCACATGCGGGTGATAAATGACTTGGTTGTCCAACCCTGGAAATGGTTTTTTATTTATAGATTGTTGGTATTGCTTGAAGTAGAAGAATTATGGATGGGCTAGAATTTTTTTGAATAATTAAAAAATTAATGGACATTGCTAAAGTTTTTACTCGGGTATTATTTGAATATTTTTTTTAAATTACTTGTTCTGAAAATAGAGACTAATTTTTAGATAAATATTTCACCCAAAGATGTTGAAAAAAAATTATAAGGCTCTTATTAATCCCATTCATTTATTTACGAAATTCTGAACTGGCCATTTTATCCCATTTCTTAATAAAAACAAATATATCGTTACCATTCTACCCTCATGTTCTGACAAAATATTTAAAATGACCATTTTAACCCTAGGAGTATAAAAGAAAATTAAATGACCATTTTAGCCCATTTATTAATTGAATAAATTTTTAATGGACCATTTTATTCCAGGAACTAAAAAAAAATTTAGAATGGCCAGTAAACCCCATTGGATACTACCTCGTCAAAAAATTGAGAAATTTTAAATTGCCATTTTACCCCTATAATTTTAAGAAAGTAATTTAAACTGATCATTTTACTCCAAAAAGCAAAAAAAAATTTTTGCCTGACCAGATTACCTCATGAAATAATTAATAGAATTTTAAATGACCATTTTACCCTATAAAATAATTAAGAAATTTTCAATGGTCAGTTTACCCCAATAATTGTAAGGAAATAAATTAAACTGACCGTTTTACCCTAGTAAGATTATAAAGTATATAAATTGACCATTTACTCCAAGTAAAAAAATATTTTTTGCCTGACCAAATTACCCCATGTATTAATTAGTCGAATTTTCAATGACCATTTGACCTCAATAATTGTAAGAAAGTGAATTAAACTGACCATTTTACCCTAGTAAAGATTAAAAAATACATAAATTGACTATTTTACTCCAAAAAGTGAAAAAAAATTTTTGCCTGACCAGATTATCCCATGAAATAATTAATAGAATTTTAAATGACTATCTCACCCCATTTATAAACTTAAAAAAGTTTTAATTGACTATTTTAGTCCAGAAACAAAAAAAAAATAAATATATAACTTGAAAATTTTAGCTCAACAGTATTGAAATAGCCATTTTACCCCACAAATTTTAATCCAACTGTATTACCCCCTCTCCTCTGAAATTAACAATTAATTACTAAACCAAAGTATTAATTCAACTCTCCAAACACTTTCCCCCTTCCCCAAATAATAATGATAATAATAATCAGAGCCATTAGAAAGTAATTCATAATAATAATAACATAAGCTAATATTTCAAGATTGCGTTCAATTATCCGCGCTTACGTATTCGGTATATCCCGAGCTTGCCGCGTATTTAGTTTTATAATCCCTTTCTCTCACAACTTAAACCATCATTTTAACCCTCCAGGCAAACACCCCCACCCCCAACCACCGCCCTTCTCTTGCTCATATAAATATATATAAACCTGTACAGATACCGGAAATGCGCGAGAAGCCGTGCTTAATTAGGAATTAAGAGTCAAGATAAGTCAGAAATACCCGAGTTATTTTCTCAGACTTTAACTAATTTATAATTATTATTATTTCGATTTTTACAAACTCGGTAAAGTTAACTTTTCAATTTAAAATACTGGGTTTAAATTAACTTTGTAATTAATTTGGTAATTATTTATTTATTTAATTTATAATTAAAATGACTGGTGGAAAGTTTGAATGTGGCGCCTTTAATAAATTAGCGTACCATCGACTCCATAAAACGGACTCCGAGTAACCTTGGATCCCTCCATGGAGTGCCACCGGGACCAGGTCGCCCCCACTCCAACGAGTGCGTCGCCAACTGAGCAAATATTTCATTACAATTCCGATAAATCAGTAATGAGCCTTTTTAGTGGAAAGAGGGAGTTTGTAGAGAGAGACGCAGCTGAGTTAAATGGAGATGAGTCGGTCAGTGATAAAGAGGAAGGAAATTACAATTTTTTCAAAGGAATAAGAATTTTTAATTTGACGATGAGTTAGAGAATAAGAATGACAGTGATGAGTCAGTCAGTGATAAGTTAATCAGTGATAAGTTATTTGTGTTAGAACAATAGAGATTATTTATGGGGATGAAAAATTAGTTGTGATGACTCAGTAAGTGATAAATCGATCACTGATGAGTTTATCAGTGATGAGGGAATCAGTAATGAGTATTTTGTGTTATAATAAGAAAGATTGCTTATGAGCATGAAAAATTAGTTGTGACGAGTCAGCCAGTGATAAATCGATCACTGATGAGCTTATCACTGATGGGTGGATCAGTAATGAGTCATTTGTGTTAAAATAAGGGAGATGTTTATGGGGATAAAAAACTAGTTGTGATGAGTCAGTCAGTGACAAATCGATCACTGATGAGTTCATCAGGGATAAATCGATCACTGATAAGTGTATCAGTGATGGGTGGGTCAGTAATGAGTCATTTGTGTTAAAATAAGGGAGATGTTTATGGGGATAAAAAATTAGTTATGATGAGTCAGGCAGTTACAAATCGATCACTGATGAGTTCATCAGGGATAAATCGATCACTGATGTTTATCAGTAATAATTTGATCACTGATGAGTTCTTAGGGCTAGAATGAAGGAAATTTTTCATAGGCATGATCAATTTTGGTGATAAGCTTGAAGACTATTCCAAGGGGGTGAAAATTTGTTATTCGAGCTTCGAGGAGGTAAGTTAGACAGTGATAAGTAAAATAATGCCAAAATTAAGTAAAAAAAAAATTTCTTACAGTATTTTTTAAGTTTAAAGAAAAACGAGTTTTCACAAACTTTTTTTAGTTTCTTCTGAATTGTGAGGTTCGAAATAAAAATTTTTAAGAACAGAAACTTAATGAGAAAATTCAATTTCTTATTACAAATTTTGATAAAGGAAAATAAAATGGAATAGAATAAGATAATTTAATAGTGTGTTCAGTAAACAGCGAAGTCACAAAGTACAGAGTCACGAAATGTTTGAATGATAGGTAAAAACCTTGGCAGGTTGCGTGACGAGATACCACGTTAGTTGACTAATGACTGATGAATAATAACGCTCTCTAATAAGACGATAATCATTGAAATTAGATCTACAAATTATCAGCATATGTAGCGATAAAATCAGTCCCTCCCCTTGTTAATTCAGAACTGCAAATGCCCTCGGTCTGATTATAGATAAATAATGAGTTAATTTATGTATTTACTCTTAGATTTTTTTAATTTATTATTATCTGGGTTAGAGATTGCTCATTATTATTATTTTAATCCTATTGTACATCAAATTTCCTATAAAATGAGTACCCACATCAATATATTTTAAAAAGGTTATATATATGAAACTTATATAAAAATTTTATTTTTTTATTGTCTGAACCTAGGGTTGTCGGTACTCAGTCAAGAGGGAATTTTAAAACCTATAAGACAAAAGAGTAAAAAATTCGATGACTGTTCATTTACCCCAGTTAAATATAAAAATCATGATTTATGAAAGTACTGTATGACCTACATTCAAGACGAAAAAAAAATGGATAACTTTATTGAATTCCACGTTAAATTTCCTGTAAAATGAATACCTTCATTGTTATTTTTATAAATTTATAAATATGAGGAATTTTATCATAAATATATTAAAACTATGTTTCGGTATTTTTTGAATGTATGCTTGTGGGTACTCGTTCCAGAGGAAATGAAAAAATCTACGAAATTATTATATGAAAAATAAGCTATGTCTATTTTGTCGGGATATAAAATATTAAGTGAGTTTATGGAATCAATAAAAATATTGAATTGATCTCAATAGTTTCCATGGCCGATGCTATCAAATAAATTCCTTTGAGTATGATTACATACCGATGGAAATATGAATAATATATGGATTGAGTGGTATCAATAATTTATCGTGAATAATTCAGGAAATAAACAAATCGATCGACAACTCAAGGATCTGCAATCTCAAGATCGCTCTTAATCACGCATACATCGAGTGCATGTATATTGGATGCATGAAAATGAATATAATACTGTGACCTCGAATTTTGTAATCAACAAGGACACAGATGATGAAGGGTCGGAACTTGGTATTTAAATTTTTGATTATTGATATTAAATATGAATAATGTATACCTGATAAGAACGCGGTGGCGATATTGGCTCGAGTACAACATTCTTTTTCTTGAGTGCACTCTCACAGAAAGCACCACCTCCCGGCTTTCCCCACGGCGAGTAAGTCGCCTGCAGATGTCTCAACTGAAAAATTACAAAATTTATTTTTTTTGTAAATTTCTTCTTCTATTCAAACTTAAACGTAAAATTAATGCCAGTATTAAATTTCTGAGCCGATTTCCTCTAGTTTGAGTCCCCACATCACTATATTTCTCCCACAAATACTCAAAGTACTTTTTCACATATTTAATTACCAGTTAAATTACCCACCGACCACTTTCTCAGAACATATCCTTCCGGGTACTCATTCAACGCGTCTCCACGATAGCTACTCGCCTACCCTAGTCATTTTGTTCTAAAAAATTTTAGGGACTCAAAAAACAGAAAATTCACCTCTGTATTAATATTTATTTATCGCAATCAATACTTTAATGCATTACTCTCAAGTTATTCTACTATCCTTGACAAATTTTCTCAAGGAAATCCTCTATTAATCGGGATATAAATTCACAAGTTATACATAAACACACACCCACACAAACACATATATATATATATACATACAAAATATCCATCGATTTGTATGCTAATTCAATATTATCAGTGTTATCACAGTACACTATTACGTATATCAAATTTACCAAATTTTACGCCTTAGCAATTTATATATCTATATATGTATATATATATTTACTGGCCATAGGGCAAAATTTGTCTTCAGTAATTTGCTCCATCCTCTTTCTAAGATTATGCAAATCAATATATATATATATATATATATATATATATATATATATATATATATATATATTTATGTATATATGACGAGTTTGTTGGTTTGTACTTGGTTTTATGCGAAAACTTTAGTTTTATATATATATATATATAAATATATGAATGAATGAATAGATAACTTTGGTAAAGGTAAGTAATACTATTTATTAAATAACGCCTGAAGTAGTCTCACTGACGTATAACTTGTCTAATTAATGATAAGCTTAACGAATTGTATTGTTTGAGTTTGCAGAATTATCATCATAATTATTATTATATAACTAAAGATCTATTGAGAGACGGATGAAATGAAAGCCGATTAGTTTGCATTGACTTGGGTAGTATATTAGTTACTGGAGAAGTGATTGTAAGCTTAACTTTGAGAAAAGTGTGTGAGTTGTTGAAGAAACCAGTTTGGGGAAGGGGATAAAATTAAAAGAGAGGGTGAAATTTGAAATTTCCTGAATAATGAGTACTCATGACATGGTTTGGAAAAAAAAATGTTTTTAAAATTTTTTATTTGGAGAAAATTTGAAGTAATTTCAAAAAAAAAAGTCAAATTTAGAATCGAACTTCCGGCCTCAGATTCAAAATTTTACCCTGCCTCAGTCTCGAAAACTACTCGCCCGATCCTCACCATCAAAGACTCATTTTCCTGAGCACGTATCCCTCTAACTTTTAACTAATTTTGAAATTATACTGAGGTAAAATGGGCCACAAAAAATTTACAAACAAATACCATTGATTTTTTCCATTCCAATGCCCATTTTACCCAGTCAAGAGCTAAATAAATATGAAAATGTCAATACATAAACATACTTGACGTTGCTCATGATGTTTTTGACGTAAAATTTCTTCTTTACGTCGCCTCCACATGGCAGTACCTTCTTGTACCACTCGACGATCTTGTTCCCGACGTACAAACTGTTCAACATTTGGATTGTACGTTGTTACCGCTGTTGTCTTGTCCGTATCACCATACTCCATACCCATTATCTCAATGTACTGTCGTTATGGCCCTACAGTTCCTTAAACTCCTACTTCAGCTTCTATTTCCAACTCCTTCTTCTTATCCTTCTCTTCCTCCTGCAAGTCCTGCTTTTGCTTCTGCTAGTGTACCAGCCACTTGTATACAATTCTAGTGGCCAATAAAATTCCTGAACAATAATAGTTTCAACGTTATACCCTCTAGTCAGATAACCCCTTAGCTCGAATATACAGACAATAAACTCGACAACTTATCAGTCCACTTATTTTAACACCTAGTATAGACCGGCTTGACAATATTTCAGCAAATACTTTTATCTATTTTATCCATTTCTCAAATAATAATAAGCAGATTACAAATATTTTTAAAAACTAACCACACGAAGTGATCCGTTACTAAAATAGAACTCAATTTATGAGAAAAATAGAAAGCAGGACTGAGTTCGTGAGTGAATTTCCGAGAGTTTGAGTACCCACATCTCTATATATGGGAGACAAAAAATTTAGATGTCAAAATTTATATTTTTTCAAAAAAACTATTTTTTTTTTAAATTAATTATAGGCAATGATCAGGAATGTGATGGCGAGTAAAATGAGTACCCACAAGCCATATTTAAAAATCATTGCCAAAGTCACATTTTGAAAATATAAAATTTTCAAAAAAAAACTAACTCTGAGCACTTTACGAGAACATATCGTTGTTGGTACTCATTTAACTCGGAATTTCATCAGTGGTTCAGTTACCCGAGTCAATTTATTCCCAGAAAATTCCTTCACTCCCTAAAACCTCAAAAATCCTCCACTTATCCTCTCCAGACCACAATCGTATCTCTTACCTTCTAGCACTCAGTGCACACCACAAAAATTTATCTATCTCGCAAAAAGGGTCAGTAGGAAGTAAATGTGAAAAGTTTAGTGATAAAATAAAATAAAAATGCAGTGAAAATTTAGCTGAATTGGTGAAAAATTCCTCAGTTAGTACGAATAAGAATGTGCTGGATGTAGGCTTTAGTGCTCACCTGAGGACGAAAACACGCGACTGGCAATTCCCCTTGGGTACTCTTTCAATCTAACCTGCTTCCTTCTATCCTCGTCTTCGTCCTCTTTTGCACGCTCTCTCTCTCTCCTACTATCTCTCTCTCACTCTCTTATCAGCTTTGTCTAACTCCTCGTAGTGTAGAGTAACTAGATCGAATGTATGTAGATAATATTGACGGTTCAACTCATGAATGTTGATGTAACTCGGCTAGAGGGTCGTCCAAGTCTAAATAGTTTGCGAAAACAGGGTATAGGAGCCTATTCGCGATATCGCAGTCTTATTTCTCTCTATATCATAATATTTATACTGATAAACCTAAATTGTATTTTTATTTTTTGTTTACGTTTTCGGAGTAGAATGATCGTCGATAAATTTATTATATAACATATATTCGATAAAATCCACGTGCATCCTGACCTTCAGCCAAAAAATTGCAAGTACGACATTTAGATCGATTTTTTTTTTTTCCTTTCCACAGAGAAATTTTTAGTAAAAATTACTCAAAAACTTTTATACTGTGAGGGCATGTGGTAAATATCTAAATTTCTCACATGCACATTGTAAAATATACTACTCGATAGCATATAGGGGAGGGTGGGGCAGAGCGGCCCCCCTAAGCCAATTATTATTTTTTGTGGCTTTCAACCATAAGATCACTTTACTTTTGTCCTATTTCGAACAAATTTATGGACATTTTGCCAAAATTCTGAAAATTTTTTTTTTTTTTTTGTGGGGCAGAGCGGCCCCCCTTCAAAAAGTAATAAAAAAAATTTTTTTTTTCGTTTTTTTTTTTTTTAAATTGTTTTCATCATTAAGAATGTATTTCTTTCTCTTGACAACTATTTTTGGTTTTATATTACTCGAAAAAAATTTTTTTAAGCGTAAAAAATCGTTCACTCTCGATTACCTTAATTACTAATTGTTATTTAATAAAAAAAAAAAATCAATTCTATAATTTTACTTTATTTCAAAAATTTATCAACTAAAAAAAAAAAATTAATTTTTATAAATTTTTAGTGACCAAATTTGCCTCTTACATAGAGAAACGGCCGAAAAATATGAAAAAATAATTTTTTCGGAAGTTTCGGCTGGTCCATTTTGCCCCAGGTGTTATGCGTAGGGCTAGAAATGTGGAATAATAATAATTTTTTTTTAATTTGACGATAAAAATATGAAAAAATCACTTTTTCAAAATTTTGGGCTTGTCCATTTTGCCCCAAATATCGTGCGTAGGGGTAAAAATGCGCAAACATATCGGATTTATAGTAATTAGTCGAAAAAAAAAAAATTTTTTTTTTGGTCAAAATTTCAGGGGGGCCGCTCTGCCCCACCCTCCCCTAAATCAAGTGCAATTTCTACTATAGTTATAACAACATATAGTAAAAATTTAATTACTGGCTACACGGAAAGAAAATTATGGCAGCGGTTCCCATAATTTTGTGAAATTTTTTCCTATACCATCATAGGAATTACGACCATAAATTATGGGAGCGGTTCCTATAATTATAGGAATGTTTCCCATAATTATAGGAACAGTTCCTATAATTATGGGAATGATACCCATAACACTATAGGAATGGTTCCTATAATTATAGGAATGGTTCCTATAATTATAGGAATGGTTCCTATAATTTATAGGAATACTTTCTATAATATTATGGAAATCATTCCTATAATTTATGGGAATGGTTCCTATAATTTATAGGAACCATTCCCATAAATTATAGGAACCATTCCCATAATATTATGGGAATGGTTCCTATAATAGTATGGGAACTATTCCCATAATATTATGGGAATGGTTCCTATAATAGTATGGGAACTATTCCCATAATATTATGGGAATGGTTCCTATAATAGTATGGGAACTATTCCCATAATATTATGGGAATGATTCCCATAATATTATGGGAATGATTCCCATAATGCAATTGGAATGGTTCCCATACCATTATGGGAACCATTCCTATAATATTATGGGAATGGTTCCCATATTATCATGAAAAAATTAATTTAAAGAAAAGTGTGGTAATCACTTCTACAATACACAGAAATATTATTAAACATAAAAACAAAAATTCAAATTTTGGAAATAAAAATTTAAATTTTGATAAAATCTCAAATTTTCAAAAATTGAAATTTTTTGTATAAATTCTCAAAAAGTTTACATTAATTTTAATTTGACATGATACTGAAGTTAGCCGACGTCTAATAATTTTTGGATTTTTTTTTTAAACAATAAATTATAAAAAAAAAAATATTTTAAAACATTGCACCTGTAGTTTTTTAAATTTTCTACATGTGCATATTATTATTTTTTATTTTTTTGTGATTGATTTGTTGAAAAAAAAAAAAATCCAAAAATCTTTAATTGCCTGCTAACTTCAGGATCATAATTATTTACAGTTTATTAATATTATCATTTTTAACATTTAATCAAAAGCAGTTCACACTTTATCTTCATGCTTTATGTGTAAAAATTTCAAATTTTAAATTTCTTCGCGGTTCGTTGCGCATGCTCGTAGATGCTGCAACCAATCATATTCAAGTATAGTGTATACGTTATAAATTCAATGTGCTGATTAGCCGGAAACACAAAAAAAATTTTGTGTTTCCATAGAAATATAGCGTCGAAGAAGCTTCATTTGAATCTCCCGATATCACGAGGGAAATTTCTACACTATTGCGCAAAAAAAAAATTTTATGATATTATAGGGATGGTTCCCATAACATTATGGGAATAGTTCCCATACTAATATGGGAACCATTCCCATATCATTATGGGAACCATTCCCATAATGCATAGGAAAACTTCCCATAATTTTCTTTCCGTGTAGATGTTCTTACAGTACCAAACTTTATGGGTAATTTTTACTCAAAAATTATCTGCGTCTATAAAAATTCAATTTCAAGAAATGAAAAAAATTTATAAAAATTAAAGGACATTAGTAAGAAGGGAAAGGGTGAAATTCAAACAAGAGTTAAAAAAAGCAGAAAAAGATATAAAATAAATAAATAAAGAGAACAATTTTTAATTTCATGTAATTTAGGGACATTTTACACTTGAAATTTTTTTAAAAGTTTGATTTAGAAGAATTAAAATTGAGCGGTTGCCCTGTTTTAAATTTAGAACCGGTTAAATAGAATACTGTCTTACCGCTTAAGAATAAATGCAAATAAATGACCGCCACAGAACTTTATGAACTTCAAAAAATATGTATTTATATTTATATAAAAATATAGTAGATTTTATTTTACACATTCATATTTTTGAATCGTTACACTGTCAAAAATTGGGAGTGAATGCGGAGTGATTACGGATTTAAATTCAATTCACTTCGTCACTAGAGAGACTGCAGGTTGCCCGTCAATTGTAAATTGATTTTGAAAATTTTTTTTCTCAAGTAAAAAACGATGCTACAGATAGCAGACATTAAAAATTTTTTTTTTTTTTTTAATAAAAAAAATTAAGTACTAACAGAAAAAAATTATCAAAAATGTATCTAAAGAAATTAAAAAAATTTATTATATGACAAGTAACTCGGTAATGAAAACACTAAAATTTTCGGATGTCTATTACTTTTGTCATATTAAAAGTCTAATTATACATAAACCAAAAACCGAGAATTGATACCTCACACTGAAAAAAAGATTTATTTGAGCCAACCAAGATTTATTTGAGCCAAAGATATCGTATATTTGGATATGGTCAAATAAATATTTAATTGTGAGAAAGATATATATATAAATAATTGTCAAACTTAAATTTAAGATATAATTTGATCTAAATTTCATTTCTTAAAATTTATTTCGAACTTAAAAACATAAGGCAACCTTTTAACAAAAGATCATAAAATGTTCATGGACCATAATATTTATGTCTCAGTAACGCCAATAGACAGTATAAAAAAATCACTAAAATAAATTAAAATTAAATGAAATTTTCATTTTATCGTGAGTGTTCAAGTTATACTTGTTAGAATTTTCCTTATTTTTTTTTCTTTTAGTCTATCTAGAGGCTTGATAATGTAAAGCAGCATTAAAACAAAAAACATCAAATTTTTTACGGACAATGATATTTATCTATCAGTGTCATCAGTTATACGCTAGCTCATGAACATACATTCTGAAATAAATGCCTAATGGAATATAATTACTGGTTAATTTTCTTATACATTACAGATACTGATAAAAACAAAAATTAAATACAAAAAAATAAAAAAAAACATTAGTAATCAATGCTTCGGTAAATCTATATCGACCGGATGTTTCTGTAATTATACCTCAAAGAATATCTCATTTTCTATCGACTGAAGAAGACGTTTCAGACATGTAAGTGTTTATGCAAATAGTAAACCTTTTTTTTAATTATTGTGTGACAGATGCCGACATATAAAGTTTTGAGGATAAATTCAGCATATAAATCAAATATTTGAATGCAAATAATAGATTTGTTATGCGGAGTTATTTGAATTTTATGACCGTTGAAATAATTGATTTATTGAATTAATGAATTATTATGCATCCAATAAGAATCACCAACATCATATTATTAGATTATAATCTATGGATAATTATGCTTCATTGCAGGAAGAAGTTATGGGTGAACTGGCTCTTACTCCTTATTTCAATGGCAACAGCCGAAAAATCAAACGATACAATAGGAAATCTAACTGGCAATGAATTAAATTGTACGACTCGCGAATGTGTGAAGGATAATTTAGAATTCGGTGAGACTTGATAAAGATTTTCAGATAAATTTGTTGCAGCAAATATTAATCAGTTGTTGTTTGATTGTTTTAGAACTGACTATGTTAAATAACATCAACGCAAGCGTGAATCCTTGTGATGATTTTTATGAATTCGCTTGTGGAAATTTCGACAACGTTTCTGATGATATTGTTCAGGGCACTAAACACACAAGATTTTTACAAGCAATGACAGATATGTTTCCGAAAATGAAAAATGTCGTAATAGAAAGCCATTCGTCAGAGTCATTCAAACCGTTCAATTTCCTCAATGATTATTTGGCCTCTTGTAAAAGATTGAACATCAATAATAATTTATCCCGTAATTATTAATTATTTACTCTACTGTTATTTCTACTTTTAAAAAATCAGTTTTTTGGTATAAAATGCGAATCTATTAATATTTTTCCATCCAAATATAGATATTAGTGAAGGGCAGTGATTTACTAACTTTAAGTTGTAGACAAAGCCATACTTTTATCTAAACAATCTATCATTTGTAATTATCCTGTTAGAAAATTGTTTTTTTTTTATTTATATTGCAATTGCTCATTAGCATAAGATTTTAATGAGTTTGATAATTCTTACTTGTCTCCAAACATTTAATGGCAAATGAATGAAAAATTAAATCAACCCTTAACGGTTTTCACCTTTATCTAATTAGCTAAACTAATTTGACTTGATCGACAATAAACCTTTTGCTAATTAGCTAAGCTGATTAAGTTAACCGGTTAAATCAGCTAGTCTGCTATTTAACCTGATTAACTTTTTTAACCGGTTGAGCCGGCTTAGATGTTCAGCCCTAATAGTTATTATTTGAAATATTTCATTTTTTTAGACCCCGGAATAAAGAAAGAGAATCTGGATTATTTGAAAGAAATTATTTTTAAATTTGGTGGTTGGCCAGTGGTAGAAGGCGATAAATGGAACGAAACTAATGACAACTGGACTAATTTTATCGATGAAGCAACGAACACTGATTTTATTAATCATCATTTCTATGGATTACGTAGTGAATCAGCAGACAACTATACAGGGATATTTGTAAGTATCAATCGCGACTCGACGAGAGGGAATCTTTAAAATCTTTCGATCGGTCTTGTTTTCATTTTTCTGTTCTGTTCGACAGTTTGAGCCTATGGACCTTGAATTTTCAAGGGAAAATATAAGAAATCACACATACATTCGAACGATAAGCTCTTACCGCAATTTTATGGTCAATGTAGCAAATATTTTGGGGGCGAATAATAAGACACAAGCTAAAATAGAACTCTTGAGATCACTGATGTTTGAAGTCGAACTTGCTCATGTAAGCACGAAAAATAGTTCATCACAATCGAGTAATGATGATTATTTGCCTGGATTCCCAGTAAAGAAAATAATAGAAAAGTGGCCAGACATTGATTGGGTTAAATTGTTAAACACACAATCTGATTTGCCCAGTAATTTAACAAATGAAACAATAATTTTTATAGGAAATTATGATGAGGTAACAAATTTAGAGAATCTAGTAAAAAATACTCCAGCAAGAGTGCGAGCAAATTATGCAATGTGGAAGACGATCCAAAAATTGATTCCAATGGTCGAGTCTGCGTCCTTATCTCGATTGTGGCAAGATTATAATAAAGTTAAGAACTCATCATATGTTTATGAGCCAGTTAAATGTTCTAAGAAACTTGAAGAGAATTTTCCAGAACTCATGATCGCTCTTTACGGGCGAAACTACCCAATTGACAGACTTGCTAAAATTCACATTCATCAGATTATTTCATTCATAAAACAACAATTCTTCGATACTCTGAATAGGACAAAGTGGTTAGATATGAAGACAAGAGATGAACTATTCAAGCAATTAAAATCTTTGAAAATTATTACTGGCTACCCTGACGAAATTATGGATGATAGAAAATTAGAAGAATTCTTCCAAGGACTCAATATAACTCAAGATGATTTTCTGGAAAATGTAGTAAATCAAAAAATATTTAATAAAAAAAAACTTTTTACTTTAAATCATAGACCACAAAACTCAATTGGCTTTATGGACAATTTTAACGAGCTGAAATTCTTTATAGCTGATGCTGTTGCCAAACATGATACGAATTCGATAGGTATTCAATTTTTTTATCTACTCATCTCACGATTCAACATGTTATACTAATTTTAAAAAATTTCAAGTCCTAGGTGTCGAATTGCTGAGGAATTTGTTCTTCAGTATCCATCGTCCGAATTACGTTAATCTTGCCGTACTCGGCGACAAACTTGCTCACGAAATAGGGCATTCTATTGACAATTCTTACGATTTTTACGAATCCACAGCAAATGATAGCAAATGGAGTGAATCGTCAAAGCAAGTGTATCATGATATACGAGAGTGTATCGCCCAGCAGTACAGCAATTATTCTCGAAAAGTAACTGGAAAAGAAGTAGGTCCTAATATTGTACTTAAAAAGTATGTAGCTTATAATGAACATTTCTGATGCTTTATTTACTTGCTCATAGGTGGATGGTGAATTCTATCTTAAAGAAAACCTCGCTGACAATATTGGCGTCCAAGTTGCTTATTCAGCCTATCAAGATTGGGTCAAAACACATGGACCTCAACCAACTTTCTCTAGCTTGCCGTACAACTCGAATCAATTGTTTTGGCTGTCATTCGCTAATCAATGGTGCTCGCCGAAATCAAGATTACAAAACTGGAAACCAACTGATGAGCATCCTCCGGATGCTCATCGTGTTATTATACCACTTTTCAATAGCCCAGAGTTTTCAAAAGATTTCAATTGTCCCTTGGGATCTAACATGAATCCAGTGAAAAAATGTATTGTGTTCTGATTAAAATTATCAGTCGTCACTTTTCTTCACTCGCTGTGGAAATTCTTAAGTTTCCGGGCTACATTACTAGATAATCAATTTACTGTAATTTTTGACCAGCTTTCATTCAATATCGTTAACTAAAAAAATTAATTAAAGCAAATGTAAAAGCAAAAATATCGTTTTTTTTTTTATCGACACAAAACAAATCTCCAATAAAAAAAATAAGGTAAAAGACCTAGTACCCGATCAGGAAACTAGTACTCGATAACAGCATGTATTTATATATATATTTACATAAATAATATCTTGGTCGTTCCGGAAAAAATTAGTTTGAGTGTGAATATAGCTGACAGTCTGCAATTTTTTGAATTTTGAAATACATTTTATGAAACGTAAGCAGAATAAAAATAAAAATATTCGTACTTAAATAATTTAAAAATGAGTACGCGCAGTTTTTTAAATTTCATTATTTTAATTAATTAATTTATTTATTTGAAATTTAAAAATTGTCTGATCTGCTACATTCACACTTATGTTTGATTGTTATCACAGTCACTTGTCACTCGTCATTTACACTTTGAAACACTTTACTACTAAACAATCACTTTAAATAATAAAAATTAACAATAATTAATACATTTCACTTAAATGTTCGTAATTAAAACCAACAAAACATTAATTACTATTAATTAATATAAAAAAAATTAAATTTTATTCCTGCTAAAACTAACTCTCGTTACCGCGAAACTCGCAACTGATATCAGCGCGGCGAAACTGCGCACTAGCATTCGCGCGCTAAAGTGATTCAAATTTAAAACTAAAGATGGCGCCATATTAAAATGGAAAAAAAAAACAAACGTTAGTATTTTGTTTACAGTAAACAGTAAATAAAAAATGGCGTTATCTTAAATAATATAAATTAAGTGACAGTTCAATAAATTAATTAACTAAAATAAATTTAAAATAAGTGAGTGAAAAAAATGTTTAAGACAAAGAAATATAAAAAAATCTGGGATAATTTGTCAGAAAAATTAAATAATATTGACTTGTTATTAACTGACAATAATAATGATGATGAACTAATTAATTTAGTAAATAATTTAAGTAAATTATCACAGGAATTAAAATCAGTTTTATTAAAAAATAATAACGATAAAATAAAATTAATTGAATTATTTGATGATTTTATTTATGAAACAAAATCCCGGGAAAATTCAAAAAAAAATTTATCACTTAATATGGAGGAGTTTAAAAATAATTTAAAGACGGAATTTAAAATAATTGAGACTAATGAGTCTAGAGATTTAATTAAAAAATCTAGAGATTTACTGAGTTATTTTGATGGAATTAATGATAATTTTGAGCTCAATATTTACGAAGTCAGAAAAATCGAAACTTCTTTAATTGAAATAATTGAGGAATTAAAAAAATATTTGAGTGATTTATTATCTCCTGGAATGAGAGAAAAAATTTATTTATGTGCGACGCAATTAATTGTTACCTTTAAATTACTAATTGATTTAATTAATGAGCAGACGGAAATTGGGACGCAGATTTGCGGAACAAGAATTTATTTGTTTAATTGTTTTAGCGTTTGTTTGCAGATAATTATTGATACAATTGAAGGAGATTATTCTGCTGATGATGAGGAAATTGATGAAGAAGAGAATCATTTTATTCATAAAATGGACCTGGCTCTGGATTTGGTCAACAAGATGGCGGATATGAAACACGAAATGGCCGAGCCGAATGATAAGCCTGGAGATTTGAATTTAAATTATTGTAAAGAGAAAAATGAACTTATTGAAGAATTGTGGAGTGTTTTAGAAGATATATTCAGTCATACGATGGCTATCGCCCAAGTTTGCTCGCCAGAGCAGTTTAATTTGATGACAGGAATCAGCAAAACGGTAATTTGTGAATTTGATAATTGGAAGAGGGAGTTTTTGAAAGAAAAAAGAGACAGGGCATTGTTTAGTTTGTTTGGTAACACTTTTATGGACGCGATGTATAGACTTGAGAGGGCTGTTAATGTCGCGATGCTTCAGTTGGTGATGGAGGTATTCAGCGAACCTTTTAGTGCGCTGAAGAAACTCGTTAAGATTTGCGGGAATAGTTTGAAAAAGGAGTGCAGGAGAAAAGAGGATCTAGAAAAGGCTATTGAGGAGTTTGATTTGATTACTGATAAAGCGCTCCAGATTGGGTTGTATGCTGCTGCTTCCTGTGGAAATACCACTCGTGAGTATTTTTATTTTTTTGGAGAATGAGAGTGAAGGTGGTGAGTAGAGCGGTAACTTTTCGATAAAATGTACCCACTAGGGCGTGCCATTTTAGGGCAACGTTTTTTTTTTAAAGCACTAACAGCTTCTATACTTGCAGAAAGGTAAAATAAGACGTCTGTTAAGTATTAATATTAACAGGTGTCTTATCGCAATTTTTTATTTTCCATTTAAATAGCATGGGAAAAAAAAATTTTAAGTTTGGAATTTTATACCTCGGCAATAGCTCATTGTACAGATAAGTCCAGGATAAAATTTTGTAGGCAATTGAACGCTCTACAAAAAAAGTCTCTTATCGTTTTTTGATAAATCCATCTGTTCAAAAGTTATTGGAGCTTGAACTCAAATTTTTAGTAAATTTCGAAATCTTTTTACTTTTCCGACGAAACTATCAAACTTATCACAAAGTGTCATAGAACCTTTTTTGTAGACAATTTTATTTTCTACAAATTATCTCTGATAAATTTTTTTCAAATTCCCTATTGTTTTCTAGTTATTTTCATTTTAATGTCAAGCTCTTGAAATCGATCAGAACACTATTTTTTTAAGAGCTTGATATTAAAATAGAAATAACTAGGAAGTCATGCGAAATTTGAAAAAACTTTATCAAAAATAATTTGTAGGGAATGAAATTGTCTACAAAAAAGATTTCATAACATTTTACGATAAGTCTGATGGTTTCGCCGAAAAAGTAAAAAGATCTTGAAATTTACTATAAATTTAACTTCAAACTCCAATAACTTTTGAACAGATGAATTTATCAAAAAATGATAAGAGTCTTTTTTTGTAGAGCGTTTCATTCCCTACAAAATTATATCCTGAACTTATCTGTACAATGAGTCATTGCCGAGGTTTAAAATTCCAAACGTAAAATTTTTTTTTCCCATGTTATTTCAATGGAAAAAAAAAAATCGTAATGAGACACCTGTTAATATTAATATTTAACAGGCATATTATTTTGTCTTCCTGCAAGTATAGAAGCTGTTAGTGCGTTGAAAAAAAAGTTGTCCTAAAATGGTACGCCAACATTGATAAGTTCAGAAAAAAAAGTCAACTCGTCACCGCATTTTCTCATAATCTCCACTGCCCCAAATCCTATAAAAAATTTCTCGAGCAACAAAATCTCAATATCTTCAATTTTTTTTTATTTCAGGCGCTCTAAGAATCCGTAACCACATGGCATCACTCGAGTCCTTGGATCTCGAGCTCGTAGCGGCGATAACTTCTTTTTACCTCGAGCCTTCATCAGAATTACGGTCAGCAGTAAAACTTTTGACAACGCAATGGCAGAATGAAATGAACAATCTCCACAAATCAGTTGACCTGATCCTGGATCCCTCGGCCTACTGCCAAGTGGTTTTAGAAGATTTGCAAGAGCGGGTTCAGTCCATCTCCGATGGCTTTGAGAATCACCAGACAGTAACTCAGTCCCAAATAAAAATAATTGTCTACCGGGCTTGCGCCCTCGCTTCTCAAATTACCACCGCCATTGATGACATCGGTAGCAACGTCATCGATAAACAGACGGTAATGACTATTCGCGAGCTCAAAGCCGCGATCTATGAAACTGACGCAGCTTCAAAAACTCTTTTGACCCCCACTTCAACTTTGCCTCAGCAATTGCGAGTAATTAAACGATGCGAGTTACTACTGAGTGTCATAAAACGGCTCCAGCCTGCTCTTGAAATAATAAATTCTAAAATAACGAGCTCTTTGATGAGTAACAGTGACAATTCTTTGAGTAATGATAGCAAGTCATTTATTAAAACTCCTTATACTGTTAAAAATTACAAGTCTACTGTCACTATTCAATTTGATGATCAAGATAAAATAGATCCTTGTGATTTAAGTTGTTTGATTCCGTATATTGAACGTGGGAAGACCATGAGATCGGAATTTTCTGTGTTATATAAAAATAATTGGGCTGATGATGATGATTTTGAAGATTGCGATGGTGAGGGAAGAGGAAAAATTTTTTTTAAAAGTCTGGCAAGAAGATGGGGAGGGGAAAGTAAAAGAAGAAGTCGAAAAAAAATTGTATCTAAAAATTTTGATGAAAATTTATTGGAAAAAAATGAAAAAAAAAATCCAGAAGACGGCTTGGAAAATTTTGAAAAAGAATTTAAAGAAAAAATTTTAATAAACGACGGAAAAGAAAAAATTAAAGTAGAAAATTTTGATAATAATGGAATTGAAAAATTAAAAAATGAAAATTTTGAAAAAGGAAGACACGAAGATAATTTTGAAGAAAAAATTAAAGATGAAAATTTTGATAAAAATTATAAAGAAAAAAATCATGAAAATAAAAATTTAAGTAAAAATAATAAAGAAATTTTTACCTCTGCAAATAATAAATCTAAATTAAAACTAAGACGTAATTTAAATAATATAAGACTTCATTTATTTAATCGTGATGACTTTTCTATTAATAGTATAAATAATGACAGTAATGAAGAAGAATTTAAAGAAATAAGTTTAGACTTGACCGGAATATTAGAAAACATTTCTGGTATTTCAATGGCAGATAGTGAAACAAGTAACGGGACCAAGAGTATTGGAGGTCAAGATGTAAGTTCGGTTATTGATAAAGAAATGGACTATTGTAGAGAGACTAGAGACTCTGGTGACAGCAATTTCGCTAATGATGGTGCTGGTGACGCGGGAAGCATCAGCGGAATCAGTAGCATCGACACACCGGAGAGGATCAAAGGCATCAAGAAAATTGACAAGAAAATTGAAATTTTACAGCGACGCGTTAACTCGAAGTAATTTAACAATTTTCTGCATTTTCGAAAATCGGTTAATTATTTAAAAGTTTATCGAGTTTGCACTTAATAATTATTATTATATAATGTTAGTAATTATGTTTATAGTTAATTTCAATATTAATATATTAAAATATGTATTTTGTACTTTTTCACATAAGAATTATTGAAATAAAAAAAAATTATTTAATAATTTTAAATCTGCCGCTAAAAAAAGTTTAATTTAAAAAATTTAAGTTATTTTTTTTAGTCTAATTTTCTCAAGTTAAAATTTTTTCATGTTCATACGAGAGATAAAATTATTTACAAAAACTACAATTACACCAACAACAACATAAACAAAAACTTTACCAAAAAATACAAGACCCACAACAACAAGAACAACAATTTTACCAACGACAACTACAACAAGGCCAAAAATATCAAGAACTACAACTACGAGGTCACCAACAACAACAAAAACGACTAATTTATCAACAACTATAACAATAATTTCACAACAACAAGAATTACAAGAACTACAAGATTGACCACAAGCAACCCAGCAATAAATAAAAAATAACCCAAAATTGAATGCAATCAGTATATCACTCGTTAAACTCAAAATTCGAATTTCAAAATTTTTGCGCCTTATTTTAAAAACTTTAAATTTTTACCCATGTGCCACTAAATAATTAATTTCAATAATTGATTACAAATATCTTCATCTATATTATTAAGAGAATAAGGAAAATTTTGTTCCCGCCATATCTATATGATAGAATTAGTTAATGTTATTGAAATTGGTATCATTAAATAGGTCTTGACTTGAATTTGTGCCTTTTCATACTTTAAACTCTTTTTAATTGCCAAGTATTGAGATAAATAGATTTTTCGCCCCTCCGGGCGAAAAGCGTCAACTTTTCTCCCGCTGTGCGAAACGAAGTTTCCGCTTTTCGCCTCCGTCGAGGCGAAAAATAGTATTTACACCTTGAGCAGTAAATAAGAAAGCCTCAGATCACATGTTTGTTGACCTCGGCTTCGCCTCGGCCAACAATTACATGAGATCTGAGACATTTCTTACTTTACTGCCCGAGGTGTAAAATATACTATATCTATATCATTCGAATTACATTTAAATTACGCGGGAAAAAAACGATCGTATGTATTTTCTTTAAATAAATTAATACTTTAATCATTCTGTCACTAAATATGGCTGAATTTCACTGAATATATAGCTATATTATTTATATCGCGTTACTTATTCTAAAATGACAGATTTTTATACTCCCTTTTGATTTTAGGAAGCTTCTCAAAGCCAAAAAAGTCTGCATAGAAAAAAAAAAGATTCATTGACACAAAAAATCTTTACTCGCCTAAAGAAAATTTTTACTTACCCCAATAAATTTTTTGTATTGTGAATTGAAACCAAAAATTTATTTAGAACTAGAGAAAATTAGTTGGTGCAAATAATTATTTCTTGGCCAAAGAGATCTTTTCTCGCCCCAAGATAATTTTTGTATTTAATTGATAATGCATAAAATATCTTGGTGCAAATTAAAATTTTGTTGCGTCAAGAAATCCTTTTTTTCTGCGTATTTTATATTATAAATTTACTAGTGATATTTCGGCAGTCACGTAGTGACTGCAGGTTGCTCGTACTCTATAATATAAATTAAAAAAAAAAAAAAATATTATGCCCAGATTTAAAAAATTCAAATTTCACGCGCTACAAATCATAGGTTGCATTCCGAAATACGCTGCGAGCAGCTGTAGTGTAGCGCATTTCGGAATGGACCCTTTTTAATTATTCTTATTACTTGCGCGGTAAAATTAAATATTTGAAAAATGCATTTTCAGAAATTGGAGAAAACTAAAAATCTTTTTTCCATAAATAAAATGGCGGCAGAATAAGATAGAAAAATATTTAAAAAATTTAAAAAAAAAACACGCAAGTGTTTGAACAAACCTTGGTGGGGAAATAATATGCAGAAGGGAGTCCTAATACACTTGGAGATTTAATTTAAATTTCTCCAAGTGCATTGCAGCTAAAAAAACGTCACTTAACTGCTATTTCCCACCAGACGATGCCAGATGATTTTGCTCAGGAATTTGGAAGTTATCAGCATCAGCAATTCGCAACACTTTACACTAGCACTGAACACTCAACTCTTAACGACACCACAAACACTTTGCACAATTTAAATTTCACAATCACTGCACATTTTAATTAAACACTGACTACGAGCAATAAATTTTATGAATAATTCCGCGAATTAACTGCAATACTGTGTTCCAATTCAAACGTAAAGAAGGATCTGGACTACTACTGCCATTTTCGATGATACTGACTTCCGCTATTGGACCGCCAGTTGATACAAAACAATCGATTTTGCGATTCTCTCGCCCCCCACTTTAGCAAAAAATTGAACGTTGAACGCAGCAACGCGCGGTGGCGCCACCTTGGCGCGAAAATTCAAAATTAAAATTTAATAATTTTATTAAAATTTATTTGTATCAATAATTATATTAATTAGACTAATAAATATACTCGAAAATTTTTGTTTTCATCAATAATTTTTTAATTATTCTAATTACTTGCGCGGTAAATTTAAATATTTGAAAAATAACTTATTCGAAATGGGAGAAAAATAAGAAATCGTAAATCAAAATAAAATGGCAGCAGATTATGATAAAATATTTAAAATATTTAAAAAAAAAATTTCGGAATGCACCCATATGTTCATCTGCTGAAAATCATCTAGATCCAGTTAATTTTCATACTCCAGCGCTCCGTGTAGATACTATCCAACAAAATTATCTGACGTCTCATGTGACTAGTGGTCATACGTCATTTTATCTACACATTGACAAAAACGCCCAATTATTTTTTAACTTACACCTTTTACTCCATTCACTTAAATTTGTCCATAATAAAATCAATAAAATTGAAAAATAAACTTTACACAAAATTAATACTCTACAGTATAAATTATCTAATTTATCAATTAAACAATAATATATATAATAAATAATACAAAAATCTAAAATGGGTGCCTCAGCTCTTCCCGTTTGTATTTTTACTTTATTTTGGGGTGTAATTGGAATCGTGTTACCATTCTTTGTACCCAAAGGTCCTAATCGTGGGTAAGTTGAATAAATGATTATAAATAATTTAGTTAAATATTCATTTATGTGAATAATTTTTAATTTGTAAATAAAAAAAATATTTTTGAAGGTTAAAAAATTATTTTGTTCTTTTAATACAAAAAATTAAATAATTTATTGATTAATTAATCTATTTTAGGATTCTACAAGTTATTTTAATGCTGACTGCATTTTCATGCTGGTTATTGTAAGTTAATTATTCAAAATTTAAATAATTTTTAAAAATTTATTTATAAACTATTTAATTGTTGTGTTAATTTAGCTGGTTATGCTGCTACATGGCTCAGATGAATCCACTAATTGGTCCCAAATTGTCTAATGCCACATTATTGCTTATGTCACGTGAATGGGTAAGACGCTATTGATTGTTTTTCTCCACGAGATTATATTTTGTTATCATCATTTACAGATAAATTTTTATAAAAATATACCTCGATTTTTTCGTCCCAGAGACGATTTCCTCTAGTTTGAGTACCCACATGATTATACTCAAAAACAAAAAAATTTTGGAAACTCCAATTTTGAAAATTATTAATATAATTATTTTACACTTATTTTTAGACTCATAATTAGGTTCTGAGTCGATTGAGTGGTCACACGCATGTTTTTAAAAAAAACGATTTTTGAGTTTTCAAAAAAATTTTTGAATTTTTTTTGGAAACGAAGCATAGTGATGTGGGTACTCATTTATTAGGAAATTTTTTGATCAGTAACCATATGATATTTATTTAAATTCATAAAAAAAATTTTTTTTATAGTTATGTCAGTTGGGAAAATTGGAAATTTAATTTAATTATTTTTTTGTTGCAGAATGGGAAAACCATCGAGATTTGAATGTTTTAATAAAAATATAATTTAAAAAAATTATAAGATATATTTAATCTAATGATAATAACAATTATTATTATTATGAAGTATTTTCGTGTAAATAATTTAAGATAGCAAAGTTAAAAATAATATATTAAATATCATTCCGTTAATGAACAATAATGAATTGTACAATTTATTTTTTTTTTTTTTTTTTTGTTAATAAACAAAAAAATTTTTTTCGTTTAAGTTAAATTTTAAAAAAATGTTCGTGTTGTCTTAAGTGTATAAATAATAAATATTAAAATTGTAGAATGTTAAAATAAATAATTTAAACTATAAAGTAAAAAGTCTATTACTATTTACTGTTACTTATTCTGGATTCAAAATTAAATTAAATTATGATATCTTTGTAAGGAAGGTAATTTCCGTTAGTTTAAATACTGACGGGCTCATATTTTGATTTTGGAAAAAAAAATTTTTATCGGTTTTTTATTACTGAATATCAAATATCTTTTTATTTGAATACCCAGACAAGTATTTTTTATGTGAAACGAAAATAACAAAAAAATGAAAAAAAAAAATACTGTAAAAATTTATTCAAATACATTCCGTCCAAAGACATGGTGGCCACATTTCTGGAAAACCTGGAAAAGTCAGGGAATTATAAATATACTGGAAAAGTCAGGGAATTTCGTCACAAAGCTGAAAAAATTTTCACTTTCTTTTCAATGAAAAAATCCGATAAATTTAGTTTTCTTTGAAACTGTTCAAAAAGTGACGCGGCGTGAATGCGGTTGTAAATCTATCTTGAAAAAAAAATTATTAAAAATTGATTCCAATAGCGAAAATATGAAGCAGTTAGAATTACCAAGGCTGTTAGAAAAAAAAAGTCTTAGTAGCAACTAATCGCCAGGATCTTCAAGCTATTAACATCTACATTGACAAGTTAAAAAACTAAAAACATTAAATGTATATATAATTAATGAACTAATAAGTTTCAATATATTTATTATTCGCGTACTTCATTAATACTTTATTAATATTCTATGAAATATTCTTATTTATGAAATTTATTCTAGTGAAAATGAAAAATTTATTTATATTTTATTATAGAGTAAGTTATATGAAAACATGGATTTAAAATCAAAAATAAAAAATTATTCTTTTAATAAATAAAAAAAAAAACAATTGACATGTAATAAAAAAAAGTTTCATTTAACGACGCGGATAAGTGTACAGAAATAGGTGGGATTGATTAAGGGATAAGCATGCAGCACGATAACGTGTCATACGGTAGGCTATTCCGAACACAGGTTTTTCTTCTGTATCTTTAGACACTACGTTCATTTGATGACAATGATTAATAACTGATTAAACTGACTTATATCATTTTATTTTAAATTAAATAAATATTTGTAATGATTTAATATTACTACACATAGTCAGGGAATTTTTGAATTGTTTGACTAGAATACCTGGAAAAGTCAAGGAATTTCAATCTCAAAAATCTGTGGCCACCATATTATGATATCTTTGTAAAAAAGGTAATTTCCTTTAGTTTAAGTACTGACGGACTCATATTTTGATTTTGGAAAAAAATTTTATCGGTTTTTTATCACTGAATATCAAATTTCTTTTTATTTAAATACCCAGACAAGTATTTTTTATATAAAACGAAAATAACAAAAAAATTTTGAAAAAAATGAAAAAAAAAATGTTGTAAAAATTTATCTAAATACATTTTGTCCTGAGGATATTTTGCCCTGGGGATATTTTGTCCAGGGACCAAAACGTCTAGATCTATTATTTTGATAACTAAGGTGATATTGTAAAAATATAATAAATATAAAATTTTTATTTATTTATTTATCAACAAATACTTAATTAATATCAATACATCAATAATAATTAAATAGTGAAAATTTTAAATTCAATACAATTGGCATTTTGAATGTTGCTCATTTAATTGTTGGTCCATCATAAGGATTTTAATAAACTCTTTAATAAACTTTTTTTAAAAATTTATTTTAGTCAGGTATTGGCAGTTTATCAAAATAATTTATAGCCTTGGTGACACAAGGAGATACTAGATTGTAGAGTGGATGAGTCGATTCAACCAAATTTATGTACCGTTGGCCTAGAATAGTTGGGGTAGGTGAATTCTGAGCTATCGAGAGACCACTTAGTACATAACATGTATGATAAATATCACGATTTCTGTAACACAATTTCTTTTTTTATTAAAATAAATAATTTTTTTGTATTGAGGGTTAAATTTCCTCTTTTTTGAGTACCCACATGACTATATTTTGAGTAACATTCAAAATTGTGATAAAACCAAAAAAAAAAATTTGAAAATTTTTTGCGAGGAAATATGGTCATGTGGGTACTCAAATGAGAGGAAATTACCTCAGTAGAAAGATACTCATATTTATTTTTATGACGTAATTAATGTTGATAAAAAAAAATAATAATAGCAATAATTAGGGTAATTATTTTTGTAGGCTTACGTACTTTTTGGGTTTGTCTAAAAATCCACCGTAAGGATTTTGACAGCAAACAAGAATATATTCTTGCAGTGCTTTTTGATCGAACAGCCAGTAATTATTTGAATTAAAATAATTTTTTTCCTTAGATAAAATAGCACTTATTAAAGGAAATGAAGCTCCTTGCCAAAATGAGTAACAGCCATCAACTAATTTATTTGTACGCCCTTGAAAACCTCCTTCTAATTTCATTTGTTTATTTACTAACCATCTCTGAAAAATTGAATATCATAAATAATCATAATAATAATTCTCACACTTACTTTCCATCTCCAAATCCATCAAAATAACATTCCCAGTACAATTCCCTCTCTAAAGAGTACCCACACCACTATGTTTCAAAAAAAAATTTTTTTGAAATTTCTAATTTTCAAAAAAAAAACTTGACCCAAACCTTTTGATGTGGGTACTCATTCTACTTGTCTCAGCGATCTCTACACTTTCCTACAGTCAATTATATTAAAAAATATTCTCAGCTCACGTAATATAAAGAAATACTGATTAATCTCACCAGTAACGATGATAGATCACATTTATCAACTTTTCCCATCAAAACTAACGACGCGAGACCACAGTAAGTGTAACCACCATGCGCCTCCATGCCTGGACAACCTCCAAACCCGCCTTCCCAGGTCTGGCACCTCGAAATCCAGTCATCTGTGCCCTTAAAAAGCTCTTCCGTGTAAACATTTGTTAATTTAGCGACAGCAATCGCACAATAAACTCCTCTGATATCAAGCTCGCCGTCTCTATGCATCGAAAAACTTCCATCTGCAAATTTTAACGTACGAAAAAAACGGACTAATCCTTTCCTAAAAAAAAAAAAAAAGTAAAAAAAATTAATTTACTGATTTAGTAATTTATTAATTAACTTAAATTACTTACCTATCAATAGCATCATATGCTTCTTTACTTGTAATAGTACATAATGCACAAACAGCAGCATAAGTTGATGCTAAATGAGGAAATTGACTCGGCCCACCCCCAAAACCTCCCAAAGGATCTTGACATTTAGATAAAAAATTAATAACTTTTTTATTATCTTCTTCATGTAATTGTTCCCCTAATAGATTTAATGCATGTAATGACCAATAACATAACCATGGTCTACTGCAATCTAAACACTAGAAAAAATATATATATAATTTTTGTTAAAATAAATTTTTTTTTAATAATGAATCGGATATTCAAGTTTAATTTTTTTTAATTTTTACTTTGAATGACTGTAGTGCATTAGTTAGTAGAGATATGAAAAAAATGTATAGGAAAGATTTTTTAGGAAATTTAATTAGCTACAAAAAAGTACTGATTACTTTTTTTGAAAACTTTGATAGTTTACATGAAATTTTAATTTTTAATATTGGATTCATACATTGAATGTTTTAATCCAGTAATTTTTTTAAGTTTAATTAGAAATTGTGGATTAATTAGCAGAGATATGAAAAAAACTTATAAGAAAAAATTTTTAGGAAATTTAATTGGCTACAAAAAAGTATTGATTGATTTTTTCGATCAACTTGATAGTTCATAAGAAAAATGAAGTTCACTAGAAATAAATTTACCTCGTAGCCTTCAGATAATTTGTTTAATGATTTTTTTAACCAGGACAAATGACGGCCACGTAATAATTTTGGGTCCTCAGCGACCTTATATAATTGTAAACAACTTTCTTCAACAGCTTCCTTGAATAATAATCAAATAATAATATACTTACATATATAAATATTATTTATTGAAGTCAGAATAATAAAATAAATAATATTACTTGTTCTACAGATGACGTTGTTTCAAAATCTTCATCATCCTGAGTTATTAATAACAATTCTTTGAATGTTCGTAATGTTTCTTCATTATTTATATTATTATCGCTATCAATTTCATACATTTTAATTCAATGATTACTTTTTATTTTATACTTTATTGATCTAGAAAAATTTGAATAATTATTAATATGTTTTTTTATCAAAAATGATAATAATTAGTATTTAAAATAAAAATTAAATTTAAGCAATCAAAGATATGTTAAAAATTTATATAGCCAAATTTATACTAATGTTTTTAGTGAGTCTTTCTTCTTTTGTGGCTTTTATCTCTTAATCTACTGACACCCTTAAAATTTTGTATTTAACAAAAAATAAAAATATTTTAATTACAGCTGATAATAGAAGCAAACGTAGGAGATTAAATAATCGTCCAAAATTACCAGATTTTACAGTATTTGCTGAGAAAAAAGATAGTCAACGTATACATATTTCACCCCAATTAATGTTAACAATGTTTCAATATTTATCAACAAGTAAGTATTTTAATTTTTATAAAATTACATATTTTTTTTTATTAATAATAATAATAATTTTTTAATTTATTTAACTAATACTTAAAATAAAAATTAAAGCCAAGCTATCAAAGATACGTTAAAAATTTATATAACCAAATTTATATAGCATTAAATTATCTATAAAAAAGTATTATGTATATTTTCACTTAAACTCAATAATTACCAAGTTATGATTAAAAATTAAACAACAATAAAATAAAAATAAATATTAATAGCAATTAGACTTTGCTTTTAATTATAATATCTCACAAACTATTGAGTTTATGTTTAAAGTCATAGTGACTTTTTTTTCGATAATGTGATTGTCTATAAAATTTATTATAAATATTTTTGTCGTATCTGTATTAGTTTAGTCATTATTTTAATTTAAACATTTTATAAATTTCTATTACACTCAATTATTTATTATATTGGATACATTTTATTTAAATTAAAGCTAAACTATCAGAGATACGATAAAAATTTATATGAATAAATTTATAGGAAATTAAATTTTCTAAAAAAAAGTATTCTTTATATTTTTATGTAAACTTTATAGTTTCAGAGTTATCTTTAGTTAAATATAAATTTTTCATTTATTTTATTAGATTTGAATAATAACAATAATAGCAATAATAATACTAATAATAATCATAGTAATGATCAATTCTTTTTATTATTATCATTTTAAAAAAATTATTACAATAATAAAAATAATTAAAATTTGTAACCTACAAAATTTGATAAGAAATTAAATTTCATAATTAATTGAAAATTCTTTAATTCATAATTAAAAGCCATTGTAATAATTATTTTTATAATTAATAAAAAACAAAAATTATTAAACAATTTCTTTACTTACAATATTTATCAACACTTTTTTAAAACACTGGTTATTATTATTATTACAACTAAAATCAAAAATAAAAACTATTCAATTACTGAAGAATTGAATTTTTTAAAAATTTATTCGTATAAATAAAAAAATTACAACAATTGTTTATCACATAAGTTATGGTTATTATTAAATATCTTATTATTGTTTCCAAATAAGGTTAAAATATCGATACTCATATCTCGATATATAAAATCAAACTTCTTGTGGACTTTAAAACCGGGTATCGATTCATTCCTAACCTGAAATTAAAATTAACCGGTTGTTAAAAAAGAAAAAAATTCAGCGCATTTGTCAAGGAAAAAAATTTAATTTTCACAAGTGAATATTTAATTAACATCATTAATAATTACGTGTGAAAAATAAGTGTTTAATAATTAGTTAATACTATGGACAGTTGAAATTAATAAATAAATAATGATTATAAAAACGACATGTCCGAATTTCCAAGGAAAATATTTTGAAATTCTTGATTACAAAAATGAACTGACAGTTTTCATTTGGGAAAATGATGATTTTATTTATTTTCCTTTATCATCTTTAACTTCGACATCAACAACAGCTTCAACTTCAACGTCAGCAGCGACTCCAGCAGATAAAAATTCAAATTCAAATTACAAAATAATAAGGGCGCCAAATGAAATTAAAAAAATAGAAAGTTTTAACGGAAGAATATTTATTATTTGTAGGCCTCGAGGTATTTATAAATTTGTAAATAATAATAGTAATATATTTGCATCGTTAAGTACAACAGCACTCGATATTACGACAGAATTTTATAAAATATTAATTATTAAAAATAATTACTTATATTTGCAAGACAAACAACAAAAATATTCAACTGAATTATTTTATTTAAATAATAATAAAAATAATATCGATTCATTTGATACAACAATCGATATATCGAATTCTACTATCGATACATCAAAATTATCAACAATCAATACATCGAAACCATCAATATTCGATACATCGAAATCGAAGATCGATTTGTCGCAATCCCAGAAAAAAAATTTTTCAAAAATTCAAAATTCAAATTTACCAAAAATCGATATATCGAAATCGCAAAATATCGATTTATCGAAATCACAAGGAAACGATCCATCGAGTTCACAATTAATCGATCAATCGACTCAACAAATAATTAATATATCGAATTTATCAACAATCGATATAAATTGTATAAAAATCGATTCAAATGAAATAACAAATAATTTAAAAAATATTTTTGATGATAATGAAATTTGTTTAATTACTTTTAATAATTTATTATTTAAATTAATAAATAATAAAACGCAATTAATTTTTACATCTAATTACTCATTAACTGATTTTATTTTAATTAAAAATAATAATAATAAAATAAATAATTTATTATTAAAAACAACAAATAAAAAATTGCTGATTTTAATTACCGGTAATTATATTTTTAAAAAAATTTTTTTTAATTACGATGTTAATAATTGCGCGGGTTTTATCGACGGTAATGAGGATTTTATAAATTTGGTTATTGGTAGTGACAAAATATATTTTGTTACTTTAAAAATAAGTACCGGTGTAATTAATTACGTGAGTTGCATTAATGATCAATTAAACGACGTTAAAATATATGACAATAAAATTTATGGTCTCAAAAGCGCAGGTGAATTGGCGGTAATTGAAACAGAATTTAAATTTAAATTTGAAAAAATGGCGGGAAATTCAGAAGATGAATTTTTTGAATTAAGAGCGAGTATGTGCAGTGGAACGACAGTTATTGTTGATAATATTTGTGATTTATCGAAGCAATTGAAGGAACATAATGATAAGTTATTAATAGAACAGGATAAATTGAAGAGAATAAATATTTATGCGCACAAAAGTAAATTGGTGGGAGTGAAAAAAATTTGGGTTGAAAGAACAAGTTGTTGTATTTTTTTGAAAGCTTGTTTTGAGTGCGCGTTACCTAGAGATTGTTGGATTCATGTCGCTGTTGATTGTAAGGGCCAGGAATTTTTTAGTATGCAAATCATTGAGGATGGAGAAGTTGGAGCTGAAATTCCGCTGCCAGTTGATTATTTCGATGCGACTGCGGACATTACTGTGGATTTGGTTACACTCGTTGAAGAAAATGATCCCTGGTTTATAGTCAAGAATTGTGTGAAGAAAACAAGTGCGAAAGAAAAAGAAAATATCAAGGGATTAATGGAGAAAAAAAAAAATTTTTTAAACACCAAATTGGGAACCTTAAGAAGTTTTCGAGATGAAGATAAAAATTTTAATAAAATCTGCGGTGTTAAGAAGAGTTTGAGACGTGAAATTAAAGATTTTTGATTTCGGAGCTGGAGAAAAGGTGATTTATTTTTTTGTGTTGAGGTTTTGGGTTTGAAAGAAGCTGATATTTTTTACGGTTGTGCGATGACGAGTTGATTGAGTACTCACATGGATATATTTCGAGTCGATAAAATTTTTGAATAAATTTTTGATTTTGAAACATAGTGATGTGGGTACTCTTTCTACAGGAAATTGTCCCAGTTATTCGAATGTAGCATCAAAATTAAAAAAAAATTGACTAATAAAAAGAAATATATGAAAATCAAAAATTTAGATATAATACTATAATTATTTTTTTGCAGTTAATTATAATTAAGAGTAAAAATATTTAGATTGTAAAATTTTTATAAAAAATAAATAAATATATATAAAGTTTCCAATTTTTTTTTATATAAAATTAAACAGCAGACTCGAGTTTCTGATACGATTCTGTGTTGATTGAATACCCACATCGATATATTAGAATAAATATGAATTTTCAAAAAAACAAAATCAAAAATTGTTATTATAAATTTTGGATTCTAAAAAGTAGTGATGTGGGTATTCATTCTACAGGGACATGAATCAGCTGTAATATTTATATACTCATAATTTTAAAAATGGATTCCAAAAAATATAACAATAAAACGCAGTATAACAAATATAAACATATGAATATATAAGTAAAAATAAAATCTTAGAAGTCTATTTAGTGAGTTATTTATTTATTTAAGTTTCGAATTTTCAAGAATATTACAAAGAGATTTTTTGACTTTTATGTCAAAGTGAGACGCGGCACATTTGGCCAAAGGACGTTTTTACGTATAAATAGATTATGTCTACACGTAGGCCTGTATAGTAAAACTCGAACTTGAGCATTAACTTCAGTATTTTAACATTAATTTTATAGCATTTCCCGTAAACAAAACGTCAAATCAATGTAACCCAGTAGAAGGCTAAATTGCGTCAGTAAATTAACAATAACAATGCATATCTATTTTAAGATATACACAGAGACGTAAACAAACGAGATTAAACAGTCTTTTCAATCTTTACCTTAATTTTTTTTTAATTTATTAATTATTTCATTTCTTTTATTTATAAAACACCTTTATTACTACTGATTAGTGTACAAAATTTTACATAATAACTTATTATTTAGTTAATTTATAATTATTAATTGGACATTTTCGTCTGTATAAAATAAAATTTTCAAATTATTGCACTAAAATGACATTTTTCCATGAAATAAACCCTAGAGAATGATTACAAATGTCCTTCCGCGAAGAATGAGTACCCACAGCAATAAGTTTGAAAAAAAAATTTTTTTCAAAAAACTACAGGTAAAAATTAAAAAAAAATTTTTTTTTCTGAAATATCAACATGTGGGTACTTGAACTAGAGGAAATCAATTTCTTTTGCAGGCCCTAGGGTTAAAAATAATTTATACTTAATTTACAAAGTAATTTAAATATTTAAAATTTATATAAATTAATTTTTCCATTGATTCGGCACTAATTAACTTTTTTTACAAAAATAAATACTGAGATTTTTTTCCTGGCGCAATTCCACGTTGTTTGAATACCCACATCACCATATTCCCTTCAACGAAAATTTTTTCAAAATTCTTAATTTAAATTTTTCAAAATAAATTTTTGCTTCTAAATATATTGATGTGGGTACTCAAACTACGTGGAATAATGTCAGTTACAATAATTTACCTTCAATTTTTGATAAATCACAACCAATTCAAAAATAAAACAAAAAAAATTCAAATAACAACAAATATAAAAATGATCACATTAAATTTTTTCGGCGGGTACTTCAATAATACTGCCAATGCTACTAGAACTTTTTTTCGATTGTATTTTATTAATATTCTTAAAACTATTATTTCTACGTGTACTTCTACGTAAACGATTTTGGATTATTTCAAGTGATTTTGAATTTTTACGTGATTTTGAGTTTGGATTTGCACAAGGATAATTACCACCTGTGACACAACCACCACTTGGTCTTTCACTTCCACTCGTATTATTACGTCGACACATTTTAACAAAACACGAACGAAAATTTTCTGATAATACTCCGTACAGTAATGGATTTATTACTGTATTAAATTGGGCAATAATTAATGTCCATATAAAATGATGTGATCGTAAAAAATAATCATTGGTATTCGCTGGTGGTCGACGACCGTCTAAATATATCAATAACATTATTATTGTTATTGGTAACCACATTAATAATACCGCAAACACATTGAGCAATAAAATTCTAACAACTCTTAAATGTTTATGCAAACGTATTTCTTCGTGTTGTGATAAACTACCGGCGCGTCCTTGTCGGCTTGATACTGAGGCTGCAGACGATTTTCTTCCGGCCCATGGTACCAGTGTTCCTACTACTGATAGCTCAGAGTCACGTCTCGTTGGATCTTGAGCCTGTAAAAAAATTTTTGATAACTTAGTAATTTTGAAAAATTTTTTTTACATAGGGGTGTCGGTATTCAAACGAGAGGAAATTAGGCGTAAAATGCAAAAAAAATGGTTTTGGAAAAAAAAAAAATTTTTGAAAAATTCAGCTTTTTTTTTGGAAACTAATTATGGGCATGAGGGTACTCAAACAAGAGGAAATTTTGTGAATTATCTTAATTAATGCATACTGAATATGAATTTTTGTTTTGATATGTTAATTACAAAAATCAAAAAATTTTTAAGTTTTGATTTTTTGTAAAAATATATTAAAATAGGACCTCAAACTACAGGAAATTTATCGAATAACACAAAAATATTCATAACCATAAATTTCAACTTTAAAAAAAAAAACAATTTTTAATTTTCAAATTTTTTTTGAAGTTGAAATATAGTGATGTGGGTACTTAAACTAGAGGACATTTACTCATCAATACAAAATTAGTCATTACTGAGCATAAACTCCAATTTTTATTTTTAAATCGAAAATTTCAAAATTTTTTTAAAGTCAAAATCTAGTGATCTGGGTACTCAAATAAAAGAGAATCAAATTTTTTACACGACTAAACCTACCATACTTTCTAATTTTCACTTTAGTAATTTTTTATTATTTTCCAAAAAATATAAAGGAAAAATTTTCAACTCAAACAAGAGGAAACAGAATATCTACAAATTAAACATGATCAATAAATCAATAATCCTCACCTGAGTGACACATGAAACGGCCCACCTACTCCGCGTGTCAATAATTTTTTGAAATATTCTCTGGTAATGATAAACCAATAAGCACATCGGCAATAAACACGCGATAATTATTATTGGAATGGTGAAACAGAGTGATACGTTTATAATTTCATTTATCGGAAATATCAGCGTGCAGATAGTTAAGTCATCTATGAGCTGAAACATAAAAAAACCATTTGAAATTATTATTTCATCACACTAAGTGATTATTCACCACATCGTATATCGATTACCTTTATTTGAAACCAAAATACCACTGGTAAAAATATCAATGAACCAATAAACCATGTCATCAAACTTGCCACCAATACTCTAGTTGTCGTCAAAGCACTTCTGTAAGGGGCTACCGCTAAACATCGATGTCGATCCATTGATATCAGTGTCAATGTCCATAATAATACGAAACCACATACAAACTAAAAGTAATTATTCTATATAAATTTTTAGTTTTTTCAACAAATTGATATTATATTTTCAGAGTTTCTTATGCCCTTTTAAACGAGTACCCACAAGCCTATATTCAAAAATACTAAAAAAATGTCGTGTTATATATTTTTTATATATATCAAACATAGAATGTATCCGAAATATATCGGTGTGGGTACTCATTTTACAGGAAATTTTACGTTATTTTGAAAAAAAAATGTATGAAGTTTCAATCATCGCGCGAGTCAGTTATAAATTCATGAATAACTAATTTAACATTGCGGAGAAAATAAACAGATGATCAATTTCCGTTATCATAGTGACATAGACATTAAAATTTCTTTTCGAACGAGTACCCACAAGCTTATATTCAAAAATTTACAAAAATGGCTTGTCATATATTTTTCATATATATGAAATTATATGACATATTCCAAATATATCGATGTGGGTACTCATTTTACAAGAAATTTCACGTACTTTTGAGAAAGAAATGTATGAAGTTTCAATCATCGCGCGACTCAGTCATAAATTAATGAATAACTAATTTAACATTGCGGAGAAAATAAACAGATGATCAATTTCCGTTATCATAGTGACATAGACATTAAAATTTCTTTTCGAACGAGTACCCACAAGCTTATATTCAAAAATTTACAAAAATGGTTTGTCATATATTTTTCATACATATATAATATATGACATATTCTAAATATATCGATGTGGGTACTCATTTCACAGGAAATTTCACGTACTTTTGAGAAAGAAAATGTATAAAATTTCAATCATCACGTGAGTATGTTATAAATCTATGCATAGTTAATTTAATATTGCATATAAAATATACAGATGATCAATTTCTGTTATTATAGTGACATAGACATTAAAATTTCCTTTCAAACGAGTACCCACAAGTCTATATTCAAAAGTTTACAAATATGTCTTGTCATATATTTTATATATATATATATATATATCAGACATATAACATATTCCAAATATATCGATGTGGGTACTCATTTTACAGGAAATTTAATGTCTCATACAACAAAAATATGGACTTTGTAATATTTATAACGTAATTAATAATATCAAAACAAATGACCTACAATATAATCGATACTTTAATTAAAATAGTAAAACTTTATATAGATGATATTTAACAATGTAAATAGACTGTTTATTTATAGATCCAATTAGCAGTAAGATATTGTAGATTGTATAACGTGATATTATTAACAAAGGCTTGTTTATTATATAAAAGTGATAAGAAAGTTTCGTGACTATTTGAATAGAAAAATATTGGTAAAGTATTTCGAGCTACAAATATATTGATGCTCGAGTAAAATACTTTTAAGTATGATTGAAAATTTATAAAAAAAAAAATATATTGAGGTCAAGTATTATTTTTGTAAAAACTTTTATTTATTCATAAATTTTTAAAATGACAGTTGATAAAATTCCATTATTACTATTATCATAATTATCATACCTGTGAATAAGGGAGTAGACGACAAACGATATCACCAAGACGCCATGACTGTGTGAGACGTGTGTAAGCGACGGCTGGTACTCCCAGAGCGAACAGTAAATCAGCAGCAGCCAAATTAACAAGACATAAATTTGTCGGTGTTCGCATTTCCTTGTACGATAACACACATACTGCTATTCCAAAATTTGCTATAACTGCTACAACAAATGTTATTGCAAGTATAATTACCTGGAAATTAAAAAAATATTTTAATTTCACTCATTCATCCATTTCAAATGACATTTTTCTATTTATTTATTACACACTCACTAATTAAGCAAAACTCATCATACAATTTAAAAGAGATTGTCGTTACGAGTAAAATGAGTACCCACATCAATAGGGTTCGAAAATAAAAATTTTGACTGGAAATTTTGAAAATTTTTTTCGAAATTTTTTTTTTATGCAAATGTAGGGTTGTGGGTACTCATTTCAGAGAAGATTTATATGAGAATTTCAATTTTATATAAATTTATGAAATATGTAGAGTATTCGAAAATATATATATTTTAATGTATTTAAAAATTCAAAAAAATACTCTTGTGTGTATTCATTCAGTAGGGAATGAAAAATGCTAATAAATATCAGTATTTATACGTTAAAAAAAAAAAAACTGGATCAATGTAATTTAATAAAAAAAAATATAAATATAAATAAAAAATGTGAAAGTTAACAAATTATTAGATTAAAAAAAATGAACAAATATGATTTGATGTATCCCCAGACATTTATAAATTATTAGAAAATATCTATATATATATAAATCCGCCTGATTTGAGTTTATATGACGTATATAGACGCAAACTGTGAAACTCGATTAAACGTTTCCGCAAATAGCAAACGAGAAGTTATTTCCTACGTGCGATCGATTAATTGGCTGCTGTATTGAGAATTCAAGTAAAAGACAAGTTAACGTTGATATTAAATTAATCAATATTTTTTTTTTCGCTTGTTCTGATTATTTTTATCTCAACTATAAGTATTTTATCAGTTTATAATTAGCTCTACTTTTTATTTTTATGATTATCATTTCATTGAGAATTTGTTTATGAAAAAAATGATCTAGGTCGCTCGGGAAAATTTGCTGGGTATTGTTATTTGATACAAGGATGTTGGTACTCAAATAATAGAAATTATCTATCTGACAAGAAAATAAAAATAAAAATTTTTAATTTTTAATTTACAAATAGATTGTTTTTATTTTTGGAAACAATGAAATGGATTTTTTTATTTATCGCATGTCGACTTATTTTTAGTCCAAATTTAGATGTGGAATTTTATTTGCGATAAAATTCTGCGTTAAATGAGTACCCACATCAATATATTTTATTTTATCAAAAAATCAAAATTTAAATCTACAATTTCGAAAATTCTTCCATATTTAATTATAAATATAAGGTCATTGGTATTTAAAAGATAAAAAATAATTTTTTCCCGTCTTGTCAACAGATAACAAATAATTTTTTAATTTAAAAAAATTAAATTACAATTTTCCCGCTCAAAATTATATTTTCAATTTTTTTATTTCCTAAATACATTTTCCATTAGATTCGTTCCCATTTCCTTTCTCTGGACAAAATTCTGCATCAAATGAGTACCCACATCACTATATTTACTCCTACCAAAAAATCAAAATTCAAAATTTGAATATTTTCAAAAAACAAATTATGGCGCTAAGTACATCGATGTGGGTACTCATTCAACGTGAAATTTCCTCAACTACAATAATGTCATCTCTAAACTTCATGAAAATTAACTATCCCCATTTTACCCCAAAATAACTGATTAAAAGAAATTAATTTATTAACTAATTAACTCACCTCCACAGCACTTGATCCATTCCTATCACCAAATTCACTGTAATACGTGAAAAATTCTCTTTCACCCCAAGTATCATCGTGACCAAATAAATAAGATGAATTAACATCATTATCCATTGTTAAATTTAAATTATTTTCAATATCAATAGATTTTTTTTTTAATTCAATATCTTCAAAAATTCATTTTTAATGTCAAATAACAAATAAATTGCAACCGATCATTTTAAAATGACTTATTAAAACATCATGACAATAAAATAAAATTTTAATTCTACTGTGGGTGTTGTAATAAAAATAATGGCTTTCTTTTATACTCTTGATTTAAACCTTTTACTCGAGAGATTTTAACTAGAGGGATTTTTATCAAGTAAGAGTTTAACATCTGGGGAGTTTAATGTCACAAGAGTACGTCAATGCTTTTATCCTTGACTTCTTGAGACTAAGAGGATAAAAACGTGTTTATTCGTTGTTCCAACACCTTTAACACTAGTTATTGCTTACACAAATATTTATATCTGAAACAAAAATATAAACTTTAATTAGACCTCTCTACAAATGGATTTTTCTATTTATTCTCATAACTATTGACATCACACAAAAATCAATATCATTATCTCAAATTTCTCACGATTCCCCGTTGATTGAGTACCCACATGACTAAATTTCAAAAAAAAAATTTTTCAAAAATCTAGATTAAAAATTTTTTTCCAAATTTCAAATTCAAAATATAGGCTTGTGACTACTTGTAGAATTCAAAATTTCAGGCTTGTTATGACTCACATTGGTTTTGATTAATTGTCAAAAATTAATTTTCCAAAAATTAAAAAAATTTGTTTTTTTCAAAATTTAAAAGTAGACATGTGGGTACTTAAACTAACGGAAATTTACCTCTCTACTCCCTCAAGTAATTTAATTAATCCTCAGATTTCATTAGTCTCTGAAATAACTAAAAATTCATACATTTAATGTATACAAATTTTATTAACAGACATAAACACAAGTTTTAATTACCATGTGAACTAGTTCACTTATCTATATATCTATTTCGCAAAGCTTGTATATTTCATTGAAAGCTCCAACTCCTACTCTCTCTCTCTCTTTCTCTGTCTCTTACTTTCTATTACTATAGCCTTTGTACAAGTTGTCTACCTATCGTTGTTATATTACGGACAAGTTTATCTCTCACAGTGACACTGTATTGTCTATACAATAATCGCAAAAGATAAAATTCAATTATAACATTTTTTTTTTTTATTTTTATCTATCAGGATCAATTTTATTTCTAAAATTAAAATCGACAAAAATTGTTTTCAAAATGATTATTATTATTTATTTACTTTCGTATATTAATTAATAAAGTTATATATGACATGTATATATCTATATAAATTTCAAAAAATTTTATTAGTTTCAAAATATCGTCTTGTGGGTATTCCATTTTTACGAAATTTTATTTTAATTCCAACGAAAATAAAAAAAAAATTATTTTATTAAAGTAAAAAAAAATCGAGATTAAAAAATTTTTTTTTTTAAATTAAAATTCCGTCATGTTCGTACTCATTCTACAGGTAATTTTATTTTTAACTCTTCTTCATATATATATATAGAGAGTAAGTAAGTAGTTTGTTGTAATTGTAAGTACTGAGTGAGTAATGAGTACGTAAAGTATATTAACTTTACGTGTCATGAATTATCTTGATTAGTCAAGTCCTCACTGTCCTATCCCAACCCTCAAGTTAAATGCGAATATTTGTTTAGTGTAGACACATAATGACTGACAACTAATTCAATTACCGAACACTTTACTTTATTAATAATTGTAACAATAACTATTATAATAATTAGAAAGATAAATTTTCATTTGTAAATTAAATAATTATGGTAATTATCAATATGGCGAGTGTCGAATTTTCAGAGGAGTAGGACAAGTCGAGTAAAATTTACATTGATTATATAATGATCGAAATTGACATATATGTAAAGGGGAGGGGGTAGTAGAAATTTTTTGGGTCTGGTTATGGGGTTGTGGGTATTCATTCCAGAGGAAATTGAATTCTGAAGACAATTATGAGGTTTTTTTTGCTGGAAATCCAAATTTTTGAGTTTTGACAAAATTAAAGTTTACAAAAATTTTTTTTCACTTTGGTTGCCATTCAAATTTTTAATTTTAAAGGAATCGAATCCTATAATCAGTAGAATGAAAAATATTTTGTTTTTTCATATTTAAAAAATTTTGAAAACTTTTTTTTTTTAACTTAAACATCGTCTTGTGGGTACTTAATCTTCATAAAATTTCATTTCACTAAAATATTCATTTTCAAAAAAATTTTACTTTAAATAAAAAAAATAAAAAATTCCATATTTTTCAAATTTCAAAATCCCTTCTTGTGAGTACTCATTACAAAGAAAATTCAATTCCCCCCCCCTCCCAAATTTACTCAATTGTTAAGTCAACCATAAAAATATTTTCAAAAAAATCTCTTTCATTTAAAAGCTCAAAACTTTAATCACTAAAAAGCCCCAAGAGTAAGGAAACAAGTATCCAAGTTTTTTATCTTTTCACTTTTCAGCTTTCGTCACAGGGCACTCACCTATGGTTATTTCCGGTTATCGTTAAGCCAACGACTCGTCGTTGTGCTTTATTTTGTTTTTATTTTTACTTTTTCAGTTCTTAGAGCAATAGATTCACAGTACAAGTATTAGTACCAGTAGCAGGGAAGTAAAAGTATAAGGGAAATTGTAGACTGGTCGTTCCTCCTCTCGAAGGTTCCTTCAACCCTCACCGGTCTACAAGTCGTTTCTTTGTTCAAAGATCAGACACTCGACGGTTTTTCATCATATTTTACCCTTTATAATTTATCCAGTCATCTTCATACCTCTGCTACCACTTCTGTGTATTTTATCTCTACTTCTACTTCTACCTCTATCTCTACCTCCTACTGCTACTGCTATTAATCTATCTCATTTTATTAACATATTATTCATCTATATTACAAATGCAGTTCGAAAGGTCTCTGTACTTTACTACCTAGTATTTAGTAAACTCTATAGAGAAAAATTATAGTAATTTTTTTAAATTTTTTATTTTATTTTTGGTAGAATATTTCATAGATTTTATGAGACAAAACTTTTTTTTTTTTTGGAAAATAATAATAACGAACAACCTGCAGTCACTGTGTGACTGTCAAAATATCTCTAGTAAATTTATAAAATACACAGAAAAAAAGGATTTCTTGCCGCAAAAAATTTTAATTCGCACTAAGAAATTTTATGCATCATCAATTAAATACAAAAACTGTCTTGGGGCGAGAAAAGATTTTTTTGGTCAAGAAATAATTCCTTGCACCAACTAATTTTTTCTAGTTCTAAATAAATTTTTGTTTTCAATTCACAATGCAACAAATTTTTTGGGGTAAGTCAAAATTTTCTTTAGGCGAGTGATGATTTTTGTGTCAATGAATCCTTTTTTTTTGTATGCACACTTTTTTTGGCTTTGAGAAGCTTTCTAAAAACAAAAGGGAGCATAAAAATCTGTCATTTTGGAATAAGTAACGCGATATAAATAATATAGCTATATATTCAGTGACATTCAGTCATATTTAGTGACAGAATAATTAAAGTATTAATTTATATAAAGAAAATAAATACGATCGTCTTTTTTCCCGCGTAATTTAAATGTAATTCGAATGATATAGATAAATTTATTTATCTCAATACTTGGCAATTAAAAAGAGTTTAAAGTGATAAAAGGCACAAATTCAAGTCAAGACCTATCTAATGATTCCAATTTCAATAACATTAACTAATTCTATCATATAGATATGGCGGGAACAAAATTTTCCTTATTCTCTTAATAATATAGATAATTTATTTTGAAATTAAATATAGCATGTGGGTACTCATTCTAGAGGAAATAAAATTTTGGCTAAGAATATTTAATTTTGTGCATAAATAATAAAATTTGAAAAGTTTGAATTTGACTAAAAAAAAAAGTAAAAGTCTGTTAAAATTTTTTTAGTAATCAGTGATAATCAAGTAAGTTAAGGGGGAAAAGGGTCTGAGATACAAAAGAAACAGTATATTTTTGTGATTTTTTTTTCAGAGTACTTTCTTTATTAAAATTCTTAAAATTTGTGACATTATTAAGCATCTTTCCAAAAATATTCTGCTAAATTTTCGTATAAAAATATTGAAAAATAAGCCAGTGGTAGTGGGGAGAGCCGAGTCACCTCAATAAAAAGATTTCTTTAGTACATAAGTTTATCTTAGATTTGAACGAAAAATTTTTTTTTCAATAACTATTTATTTTTTAGTTAAAAAAAAAAGCAATTTCTGGCAAAAATCAGAGTTTTTTTATTGCACTTTTACCAAAAATTCAAAAATAAATATTTTGTTTATTCCTTCGTTCAAATCCAAGATAAACTTATGTACTAAAGAAATCTTTTTAGTTTTTTGGTTTCAGATGAGGCAGTCATGAGTTATCCTGCCTACGGCATGGAGACTTTTTTTTAAGTGACTCGTCTCTCCCCACTACCACTGGCACATTTTTCAATATTTTTTTACGAAAATTGATCAGAATATTTTTGTAATGATGCTTAATAATGTCACAAATTTTAAGAATTTTAATAAAGAAGGTACTCTGCAAAAAAAATCACGAAAATATGCTCTTTTTTTTGTATGTCAGACTCTTGTCCCCCCTTCACTATTAGATTGATTTTTTTTTACTTTGGGAAAAATTAGAATTTTCGAAAAATATTTAAAAAATCAGAATTTTTAATTCTATTCAAAACTTAGTTGTGTGAGTACTCAATCGAGAGGAAATTACATTCTGAACCCGACCCAAGTGTCCATTTAACCCGCACAAATTTTTTTTTTCTAAATCAAAAATTTTAAATTCAAAAAATTATCATCCCTAAATATAGTCTGGGGGAACTCAAACTTCAGTAAATAAATTATAATTTTCAAATAAAAAACCCTCTGGCTTCCTCCCTCTTAAACTTCCTCACAATATTACTCCCTGCATAATAAACAACTTTTTTATTTTCGCTCATAATAAATCTTTCTCTTAAAAAAAAATAATTTCATTTATCATAACTCTAATTATGAGCTCATTAAATAAATCATATTTATACTCGACAAACCACATCCACTCACAAAAAAAAAAAATAAAAATAAAACCAACAACAAAAAACTGAAAATTAAATCTATTAACTCTTCTACCCCCAGTATCCTTAAAATATAAACAAACTTCTCTTAATATTTTTTCAAATTAAAAAAAAAATCGAATAAATTTTCAAAAAAATTTTTTCACTCACCTCAAAAATTTTCTCTTTGCTTCAGAAAAAAAAAAAAAAAAAAAATGTTTATTCGAAAAAAATTTAATTAAATTTATTCACAGCCTAATTTTCAAGTCTTTAATTAATAAAATAAATTAATTAATCAATTTTATTAGTGGACACAAAAGTTTAAGAAGCGTCTCGCGCAAGAGTTTAACGCAAACTGACTCCAAAGCACAGCGAATTGTACGTTAAAGTTAACCGTTATACCTTTGTATACAACTACACATATACATATATATATATATATATAGATGTCAAGTAGTCACGGATATAGAATCAACCCCTCGTTATTGCCCGTTGCATTCATACCATCGAGGGTTAATTCACAAAGTATACACTCTGGATCTAAAGTCCTTAACACTTAATATAAATATGTGTATATATTTATTTATACATGTATGTGTATATGTATACGTATATATGAGGACTGGGGAAAATAGGGTTGCAAAAAAATCAAATTAAAAAAGATTTTACTTTAAGTGGTTTTAAATCTATATTTATTTAAATTTTATTTGGTGGATTTAAAGTCATCGTTGGGGCTTAAGATCGAGAATGGATGGAGGCTAAGGTCGTTGGTCTGGAGCGTAGAGTTGCTGGGAGAGAATTATTGGGGTTACTCTAGGGTAGAGAAGGTGATTTCCGGTGGAAAGAGTACTCACATGATAGGGTTTGGGTAAGGTAATTTTGAAAAGGATTTTTGGAAAATTCTTTTGGAATTGGAATATCAGATTATGGGTATTTTTGAAATATTATTTTAAATTTGATATGTAATAATGTGGATTGCTAGATGAAATTTTGATTTTTACTATAGATATTTTTGGAATTTTTAAAATCAAATTGAAAGTTTTTGGAAAACTTTTTTTATAGTAAAATAAATAGCAGAGAGAGATGGAGGAAGTGATTTCCGTATGTTTGAGTACCCAGAAGCCGCTATTCAAATTTTAAAATTTTTTTCAAAAATTTTAAATTTGAATTATTATGAAAATAAGCAATCAGAATCTATGGTTGTGGGTACTCATTTTAAACGTCTCGCAATTTTCCAAACAATTAACTCATCAATAATTTGAGTTTACAATAAAATTTTAACCAAATGTAAATTTTCAAAAAATAATAAATGACAATATGTGGATTTCATTTATTCAGAACATATCGATGTGGGTACTCATTCCAGCGGAAATTTGATGAACCAACTAATAATTTATGTAAAATTTTTACTTTTTTAAAATTATAATTGTTAAAGTTAATAAATAAATTATGAAAATAGAAAATTATTATAATTCTTTTTTATTACTCTCAGTTATGATTATAAGTACATAACATTCATTCAAATTATTTAATAATAATAATAATAATAATAATAATAATAATAATAATAATAATAATAATAATAATAATAATAATAATAATAATAATAATAATAATAATAATAATAATAATAATAATAATAATAATAATAATAATAATAATAATAATAATAATAATAATAATAATAATTTTGTAATATCTCTTATTAAATATAATTATAAATCATTAATCATTAAATATTAATTATCAATCTCTTATTAACAATAATTTAAACCAAAAAAAAAAATGCAAATTTGACTTAGATTCTGTTTATTATTATTTTCAATCCTTTTGATACTTAATTATTTATTTATTTATTGTTTCTATTTATTATCATCTGCATCATTAAATTCAGGGTGGCCACAAAGAAATGATTTCAAAATTCCCTGTTATTTCCCGGTTTTCCAGTTAAGTTTTTCGCATTTTTCCCTGATGGATTGAGAAAAAATTAAGAAAATCGGAAAAATCAATTTTCGAAACCGTCCGATTTGGCGTGGAATGCCCCATATATATTTATTCTAAATGAATACATTTTTTTGTATCTAAGTAATAATTATTAGAATTACTATAATGAAAGTTTGCTTTAATATTTGGGTTTGTTGGCACTATTAAATAATTTAGTTGTCTATAAAATAAATATTTTCTTAACTTTACCAAATGATTTTATTATCTTAGAGAGAGAAATATTAATGTCAACCAAATAGATCAACACACTTTCAGAATAAAAGAACTAGAAGAGCAAGCTTGAAAATCAAAGAAATGTAATGTCGTGAAGTCAAATATCGGGATCCAAGTAAAAGATCAATCGACTTCTATCGATGATCTGACTGCAAGTTCTACTCCCACACGGAAAAAAGAAAACAGGAATAATTGTTGTTCGAACGAGCATTTATTACATTTTCAAATAGTAACGCGCTTCATAAACGAAACTGTAAAAGTTACAGTTTGGCGCCGCGAAGTAAGTTTTACATTTTAAGTATGAAATATTACACTTCGAAAATGTATTAAGTTTACTTTCTCACACTGTAATATTTAATGAAAATTATCAAAGTATCATTCGATAAGCTTTAAAACTTACATTTTTTCTCAGCAAGTTTTACGTGAAAATTTTTAAAACTTCGTTCTCAAAATAACGATATTTCCACTATAAACTGTAAATTTTACATTTTCAGTTAGTAATATTTGTGTTTATTTTTTTCAATAATCTAGTTTAAATAGTGATAGAATCCACTACGAAATGTAAATTTTATCTTTTCTTTATCTGAAACATAATTTGTTTTTATTTTATTTCGAGAAAATTATTCAAGCAAACATTAATATTATATATTAAAGTCATGATGTATTATGGGATATACTCTAGTGCAATCCAGAAAGTGACTTGTCGCTCTGTCAAACGTTAGATGAATACTCGATCAAGAACGTACAGAAATTTGGAATATAACACTTCTATAATATCTTTCTTACCAGGGACACTACAAGTGGTAGGCGCGATCTTGTGGCGAGCACCGAACTACTTCCGCTGCTGCTGCCTAGCACCGGTGACTTTCCCCTTCTCCATATCGATCTTTTCTCCCAAGAAATTTATTCTCTTGGCTTAAGGGGATACGCTACCGGATCTCTTTCTCACACTCAGAAAAATAAACGGGACTGTCTTTGTTGCACTCGTTGAGTAAATGAGAATTTTAAAACAATTTTTCTCGGAGACGTATTAGAATTTTTGAAAATACGAAATTTCTAGCACTCTGTTAAGGTTTTAAAAAACGCTAAAGACTCTCTATTTTAGGTTTCTAGTGTTTGTCCGTAAATTAAATTGAATTGAAAATCGGTTACCGTTACCCCTTAAACAACTTTTGTTATTTTGGTCGGAGAATAAAAAAATATTTGTGTGAAAAGAATAATACTTGTTCCGAGAAATTTTATTTTCTTTAACCAAAAAAATGCATTATTGCTACAAGAAAATAATGTATCTTGCTCAAAAAAAAATATCACTTACTTTAAGAAATGTAAACTTTTGAAGCAAGTGAAAATTTTTTTATTTAAGCATAAAAATATGTTGACGTAAGAAAAAAAATTTTGATTCAAGATAAAAATATGAAGATTTGTTTACTTGGTGCAAGTAAATTTTTATTTTCCGAATCGATCTAAATACCTAATGATGTATATGCTATAATAAATTATGAAAATAGAAAATTATTATAATTCTTTTTTATTACTCTCAATTATAATTATAAGTACATAACATTCAATCAAATTATTTAATTATAATAATAATATAATAATTTTATAATCTCTCTTATTAAATATAATTATAAATCATTAATCATTAAGTATTAATTATCAATCTCTTATTAACAATAATTTAAACCTAAAAAAAAAAAATGCAAATTTGACTTAGATTCTGTTCATTATTATTTTCAATCCTTTTGATACTTAATTATTTATTGTTTCTATTTATTATCATCTGCATTATTAAATTTATTAATTAAAAAATATATTAATTAATCAGTTAATTTATGAACAAGAATTTTTAATAAATTTCCACCGAATATTTAAATGGCAGTAATTTGCTACTAAACAATAACTTTATGTATTTCAAATTTATAAAATTTAAAAATCGATCGATTTACCAAAACTCATTATTCCGTTCCATTACAGCCCGCAAATAAAATTTTCTTCAAAAACAATCTTATCATCGTCTTAAGTAACCTATTTCCGTTAATTTAAGTACTCACATCACTATATTTAGTTTTCAAAAATTTATTACAAAATTTCCATATTAAATTTTCAAAAAAAATAAAACTCGTCGAAACCTAGAGTTGTGGGTACTCATTCGACGAGATTTTTCGTTCTCTATCCGAAAATGTTTTACACAATTATGTAACAAGAACAGAATTTTGAAAATTTTGTTTTCTAATGATCGATTTTTACATTAAGTAAATTTGTTTTATAATTTATAATAAATTGTTTTTGATAATCAGAATATATAAATTATTTTTTATTCAAAGAGACAAAAAGGCAATTATTTGTTATTAAATTTTTTTTTTTTATAAATATATTAACCTAGTGTCTAATTTTTAATTTTAGTTTTTAAAATTTTTATTGATCTAAAGAATATTCAATAATGATGCCATATATAAAAAATCTGTTTTACCTATTTTACACATATATTTAATTATCAACTGTATAAAAAAAGACAATTTTTTTTTTTTTTTCATTTAATTATTGACATTTAATTGATATAAGTAACTGACAAAAGTAATAACTACTAAAAAACAAAAAAATCGACTCATTTACTTAATGAATAAATACATAATAAAATTCAATTGTATCTATGATTCGTACAGAGCTTTTGAAGTAGATTTGGAATTAAAAAAAAAAATTATTAAATACGCGTAATGGTAAATTAAGCATCTCTTTGGCTCTCAGTTGAAAGAAGACGCAAATAAATAGTCTCAGCTTGCAGAGCAAACGATTCCCAGTAGAATAAGTACCCACATACCTATATTTAAATTCGGCCAATTTTGCTTTAAAAATTAAAATTTTGAATTTTTTTAAATAGGCTTCAGGATACTCAAACTACCAGATATCATATGCTCTGAAAAATCCGCGTATTTATTTCCGTCTCACTCCAAGTGGCAAAAAAAATTGTCAAATAAAATCACGATATTTTTTTATTTTTTTTATAATTCATTGTGTGAGATTTTTAAAATAAAGCATAAATATGATAAGAAAATAAAATTATTTTTAAACGAGTAGCAATAATCGCAAGCTCATTTTTTTAACAAGAATTTTTTTTTAAATATACCTAAACCCAAAAAAATTTCTTGTTATCAAAAACTGACGTATCTATCGTGTACAGTTTGTAATTTCCAGAAGAATGAGTACTCACAAGCCTATATTTAAAGTTATAAAATTTTTTCCAAAACCAAAATTTCAAATTTCATAAAAAAAAGCAACTTTTTAAAACCTATTGATGTGGGTACTCATTCGACGCGTAATTACATTCTCTCCGTTATGAAAATATATATTTCCTTGTCTTCTCAAATTAAAAAATTCGAAATTTATATTTTTCACTTAAATTCCTTTCCCAATATAGTTAGCAAATAACACACTTTTAAAAATTCCATCGCCTCTTCAAAAGCTCAACTTAATTTTCATTACTCAAAAAATGATTAAAAAAAAAATTAGCTACAAATAATAGTAATAATAATAATAATAATAATAAAATATGGATACATGATTAATCAGTTCTATTGTAAATTAATTACTGTAATTAACAATTTAATAACAATTATTATTGGAAGTGTCGATGAAAAAAATTAATTTTGGCATTTTTATTCCCTGAGCGGAAATCAAATTTTTTTTTTTCTATAATTACTTAATTCATTAATTAATTACTCAAATTAAATAGTTAATTTTAAGTAAGCATGCTCAATTATTTTTTTTACACACGACTAAGTATCTAAAAATATTTCAATTTTTTTTTTGTCATAAAAAAAAATTTTTACTTTTATAAAAAAAAAAAAAAGTTTTTTTTTCTCATCTTTTACTATCGGATTCGTTGATGGAAGCCATGACGATTTTACTATTATTCGTATGGCCATTTTGTAAATGTTAAGAACGATCTTGTTTAGATAATAAATTTGTTAACTCATCATTATTATCATCATTATTACTTTTTTTATTTGATAAACGCGAGGCTATTTCTGCATCTAAATCTAAATTATTTTGATTTTCTTGATTATTTGATGTGTTTACTGGTAATGAATTTATGGGAGTTGTTATTGAGTCATCAGTTTTACTAGGAGATGAATTACGAATTTGGCCGTTAGGTTCGCTCGGTCTATTTTGAGGTAAAAATTTTGAATTTGTTACAGGAGAGGCGCTTACTGGTGTAGGTGATGTGGGAATTGTTGCGCTTTTCACTGGCGAAGTTGGCTCTGTTGATTTAAAATCATCGCAACGACTTAAGATCGGTGATGACTGGATGCTGCGATCGTCTTCGTCGAGCGAGTGCAGCAACTGGAAAATTATTTTTTAAATTATTATAGTGTAGGGAAGATAATTTACGGTGGAAGGAGTACCCACATGATGGAGTTTAGGTAATTTTTTTTTTTTTTTTGAAAAATATTTTTAAATTTATAAAATAGAAGTGTGGGTACTCTTTCGACACGTAATTTAAAATTGAATAGACCCTAGTAGATTATTTGTATATAAATTTAATTTTTAGTTTTAAAAATTTTGAAAATTTAATTTTAATATTTTTAGAAATTTCACTTTTTGAAAAATAAACAATAGGAATATGTAAAGTAACCGATTTCCGTTAGTTTGAGTACCCACATGCTTATATTTAAATTTCAAAAAAAAAATTTAGAATATTTAAATTCCAAAATTTGAAAATATCAATTTTTCAAATGCTCGGCTTGTGGGTACTCTATCGATACGTAATTAAAAATTGAATAGACTCTAGTATATTGTTTGTATATAAATTAAATTTTTAGTTTTAAAAATTTAAAAAATGTAATTTTAACATTTTCAAAATTTCAACTTTATGAAAAATGAACAGTAGGAATATGGAAAGTAACCGATTTCCGTTAGTTTGAGTACCCACATGTTTATATTAAAATTTCAAAAAATAAATTTGAAATATTTTAAATCCAAAATTTGAAAATATGAACTTTGCAAATGCTAAGCTTGTGGGTACTCGTTCTACGCGTCTTTTGATTGTCTCTACAGTAAACTTATCAAAATAGGCTTTTGATAAATTTAAGAAACGTATAAATACCTTTTCAACTTCATCATCAAACTGATCATTACTAGGCGACGGATCTTTCTGACTTCTTTCAAGTAACGTCGCCCTCTTAGCAGCTAAATACAATGATCTTTTGACCTTTAGATAAAATACTTCAGTAACAGCACGTACTGAATAATCAGGTACAAATGTATGCCGAAGTATCGCATCTAAATTAATAGACTGTATACTTCCTAATGTCTGTGGATTAACATTTGTCGTCGGCGACTCGACTAAAAACACAATACCAGCATTGAATCACTTAGAATACTTAACAACAATAATAATGAAGAAAAAATTTTTTCTCTTTAAATTTCTTACCAACTCCAATATTAGTAGCAAGTGCTTGGCAACCAAAATAAGTAAATGGCCCACTTTCAAATGTTAAATTTTCTTTACCAACAGTTACTTCAACACGTCCTTCTAATATTAATACAAAATAATCAACAGCTTTACCCTGCGTATATATTAATGCCGCGGGATCATTTCGCGCTTTTTCGCGGGATTTTACTTTAATATGATGAATTATATCTTGTTTTAATAAACGACGTAAAATTGTTTCTGATATTGTATCTGGTTTAAATGGCGCCACAGCTGTAAACAAAAAATATATATATATAGATATATATTATTATTATTAAAATCTAATAAAATAAATGAAAAATTTATATTTAACTAAAGATAACTCTGAAACTATAAAGTTTACATAAAAATATAAAGAATACTTTCTTTTAGAAAATTTAATTTCCTATAAATTTATTTATATAAATTTTTATCGTATCTCTGATAGTTTAGCTTTAATTTAAATAAAATGTATCCAATATAATAAATAATTGAGTGTAATAAAAATTTATAAAATGTTTAAATTAAAATAATGACTAAACTAATACAGATACGACAAAATTATTTATAATAAATTTTATAGACAATTAAATTATCGAAAAAACGTCACTATGACTTAAAACATAAACTCAATAGTTTGTGAGATATTATAATTAAAAGCAAAGTCTAATTACTATTAATATTTATTTTTATTTTATTGTTGTTTAATTTTTAATCATAACTTGGTAATTATTGAGTTTAAGTGAAAATATACACAATACTTTTTTATAGATAATTTCATGCTATATAAATTTGGTTATATAAATTTTTAACGTATCTTTGATAGCTTGGCTTTAATTTTTATTTTAAATATTAGTTATATAAATTAAAAAAATATTATTATTATTAATAAATAAAAATATGTAATTTTATAAAAATTAAAATACTTACTTGTTGATAAATATTGAAACATTGCTAACATTAATTGGGGTGAAATATGTATACGTTGACTATCTTTTTTCTCAGCAAATACTGTAAAATCTGGTAATTTTGGACGATTATTTAATCTCCTACGTTTGCTTCTATTATCAGCTGTAATTAAAATATTTTTATTTTTTGTTAAATACAAAATTTTAAGGGTGTCAGTAGATTAAGAGATAAAAGCCACAAAAGAAGAAAGACTTACTAAAAACATCAGTCTCGTCCATTATTTCAGCTTGAATTAATTCCTCGATAACGTCTTCTAAAGTTATTAAGCCTATTACTTCGTAAAATGGATCACCCTCACCTTCGTTATTGACACGCTGCACGAACGCCATGTGTCCTTTGTGACCTAAAAAAATTTTTTTTATTAGTTTATAGTTTTATGAGCTAGAGAATAAAATTCCAGGTGGAATGAGTACCCACATCGATATATTTAGTTAGTACTCACGCACTCGAAATGATAAACTTTTATTTTTTATTTTCAAAAATTTTTTTTTTTGTGACATTTATAGTAATTTAAATTTTCTTTTTGAATAGTACCCACATCAATATTTTTTATGCACTTTGACACGAAAAAAATTAAACTTTTATGAATTTCAAAAATTTATGGTAAAAGAAAAAAAAATAATTAGAGTAATTTTATATAAAATTAAATTTCCTTTCGAAAGAGTACCCACATCCCCATGTTGTAGTCACTTTAAAAAATGATATAATTAAAATATAAATTACCTTCTTTAAATTGTTTGAACATAATATCAAGTGTTACATCTTCAAAGACAAAATTACATGGATTTTGATAAAATTGACAGAGAGTTTTTAGTGGAGTATTATCATCAGGATCAACAAATGCTAAGTCTTTTATATATAACATTGTAACAATATTATTTCTTGATCCTTCAAAAACAGGAATTCTTGAAAATCCTGTAAATAAATACATATTTTACCATTAAAATTTTTTTTTTTTAATAATTCATTTCTATAAAAAAATACATATTAGACTTTAGAAAATAAAATCCGTTTTTTTTTCGGTTCCTTATGAGAATTACATTGAATGTAAATTTTAAAAAATTATGTACCGGGCCCTCCTAATTAAAAAACGCGCGCTCGGTTCAATCAAATTTCCATTTAAATAACAAGGGAAAATTTTTTTTAACTTTGAAATTTCCTAACTCATTAACGTATCAATTAATTGAAACGACTATAGCATATTTTTATAGAGAATCGAATGCTCTACAGAAAAGGTGTCTTATAATTTTTTGATAAATTCAATTTTTCAAAAGTTCTTCGAGGTCTGATTTGAATTTATAGAATTCTTATTATTTCTTTACGAAAATTTCATTTTTTTTCCCAAATAATTAATTTATAAAACCTGTAATTTTTGAACTATGGATTAAAAAATTATAAAATAAAATATTTTAATGGCAAAAAAAAAAAGATCTACAAAAAAGTCATATGACATTTTGCGATACGACTGATAGTTTTGCTAGAAAAGTAAAAAAAAAAAACGATAAATTTACATGCGGAGTGTATAGGGATTTTTTTATGGGAGTAATTTCGGAGTGACGCGGATTTTATTTCAATCTACATTCACTCCGATCCGGAGTTTTAATACTTAAATAGATTTATATTTAATAGAAACATCTGTTAATTAGAAACATAATTATTTCAATAAATAATTGATTCTGATACTAATAATTCAACTTAAATTGTTATGTTTTTAATTTATAAAATGTTTTAGTAACTCACTAAATTATAGTTTCATATATATATTACATGAATCATTTATTTGAGAAACCACATAAGTCAAGAAAACAAAATTTTTCAGGAAACACAAAAAACATTTTTTTGGAAAAACTTGACATTAAAATAATAAATAAATAATTGAATACAATAATGTTAGCGTCTCTGAAAAAGATTTCAACAAGAAAAATTTCATTTTTTAACTGAAACTACTTAAAAAAATTATTTAAAGTTGATTGACTTATGGGGTTTCTCAACCAAACGGGAAAAAAAAGTTATAAAATCATTGTTTTTTTGAATGTTTCCACTCAAATCATTTATTACATTGATAAAATGAAGTATCAAATATGTATTTGAACTCTGAAACTCAAAAATCACAAAAAATTAAAATTAATTTTAACACTTTAATTAGTCATATAACAGTCAACAATAAAACACCATTTGAAATTAATTTCCCAAAAAAGCGCGAATTTTAAATAAAAAAAAAAAAAATGATTTCTGTAAAACCAAAACTGCATATGTTTATTTGAGTCATTGACTTATGGGGTTTCTCAATTAAATGAAATTGCTGTCACCTCGTTCACTTTTTTTTAAACGCTGATTTGATGCATATTTTGATTGATTTCTATGGAGGGACATCCAAAGAATCCAAAAATGCAAAAAACCCAATTTCGTCAAAAACATGACTTATGGGGTTTCTCAAATAAACGATTCACATAGTGAAAATATTAAATTATTGAATAGCTATAGTGCCATAGTTTATATGGGAATATTTGATATTTCAGTACAATATGAAATGTTATCTCGTGGTTTGGTTGATGTAAATCATGTGACAGTTTGTGACTCAGTGGAATTATATTCGTTCAAGTTTTATTATCAGCTGCTTATAATTTTTAAAAATTATTTCACGTGAATTTATAGAAAGAAAGCTCGTAATTATTTCCGTACTCAATATAAATGTCAAAATATCAAAGACCTAAGCTCACTATGTATTAATATTTTTTTTTATAATTAATATTTTCCGAAACTTCTCTTTGGAGTGAAATTCACTCTGAGGGAATTAAATAAATAAAAAATCATCTACTCCGCAATAACTCCCATTCGTGAAAGTGAAGTGAATTTCACTCCACGTTTACTCCAGAGTCACTCTTCAAATTTTTTACAGTGTAACTTAAATTATACGCCCTTTTAGCTTTCAAAATTTTTTTTCAAAATTTTCAGTTTCAGAATAAGTCTACACTATGATTAAGAAGTAAAAAAAAAATATAGGGTAAGAGCACCAGTACCCAGCCCCTAACCAGTGGCCAGCCGGTCATATACTTTAACATTGGATCAAAATATATATAGATATAATTTAACATGAGGTGGCTGGCTTCTGGTTTGGGGCTGGGTACTGGTGCTCTCACCCTACGCTTTTTTGGTTTTAAACTTAATGACATAATGACTATAGGTAAAAGGGCATATAAGATATAAGTCCTTTTTGAATTAGTGACATGATATATATAGATATTAGGGTGACCCAAAAAAACCGACGATTTTTTTTTTTTCGAGTCTCTTATGAAAATTTGGTGGCTTACAATGTTTTAAGAAGCCTCTCTAAAAATCAGCTCGATAAAAAATTTTCAAGAGGTCGCTCACGAATTTTAAAAATATAAAAAATGATCGAAATTCAAATTTTTTATTTCAAATTTTTTTCTTTCTCGTGGCAGCAATAGTTTATATTTGTGAAATCATGACTACGCTGAAAATTTAAACCCAAAATTTGAATATTTAAACCTCGCTCAAGAATTTTGAATGTTTCCGAGTGCTGTCTTTTGGACGTTTTCGAGCGACCCTTAAATATTAATACTAAAGCTTCTCGATTTTTTCACCATCAATTTGCATGACAATGAATGAAAATATAACCCGAGAAATAGAAATAATAAGTTATTTACATACTTTTTTATTTTTTAATTCAATTTTTAGGTTTTTTCGCTCATTCAAAACTTACCAAATTTTATTGTTTGAGACTGTCCTGTATATTTATGGTAATGCAAAAGTTATATTTAGTGAAATGACAATAATTAAGTTATAAAAAAATACAAAAACTAATTCAAAGTATTAATTACATATTATCAGTTAATATTCAAAATTCTTGAGCACCGTTTAAATATTCAAATTTTTGGCTGAAGTTTTCAGCATAGTCATGATTTTACAAATATAAACTATTGCTGCCACGAGAAAGAAAAAATTTAGAAGTAAAAAATTCGAATTTCGATCATTTTTGATATTTTCAAAATTCGTGAGCGACCTCCTGAAAATTTTTTATCGAGCTGATTTTTGGAGAGGCTTCTTAAAACATTGTAAGCAACCAAATTTTCGTAAGAGACTCGAAAAAAAAAATAGTCGGTTTTTTTGGGTCACCCTAATATATATATACCCGTGATGATAAATTTCATTGGACTTGATTAACGTCAATCGATGATTATTTTCCGGTATCACACGAACTAATTAGATAATAATATTAATAATAACAATAATAAAAAACTTAAATTTATCAATTCATTAAACGATTATCGATTACTGTACCAATAAAATACTTTTAAGATAAAAAAAAAATATGAAGCCCAATTTTATTATTATCGTTACTATTATTTTCTTTTTTGTTCATTAAATTTTATTGTATCAATAATGATAATAATAATTAATTACCTGATTTCATAATCTCAGAAACGGTTTCGAAATCAAGCACCGCATTGTAGTCGAGCATATAGACATCTTCGATACGTGTCATCACATCAGCGACTGTTTTTTTTCTCAATTCCAAGGCACCGGCTATTATATTTACTTCGTCTTTCTCTAGATCATTATAACCAGTCGTTACCTAAATAAATAATTTTAAATAATTAGATTAATTACTCAAATAAATTAATTAAAAATTATAAAAATTATTGGAATATTAAAAAAATTAATTTTTTTTTCAAATTGTAAATCAAAATCTGATTAATTAAATTTTAAAAAATTAATTCCTTGATTTTTTATAATAATGAGACCAATTTTTTTTTAATTTTTCAGTCTAATTAAAATAATCTGCTAATATTTTTTTTTTTTAATTGCGAATTCTCAAAAAAAAAAAATTGTTCGAAATTTGAATTTTTTTTTTTTTTTATTAAAAATTTTTTTGTTATTAATTCGAATTAATTAAAATTATTTATTTATATTTTACGACTGCGTTATAAAAAATAAATAAAAAAAAAAGTTTTTATTACAACGTTAACATGCGTAGAATTAAATTACAAATTTAATCATGATCTTTCTTCGAAATAAAAGTAGAGCGTATTTGTAAAGAAATTGCGTGTCATATTTTATTTACCATAATAATTATTATTATATTATTACTTTTGGCTACTGTTATTTATATTTCTGTTATTTAATACCCGATAAAAATATTTTAGTTTAATAGCTTCGTCAATTTTTATCAAAAATAAAATAAAGTCATTTAAATAATTAATATATAATAAGTAAATATATTAGTTATTAAACTTTCTACGATATTTTAATTTAAAATACTTTCTAACTCTCACAATGATTATGGTATTGATACTTTTACCTTAACTAGTTCTTTAAGGCGCTCTCGATTGTAGACATTTCCTATTTCCTCTCCTAGCATGTAATCCAAAAATTTACTTATCGGATAACTCAAGGGAAATGTTATAAACATTGTTAACTTTGTTATGTAGATTGTTTTCGCGCCGACACATAATCCGTGTCTGCTACAAAATGCCTGTAAAGAAATAAGAGTAAATTTTTTTCAAAAACGAATGTGATTTTTGAATTCCCGAGAAAATTTACGAAAAAAAGAGTACCCACATGACTAGGTTTAAATTTTTTTGAAATTTTCAAAAATAATTTTTTTAAAATTGGATTTTTGTAATTTTTTTCAAATATAAGGTTGTGGGTATTCATTCGACAGGGAATTTAATAAAGTATATGATATATATAAAATTTTTTGATTTTTTCAAAATTCAATTTTTTTTTTTAATTTTTAATTGACGGTTAAAAGATTGAAATTTGCTATCGAATGAGTACCCACAGGTAAATATTTAGAATAATAAATTTTTTTCGAAAAATCATGTAGAATTCAAAAATAAAAAATAGTCAAAAAATATTGATGTGGGTACTCATTCTACGCGAAATCGTGTGCTTAAGAAGAAGATATACCTCATAATATATATTATACAGTAGATTGAAAAAAATAATAATAAAAATTACGCAAGTCGAATTAAATAATAAAATATTTAAAAACTCACCTGCGGTGAAATTTCGCCAAAAATAACGATTGCCAAAGTAGCACCGATGACAGTTACAGTACCGGAAGTTAAATCATCCAGTAGAATTGTAAAAATAGAATTAACAAGTACATTGGAAAATAATATTGAACACAGAAGATAATTTCCATAATTTCGTACTGGTTGAATAGTACGTGCGTATTTCCGTTCTTTTTCCGTACCAGTGTTACATAAAATTTTTAATTCCGTGCGGTCCATTGACATTAATCCGAGATTAAGACCAGAAAATAATGCCGAGAATGATAAACATGTTAATATGACCACTATTTGAAGCCACAGTGGTAGAGTTTTTTTGTACGATATGATCTTTAATTCAAATAAACAAAAATGAAAATTAATTTTCTTAAAATACTTTTTTTAAAAAAATTTTTTTTTCATTTACCTGCTTATACATTTCCGTCCCTTGATGACGAAACAATGTATTTTTATCAGCAGTCGATTTATATTTCGCGCACATATAAAACGGTGATCCTAGTGGAAGTTCTCCTGATATCGTAGCTGTGAATTCTTCGACATTTTCTACCTGTAAAGTAACATAAAAATTAAATGGATATTTTCGTCGTATATATTTTCAAATTCCCTGTTGAATGAGTACCCACATCGATATATTTTGAATTTTATTTTTTTTAACACTTGAAAAAATTTTCATTTCCAAAATTTTTATATGTAACTAAATATATTGATGTGGGTATTCAAACTAGCGGAAATTTGTTGCTTGAAACCTCGGTAATATAAATACTTACAAAAAAATTTTTTGAAAAATTAAGTTTTTGAAAAAAATGATAAATTGAAAAACTTGATAAGCGGGTACTCATTCAACGCGGAATTACAAGTTCAATTTAAGTAGGGTATATAAAAATCAATAAAGTAATCGACAAAGAAAAACAGATTTAAGAATAAAAGATTATTATTATCAAACTTACAATAAATTCCTGTGACTTAATCTTGTCGCAAATCTCACCACGATTTAGTTTAATATCAGTAAAACTGATAACAGTATCATTAGTAATACCAACGCCGAAAATACGTATCGTTACAAAAGTTTCACCCACAACTTTAGGTATTCCATAATCAAACTCGTGCTCTTCTTGATCGCCTTCCAGTCTTAATCCCTCAATACGTAATCCACCAGCATCAATGTCCGGTATTTTTAATGACAGTCCCATATCCGATAGATCACGTTTTTCTCTTTGTCTATAAAAATAAATAAATTATAAATTAATTCATTTTTTTTTTTTTTTTTTTAATTTAAGTCAATACTCAGTTTAATACAAAGAATTTTATCTAATTACATAATATCTCAGTAAATATTTATTTTTATTTTATTTACAATAATTGATATAAATTTTTTTTTCTTTTTAATTTATATAATAAAGGGTATAAATAAATTTTTATTTTAGTTGAGAATTAAGGTCTTTGGTACTAGGTCAAGGTCACTACGGAGATTTTATAAAAAGATGAATTTTTTTTTTCTTTTTTTTATTCTTTTTTCTACATTCCCGTTTTATCTTCATTTCTTATTCTTTTATTTCTTTATATATATATATGTATATATATATATGGCCGAGAATGCTTAAGGGTATTGATTATTTAAAGTATTCATTAAAATTTTAAAGTAGTAAATAAATAAATAAATAAATGAGGTCATTAATTGAGTAATTAATTAATATATGTAATTATAAAATAAAATTAAGGGCGTGTAATTTTAATTAATGAGAAAATAAAAATAAATATGAGTAGATATACTGAGCTGAAAAAAAATATTTAAAAAAAAACTATTACGAAGTATGAAAAAAAAATTGTTTACTGCATTGAGAAATGATACTAAAGTTAGCGGACATCTAATAGTTTTTAGATTTTTTTTTTAAACGATAAATTATAAAAAAAAATATTTGAAAAAATTGCACCTATAGTTTTTAAAATTTTCTACATGTGCATATTTTTATTTATTTTTTTTTGTGATTGATTTAGAGGAAATTTATTTACTTAAAAAAATTGTTATTAGAAGAAGGTTGACATTTATTTTTATGACGATAATTAGTAAAGAAGGATGTTTAATTAAAATACGATAATTTCGGGGCTAAAGAAATTACTGAGATGAAAATGTTTGTTCATTACGACGTATTTTTTTCGTCAGTGTGGGAGTATGTTGTGGGAGAGAGTTAATGTTTTTAATTAAAGTAAATAAGGGAAATAATCGTAAACAAAAAAATAATAATATTTATTGTGGGGTAAATAATTGTGGGTAAAAAGAGTTTTTTAGTGGGGTAAATTGGTCATTAAAAAAAAAATTAATTTTGGAGTAAAGTTGCGATAGCGATAAATTATTGATTATGCGGTAAAATGGACATATAAATAAATTATAGACATTGGGGTAAAATAGTCATATACATGACGGGAATGATGGGGTTAAAATTAAATGGTGAAAATGACGAAAAATTTTTTTTAACTGAAAGTAGAATTGGGCTCATAAAATTTTGATTTAAAAAAAAAAAAAAGGGAAATAAAAATTTTTTGTCACTTATACTCTGTTAGTTCTAATGCCTTTAGATAAATTATTGATAGCGGGGTAAAGTAGTCATATATAAAAAAAAAAAAGAAAATTATTTACTGTAGGGGAAATAATCGTGGATAAAAAAAAATTTTTAATAGTGGGTAAATTGGTTGGTCGTCTGCGTCTTAGTCCCCGGACAAAGTATCCCCAGACAAATAATCATTGGTCAAAATATCCTCGTGACAAAATATCCCCGACAAAAAAACTCCGAATCAAGAATGAAAATAATAAAAAATAAATAATATTTTAAACACAATGGATATGAAAATTTACTATTATCAAGTATGAAAACTTAAACCAATTACATTGAATGGATGATGATAGAAGAGAATAATCATGGACTTGGCTATCCATTTTTATGATTATTTATTGCTTTCTCACGTCGAAAATATAAAAAAACTATTAAATTTGACCACCGTCCATCTTACGGCATAAAAAAAATTCATCATTGATATAAAATATATTAACCTATACGCTTGAAATAGTACTGTGTCCATTTTTCACATCTTTTGTGTGTATCCAATTATAAAACATATTAACCAATACCGGGAAATAGTACTGTGACCATTTTTCATATATTTTATGTGTATTAAATTATAAAATTTATAAATCTATACCCTTGAAATAGTACTGTGCTTACACATATTTATAAATAGTCGCAAGATAGTGCTGTAATATATTAAAATTTTTTGTAATTGAAATAACTGATATACATTAAAAAATGATAAAAAATAAAACGATTTCTCCAGGAATGCAACAATATTTTGTCACAAAGATCTTTTTTCTGGGGATTTTTTTTTGACTAAGGATTTTTTGTCTGAGGATATTTTGTCAGGGATTTTTTGTCCGGGGAACAAGGCGCGTATCACCAAATTGGTCATTGAAAAACAAAAAAATTAATTTTGGAGTAAAATTGCCGTGTCAATAAATTATTGATTATGAGGTAAAATAGATATATGTTAATAAATTATAGACCAAGGGTTCATAAAATTTTACTTTTTAAAAAAAAAATTTTTTTAGTCACTTACATTCCGTTAGTTCTCATGCCTTTAGATAAATTATTGATAGAGGGGTAAAGTAGTCATATATAAAAAAAAAATTATTTCAAGTGAGGTATAGTAAAAATGTGTGAAAAAGTTATTACTAGCAGGGTATAATGGTCATACATAAAAAAACTTATTAATGGTGGGAAAAATGGTCCTATAAAAATAAACTATGAACATTGGGGTAAAGTGGTCGTATATAAAAAAAAAATTGCTTATAGACGGGTATAATGGGCATTAGGGTGTTTAAAAAAAAAAAACATTTTTTTTTTTTATGGTATCCAAAAATTGAAAGTATAACTAAAAATAAAAATTTTGGTACCATTCCGAGTTCTTAATAATGATATTAAGGTTTGCCTCACTCCATTTTTCTATTTTCCATTTAAATAACACGGGAAAAATTTTTTTTTTTTTAGAATTTTTCAGCTCATAAACCAATCAACGGATTTTTATGTACAACAAATGTTTTTGTAGGAAATTGAACGCTCTACCAAAAAAAGTCTCTTATCATTTTTTGACAAATCCCACTGTTCAAAAGTTATTTAAGCTTCAAGTCAAATTTATAGTAAATTTTGAGATTTTTTTATTTTTCCGGCGAATCTATGTCTTATCAAAAAATATCATAGACACTTTTTTGTAGATAATTTTATTCCTTACAAATCATTAGAAATAAAGTTTTTCGAAATTCTGCGTTGTTTTTAAGTTATATCCATTTCAATGCCAAGCTCTTAAAAAAAATATGATTTTTGATTAATTTTAAGAGCTTGACATTGAAATGAAAATAAATTGAAAACAATGCGGAATTTCGAAAAATTTTATTTGTAATAATTTGTAAGGAATAAAATTACCTACAAATAAGTTTCTATGACATTTTGTAATAAGACTGATAGTTTCGCCGGAAAAGTGAAAAGATCTCAAAATTTACTATAAATTTGACTTGAAACTTAAATAACTTTTGAACAGTGGGATTTATCAAAAAATGATAAGAGACTTTTTTTGTAGAGCGTTCAATTTCCTACACAAAGTTTCATTGCGCATAGAAATCCGTTGAGTGGTCTGTAAGCTAGAAAATTCTAAAAAAAAAAAAATTTTTTTCCTACGTTATTTAATCGGAAAATAGAAAATTGGATTGAGGCAAACCTTAATATTATTATTAAGAGCTCGGATTGGCACCAAAATTTTTATTTTCAGGTATACTTTCAATTTTTGAATACCAAAATAAATTTGTTTTTTCTGAAACACCCTAATGGGCATGGGTAAAAAATTTATTAATAGTGGGATAAAACGGTCACACATAATGAAATTATTAATAGTGGGGTAAGGTGGTCGTATTAAAAAAAAAGTTATTTATAGTCACGTGTAGAAACTTATTAATAGCGGGGTAAAATGGTTATGGATGAAGAAAGTTATTAATATCGGGGTAAAATGGACACATATAAATAGATTATTAATAGTGGAGTAAAATGTTCATGTAAAAATCAACTATTAATAGTAAGGGAAACTGGTGATGAAATAGATAAAAAAATGAATACTGAGGTAAAATGATCCTATATAATATAATTATGAATAACTGGTTAAATTAGTAATTATTAGAATAAATTATTATTAATGTTTTAATTTAATAAAACACCCGCGTGCTCACTTCCGGTGCAAAGTTTTATCGTGAACTAAAACAGCCGACACCGCGTCAGACTCGATGATTAATAAAACGGTTTATTAACGTAAAACAAACGTTATATTATTTAAATACTTTTATTTGTAAATATTTATTAGTGCGGTTATAAAATAGTTGTCGCTGTTTATTTTATTTATTTCTCGTCAAATATAAACCAGAGTAGTTATATATATTTAAGAATTTTTTTTTGTGGTTTTAATAAACTTAGAGGTTTAAGCTCTTGTTCTATTAGTATTCAAATATTTTATTTAAGATTTAAACTTAAAGCTGCTGTTAGCTATCGGCTCTGAGGATTTTTAAAATAATTTATAATTTTTTAAGTTGACTCGGATATTTTATATTATTTATATTAATTACATTTAATGTTAATGATACTGGACATAAGGTCGTCGACCAGATAAAATGAGTCACATGTTAATTTGATAATTTAATAACGCAGAGAAAAAAAATTAATTCCTGTAGTTAATAAATAAAAAAAATTTTTAATTTCTATGAATACAATTATCCCTGTATTTATAAATTTATATACAATAAATAATTTTTCTTTGTATGTAATTAAATGTAATTATTTTAATAATTGTTTCTTTTTAATTATCTATTTAATTACATAACTCGTAAACGACTGATTCAAGTGAAAATTTTCATAAAAATTTTTTTTTTTAAATTTCATTATCTAAAAATTTATTTATATAAATTTTCAATGTACATCTAATAGTTTGCCCACAATTTAAATTTAAAAAATGAAAAATATTAATTTGAGTAAAATTTATTTTTAAAATTTAAAATTAAAATTGTGACGAATCTATGGGAGATATGATAAAAATTGTGGAGAACAAATTTGTAGAGAATTAAATTCTCTATAAAAAAGGTCATCATCAATTTTAATGTAAGTCCAGTAGTTTAGGAATTAATTTAAAAAATAATTAATTATCCACTGAAGAGATAAAATAATTTTTTATTAATGGGAATTAATTTTTATTATTGTTATATAATTTTTTATATATTATGAAATGTATGAAAAATCTATTTGGAAAAAAAAAATAGTTTATAATTAAAATTGTTTACGTTAAATCACAAGATTATATTTTTGGAATCGTAAATAAAGATGTGTTTTATATAAATTTAATTTATGTATGTAAATATATAATTTAAGTAAGTTAGTTAGTAAATTTGTATTAGAATGGTCCAAACAGAAAAAGCGACGTCTCAGATATGTAAAAATAGATATCATGGCCTACATCTTAACGGCTATTCCCGATACTCGAAACTAAATTATTTTTACTAAATTAAGTATCTTATTAATAATCATCATTTTTTTTTTATGACGTCAAAAATTAGTATACCTATTAAATAATCAATGTTTTATCAACCGTTCGATCGGTAACTTCAATAGAATTATCTCAGCTTTAAATCAGAATAATTTTTTAAATACATATTTTGATATCAAACTCCAGAAATTAAAATTCTAGGTCAATTGAAAAATCAATTAAGACTTTTGTAGAGAATCAAATTCTCTATAAAAATGTCTATTATTATTTTTATCATATCTTTCATAATTTATCCACAATTTTAATTTAAAATTAAATATAAATTTTGACATAATTTGGAATTTTATTTTTCATAATTCCTTGTGACCAAAATATCAAATTCACATAAAAATTCATGATGACCTTTTTTATCCAGAATTAAATTCCCTACAAATTCATTTCTCATAATTTTTTTGTATCTCCATTTCTTTACCCACAATTTAAATTCAAAATAAAAAAAAAATCCTAGTCATACTCCAAATAATTTTTTCCACTTGTTTTAATTAACTTTAAAATCTTCCTATCAATTAAACTATCAGATTTACATCAAAATTCATGATGACTTTTTTTATCCAGAATTAAATTCCCCACAAATTCATTTCTTATAATTTTTTTGATATCTCCCTTTCTTTACCCACAATTTAAATTCAAAATAAAAAAAATCCTAGTCATACTCCAAATAATTTTTTCCACTTATTTTAATTAACTTTAAAATCTTCCTATCAATTAAATTTACATCCAAATTTATAATGACCTTTTTTATTCATAATTAAATTCCCTACAGATTCTTTTCTTATACTTTTTTTCTATCTCTTCTCCTTTACCCACAATTTAAATACAAATCAACAAAAACAAAATTATTAGTAAAAATAAATTTCTAAAATATTTTTTCATAAATAAATATGAAACTCATATAAAAATAAATACCAAGTTTTTCTCCACATTATTAAATTTTCTAAAAATAAATCCCTCTAATTTAAATTATAATTTCCTATAACCAAATTTACCAAAATTTAAATTTCCCGCCAAAATAATTTAAAATAAAAACCTCATAAAAATACCAGTTTCTTACAAGACATTTTTCCTTGAATAAAAATAAATAAATAAACAAAATAAATAAAAAATCAATACTCACAAATTAACCACAAAATTATCAATAATCCTCCATCCTTGTTCCTCATCATAATCAACTTTTTTATCTCCCCGCTGATCATACTGACAAAAATATACATCAGTAACCTCAAAACAATTTTTAAATAAAAAAATACCACTTGTACCCTCACTGTTACTCAATATATTTTTAATATAATTATTATTATTATTAATATCACAAGTACTTTTATCAATAGTCCACCTTAAATATTTTAAATAATTAATATTAACTCCATTAACTAAAACGTATTTATTTTTATCATCACCACAAGTTTCATCATGATCACCAACACCATCATCATCATCACCATCACCAGCACCAGTACTTGCACCAAAACTATAACTATCACTCGTAGTTGTTGTGTTACTATTGATATTATTATTGTTGTTTAATAATTTATATAAATAATAATAATCACTTGTTATCAATTTTATTTCACTTATAACTGGTTTATTAAATACTTTATTGTTATATGGTAGTTTAAATGAATTAATAACTGATGATTCGATGTAAATTAATATTATAATTAATAAAAAAGCCGGCGATTTACCTGAACGACCTACATGTTGCGCCATCATGCGACTGAATGCCGATTGCCGTGTGGTAAATTTAACGGGAACGAGACATATGTTATTATTATTATTGTTATTATTATTATTTTAAATGTTTTTTTTATTTATATTTATACTTATCTACGTTTCTACCACTACCTCTGTCACTGTCTGTTTTCTGTTGTCTCTACTCTAAGTCTGAGTGTCTGATTCTGATTATTGGCGGTATTGGATACTGTGCGTTTACTCTCCACTCTACAATAAGTGTCTTGTCTTATTTCCTTTTTCCTCTTGTAGTTTTAACTTTTACTCAGACTCAGGAATTCAGGGTTTTATTTGATTTTGTAATTTGTTGCTTTGCTTTGCTTTAGATCTTTGTTGTGTACAGTTTGGTAATAGAAAATTTTTGTGGTGGTGGCGGTTTATTTTTTATTTTTAGTGGCTTGGATGAATTGGATGGTAGTTTTATTATTATTTTCGTTTTAAGAGAGTGAGAAAGAGGGAAAAGAGGTGGGTAGTAAAGATGAGAATCTATAGTTTGTGGTGACCTCGAATTTTTAGGGGGCGGGATTACTTGGAGCGCAAACGCGGGAGAAGTTTAAATTTGGTGGCGCATGGCGGGAAAATTTGAATTTTGGAAGTTATCGTGGTAATGTTTAGGGATGTGTATTTTCAAGAGGAAGTTCTGAGGTTTTATTTTAATGGGGATTTTAAAAATATTTTTGTATGGGGATTTTTTTGTTTTTATTTATGGGGATTTTTGGGAAATGTTTGATTTTGGAACTGGAGATTTTGAAAGATTATTTTTTTAAAGATTCTGAAGAGAAAATTTTTGATTTGCATTTGTTATGGGAATTTTGGATAATTTTTTTTGTTTATGAGGATTTTGAAGAATTTCTATTTTGATTTTAGAAATGGGGGTTTTTTAAGATTTTGAAGAAAAAGTTCTCGAGTTTTATTTTGTTATGGAAATTTTAAATAAATGATTGTTTTTTATGGGAATTTTGACAATTTTTTTTTATGAATATTTTTGAAATATGGAGATTTTTGGGAAATTTTTAGTTTAATTTTCGAAATGGAGATTTTGAAGGATTATTTGCAGAGATTTTTGGATAATTTTCTTTGTTTATGAGGATTTTGAAGAATTTTCATTTTGATTTTAGATATGGGGATTTTAAGATTTTGAAGAACAAATTCTCGAGTTTTATTTTGTTATGGAAATTTTAAATAAATGATTGCAAAAATGCAATTTTTTGCTATTTTCCGCAATTTTCAGGGGTTTTTTTGCAATTTACTTAAATTTTAAAAGGCTTATGGTTGAATAAAATTCAGATTTGGATTCAGCGGACCAAAATACATAAGAATCATACTTGGTCTATAGTTCCATAAATTTTTTCTTACCAAAACTGCTAATTTTTGGCGATTTTTATGGTTTTTTGCAATTTACTTAAAATTTTGAGGGTTTACAGGCAAAACTGACTTCAGATTCGGATTCAGCGCGTCGAAATACATAAAGATAGGTAGGTCCGGTCAAAAGTACAGACCACTTTTTTTTGTGGGCCGGTGTAATTATTATTGCTATGAAAATTTTTTTTTTTTTTTGAATTTTCAACAGAAACAAAAATTTTACCTTAGACAGAATCTTCTTGAGTAAATTATCGCATATCTTCTGAATGAAAAACAAAAAAAGGAAACACATGTCAGTTAAATTTAGATGTTTATTTAATATGCTAATTTATTGATCTATTGATCCATTATTTAGCACCAACTGTTTCATGACTAAAAATGCATCAATGTTATTATTAAAATTATATACTACAACCATAATTATCATATACATCTGACATCTTTAGTCTCAACTCGATCCTTCAATCGACAGTTTCAATTTTTAACTCGAGCGGAGTTTTAATTTCAATAATGTTTTATTTTATTTTTTATTTTTTTATTATTTTAGTACTTACATGTACGTTTATTTTTACTTTTACATCATTGATTATTAAATAATTAACTAATTATTTAATTTTTTTAGTTCAAATGTCCCTCGGATCTTTTGGATATTCGCGACGTCGTAAGTAATTTTTAACCCACATATCAATAAATTTAGGATTTATTCAAAATTATGACTAAAATATCAAAGATACGATAAAATGTTAAGGATACAATTTTTTAGTAAAATTCATTTTCTACAAAAAAGCTTCTTTTCAACTTTTCCCTAAAGTCAATACTTTCGACGTAATAATTATTTAAAGTCAACCATAAAAAATATTGATTAAAAATTTGAATTCTAAACTGAGCTTGAAATTAAATTTATGGCTTAAGGATCAAAGATATGATAAAATTGACAAAGGATAAATTTGTAGAGAATGAAATTCTCTATAAAAAAGATTCTTATCAATTTTTGTCTAAAGCTATTAGATTAACAGATGTATAAATTTATAGAGCAACATAATTGGCCAAGAGAATTTAAAGATTGCGGGGGTAAATTTCAATCACCAATTGAATTATCGCCATCGAAATCAATTATTTTGCCATTACCATCATTAGAATTACTGGGTTATCATAATTATCTGCCACGTTTGACAATAAAAAATAACGGGCATTCTGGTAATTTTAATTTTTTTGATTTTTAAATAAATTTTTTGAGTTAATTTTTAAAATATAATTAATTTTTTAGTGGCATTGAATGTTGACAATAACAATTTAAAATTGAACAGAAAACTGCCTTATATTTTTGGTGCAACGTTAGAGGATAATGAAGGATACGAATTTAGTGGTTTGCATTTTCATTGGGGATTAAAAAATTACCGGGGATCTGAACATGTTGTCAATGGTATCAGGTATTGATTCTATATAAATTTTATGACAACGAAATATATTAATGTGGGTACTCGAACAAGCGGGAATTTACCGTTTAATATTATGGTGTTATCAATTTTTTTTTTTTAGTATTTTTGAAAATTTTGTTCTCAAAAATTTGTATTTGTAAAAAAAAAATTATCTAGTTTCAAAGTTTATAAAATTCCTAGTAAAATGAGTACTCACATCATTACTTTCTGATTTTTCTATTTTTTTTCGAAAACCAAAATTTTCAAAATTTTTTTTTGTCATCAAAACATAGGCATGTGGGTACTCATTCTACTCGACATCTTACACTCTACTTGAATTCACAACAATTTTTTATAAAAACTGTATGCAGCATTAAAAAAACTAATTAATTATCTCCTTCGTAATTAATAGGTATCCCATGGAAATGCATATAATTCACAAAAATAAATTGTATCTCGATATCAAAGAAGCTCAGGAACACAAAAATGGTCTAGTTGTCCTCGGAATATTTTTCCAGGTAATTAATTATATAGTTAATTACAATTAATTAATTAATTAATGTTTTGAATAATTTAGCTGCAAGATGAGGACAATAATAATTTGAACCCAATATTAAAAAATTTTCAATCATTAAAATGGATCGACAGTGATCTCAAAATGAATTTATCAATAACTTTGAAGTCATTACTACCCTCTGATATTGACACTTACTATACATACAGAGGGTCACTTACAACTCCACCATGCAGTGAAGCTGTCACGTGGATTATTTTCACCAACCCCATCCCCATTTCTTTTAGGCAATTAAATAAATTTAGGTTCCTATCCAATGGTGAAGATAGTCTTGGTGATAATTTTAGAAAATTACAAGATTTGGGTAAACGAAAACTTTATTTAAGAAAATTAAATGATGACTTTGCTAAAAAATATGACTCTGGTAATTTTAATATCAGTGACTTAGAGTGGATTTATGAATGAATAAAAAAAAAAAAAGTTGAACTAAAAAACCGGGAAGTGGATATGATCCTGAAGTTAGAAGTGATTCTGAAGATAGCGGACAATTAAAAATTTTTGAGATTTTTTTTCAACCAATTAATTATAAAAAAAAAAAAAAATCAAAAAATATGCATGTGTAGAAAATTCAAAAAACTGTAGGTGAAATTTTTTAAAGTTTTTTTTTTTTGGAATTTATTGTTTTTAAAAAAATCCAAGAATTATTTGACGTTTGCTAAATTCAGTATCATACTTAGAAGACAATCAACAATTTTTGGATTTTCTTTTTCTACAAATTAATGACAAAAAAAAAAAAAACTAAAAATATGCACATGTAGAAAAATGAAAAAGCAATAGGTGCAATTTTTCGAAATATTTTTTTTTTTTATAATATATCGTTTCTAAAAAAATTAAAAAATTATCAGACGTCGGCTAACTTAAGTGAATCGTTTATTTGAGAAACCCCATAAGTCGTGTTTTTTACGAAATTGGGTTTTTTGCATTTTTTGATTCTTTGGATGTCCCTCCATAGAAATCAATCAAAATATGCATCAAATCAGCGTTTAAAAAAAAGTGAACGAGGTGAAAGCAATTTCATTTAATTGAGAAACCCCATAAGTCAATGACTCAAATAAACATATGCAGTTTTAGTTTTACAGAAATCATTTTTTTTTTTTTTTATTTAAAATTCGCGCTTTTTTGGGAATTTAATTTCAAATGTTGTTTTATTGTTGACTGTTATATGACTAATTAAAATGTTTAAATTAATTATAATTTTTTGTAATTTCTGAGTTTCAGAGTTCAAATACATATTTAATACTTCATTTTATCAGTGATAATAAATGATTTGAGTAGAAACATTTAAAAAAACAATGATTTTATAACTTTTTTTTTCCGTTTGGTTGAGAAACCCCATAAGTCAATCAACTTTAAATAATTTTTTAAGTAGTTTCAGTTAAAAAATTAATTTTTTTTTGTTGGAATATTTTTCAGAGACGCTAACATTGTTGTATTCAATTATTTATTTATTATTTTAATGTCAAGTTTTTCCAAAAAAATGTTTTTTGTGTTTCCTGAAAAATTTTGTTTTCTTGACTTATGGGGTTTCTCAAATAAAGGATTCAATTATCATAAAGCGGATTCAAACTGTGGACTCAAGGTTTATAATAAACGCGTTAGGGTAGGAAATTTTAGGTTCTGAATTAAACGTAATACATAACTATTTAAATCGTTTATTAATAAGTAAACAATGTAATTATAATAATTTGTTAATTTTTTTTGTAGACAATAATAATAATAATATTTAGTTACAAAACAGTGGAAGCGTTTTTTTTTTAAACAAATTAATATCAGGAAAAAAAAGCAATTTGATTGCAGTTACGGAAAAGTTCACGTACTTTCTCTGACTTAAGTCTTTTTAAGACTTAAATTTTTTTTTGAAAAAAATTTTAAAAACTTTGCCGCGAAAAATGAAGTATTTTGTAAAGATTTAATTTAAATTTAATTTCTCAGCGAAACTATTGAGTTTATAAAAAAAAGTTTCAAATAATTTTTGTAGGGAATTTAATTCTCTACAATAATGGTCCTTATAAATTTTCATATAAATCCAATAGTTTTTGAGTTATATATATTTTAAGTAAGCTTCATTAGAGCATATTATTCTCAGAATTTATAATTTTGAAAATAAGTCAAAATTTTTCAAATTTTTGACTAAATGTCATAGAAACTTTTTTGTCGAGCATTAAATTTTTTACAAAATCTTTTTACAACTTTTTTTTGTACAAATGATAATTCCGGATGTAAAGTTGATTTATAGTTTTCTGTAACTGTAACCTAAAAACTTTTTCAACCCTTTCTATTTTATATTTATATATATATTAATATCTATTTTTTTAATAATAATATATTTTTTATTATTATACAGGCCTTGTGATGATTGTTTATTAATATTTTTCTTTGTATTCATTTCCTGAGACAAAACTAGACTTCGACAAAATGGCCGGCGCATAAAATGGCCGCTTATATTCCCGGCTATTTTTTTTCATAATAAAAAAAAAATAAATAAATAAAAAAACATGATCAATGATAAAAAATGTGCGCGTAAACTTTATTGTGCATAAAAATTCGTAAAAAAACAAGAAAACAAAAAAAATTTAAAAAATGGCAGTTTAATAATGACTTGACATTTGCAAGCTTACTGCGTCTCCAATCTCTCAATTTGCTGCCTAATCATATTAAAAACTTGATGCCTTACCGCGAGGTCATTGATCAGAATAATCTTACCCGTAGTATCTGACCCGAATAACCCGCCGAGTTTCTTTTTCTTGGCCTCCTTGACCGCAATCTGTACCCCCTTTTCGATGATCCTCGGCTCGGTAATTTCTGCCCATGTGTATCCCCAGTCTACTTTCCAGCCTCCAAAGAGGTCGCTGTGCTCTAAGTACGCGATCCTCTTGTCGGTCATGAGTAAAACGTCTTTACCGACGAACGTGTGGTAAGAGTAGACGTCGGTATTTGCGTACTTGCCCTTTTCTAGATCAAGTAAAATCTTGTTGCCTTCGGCCTCTGCATGGACATACGGCCGGACAAGACTGTCAGGCTGAAGAAACCGGGGCGGCCTTACACGTTTTACCTCTTCGGAGAGTTCCGTTGCCCGACGTACTGCCCCAAAGGAGCCACTGGCGAAATCAATGGCCCCAGCGGTGGGTCTGGTTACCAGTCCGACCATTCCCTTGCCGAAGCCTTTGAAGAAACCTTCTACTCCTTCTTCCTTGGCCCCGGAAATGGGTTTCATCACTACACCGGTAACACCGTCGACGAATCCCATGACGAGACCTTTCCCACTCCTCGCCAGGCCTTCTTGCAAATTAGCCGGCTGTTTATTAAGACCTTCTTGACGCTTCCGTTGGTAGTCTTTGTCGAAGGTCAAAGCTGCCAATCCCTTGCCCATGGCGCCGGTTATCTTGGAAACCGCACCAGCCATTCCACCGACAGTGTGCCCCAGCATGCTGCGAACTCCCAGAAGTAGGCCTTCGGCGAACTCCCCGGGTCCTTGGATGGCTCCTTGGAAGGGCTCGTAGAACAGGTCCTCGATTCCTTTCATAGTTCCTACGACCAGACCGTAAGGGTTCCCGATCACGTCAAGCCCGAGGACTAGGACGTAGAGTTGTTTGATGGCCTGTCCTGTGTAGTGACTAGTCGCCTCGCTGATGAGCTGCTTGTTGGTCATGAAGATGTAGTCGCGTTCAAAGTAGGCCAGTTTGAAAACTATGTCGTTGATATCAGTCAAGGTCACGCCAATTCCTTGCAGCAGAACGTTAAGGAACTGAGGTACTGCAGAGGGTCCACCGCCCCCGCCAGTCATGGAGAAGCTGATGTGGATCTTTAGCGGCGAGAAGTGAAGGAGGTCAAAAAAGTTCTTTTGCTCAGCGGTTGTTATCATAGCGACGTGATAGATCAGAGGCTCGTCGACCAGTTTCATGTCTTCAGCAAAGAGCCGAGTTTCTTCGGCGTCACTCACCTCGTTGGCTTCAAAGAAGGTCATCAGCGCGTTGATGAACCCAATGTCTACCTTGACATGGAATTCCTGAATCAGGACCTTAAAGTACCTGAACTGCTGGACCGTACTGTGTTCCAGAAGTCGCTTGACTAAACTCAGTTCCGCGAATGGTTTCATTACCGAACTGGCGACACTCTTTGGCGGTGGAACCGGTGCCAGTATAACTGGAAAAACACATTCTGCCAATTGATTGTCAATTTGCAGCCTGTTTATCTTGGCGTGAAGCTGGACTTGGTGAACAGAAGTTCGATACTGAATCCAGAGTCCAGTTTGGAAGGTGCGACGCATGTACCGCCGATGAGGGCGTAGCATTTCCATATTCTGGAAGTCAACCAACAATTTAGGCTCCAGCATCACTCGGTAAGGGGGGTCACTGCCAACTTGAACTTCTCTTACGTATTTTTGGTAGCCTTCCTCAATTACCAGTACCTCTGAGGCAGTCAGTGGCTTCCACCGGCTACCGATTGTCTTCCGCGTTTCCCAGATGATACCCGAGCTCGCAATTCTCAAGTACAGCAGCTCTACCCTGCTCGCGTTGTTAACTAACGACAATCCGACTCCATGGATGTTCAAAGTGATTTCCTGGTCGATAACCTCCAGGTCTCCGACTAGCTGACAGTCTTCCGCGACTTTAAGGCTCGTGGTGAAAAGCAGAACCCGCTGGAATCCGTCGAGAAATGAAACGTAGTAAACTTCTTCTTCAACTTCAGGTAAAGTGAAGGCGCCCAAATTGTCCTTGCGAAGGTCGTTCTCGATTTCCTTTTTGTTGTTATCTTCCCAGAGGAGTTTTCGCGGTCCCGAGGGATTTTCCCAGGTGTAGAACATGCGATTGAATGACTGGAGAGACCGGACATTCATGGAGCCTTTCTCCCAGAGGTCAATAGTATGCGACGTGTGGTTGATTATCAACGCAGGGGCATTTCCTAGAGAGTACGCGGAGAGGGAAATGTAGATACCGCCTTCGTTTATCTGGATGTCGACGTTGATGCCACCGTACTTATTGTCCAGCTTCAGGAGGGTCGTGTGGACTTCGGTGTAAACAAATGGAGCCGTTTTTTCAGGACTTCCCGCGACCATGGCAATCAACATCTTGCGGTCTTGGTCGGACTCGGGCCAGAGAGCTTTAACTTCGCGGGCGGGAACGCGGGTGATGGGACTGGCTGGTCGATAGGCTTCTTGACACTCGATCAGGAAATCCATGTTGTTTATCAGGACAAAGTAGGGGGTGAAGGTTATTTGCTTGGTCAGGGAATTGTAGGTCAGCTGGTTGTGAACTCCCAGGCGGTGGTCGATTCCATTGTACCGGCAGACTACCATTCCCTTGCTACCGGCGACATCTATCGGGAACTTCTCGGACCAGTCGCCGTCCTCGATGCGGACCATTGCTTTTTTCTTACCAAAGAACGCTTTCGAACGGAAGGAAAACATTATGGGCCCTTTGTAGGTCTCCGGGTGATAAATCACGTTCAGGTAGTCATCGGTATTCTGTAAAATGGAAATTCATTTTGTGAGTATCAGATTATGGAAATTTTTTTTACGAGAACGCGTAGACTTCTCTTGATTTTAAGCCATGCAGAAATAGATGAAGCAGATTTTTAAGATTAAGAATTGATAGAGATAGCAAATATTTTTTTTTTTTTTTATAGCGATGTGGGTATTTGATTCAGAGGGAATTTGATCCTTTAAAATACTGAATAATCAATTTTTGAAAATTTAGTACTTTTTGAAAATTACTAAAAAGGATTTTTTCAGTATATCGATATGGGTATTCATTCGAGAAGAAATTGAGACCTTGTCAATAATTCAGTTATAAATTTAAAAAAATTTTGATTTTTTTGAAAATTTTTTTTATCCAAAATATAACGATGTGGGTACTCGTTTCAAAGGAAATTTTCTTCTGAACCCAACTATGTCATTAAAAAAAAAATATTTACTATTGATCAGCATAAATTAAAATAAGTAGTCGTGTGTTAATTTAAACCCAACACCAATCCTCTGGAAACGTCCTGTATTAAATAACAGCAGTGAGTAAATTAGCAAATAAATAAACAATAAATCTAAATAAACAGTAAAATCACCGATTTCCCTTTACGCCTTCCGTACTCGCCCCGCCGTCCCCGTCGCCGTAAGTGACATAATTTCTGAAATACATCGCAAGCTCCAGTACACAGCCACGTTCAATAAATATTTATAATAACTAATCACATAACAAAATAAACCAACAGTTTTTCTCGCTAATTTTTATGCTAAGCATTTATATTTTTTTTTATAAATTAATAATTTTGATTAATTTATTTTTTGTTTTCATTTTAAAAAATTAATTATTCAATCTACCTTAAATGGACTCGTCTCTTTGCCACCTTTACTCGATTTCTGCAATAAAATTATTTATAAAAAAACCCCCGTAGTTTTATCATACAAAATATTTTTCATGCATTTTTTTTATTTTTTTAAATTCGTGCAAAAAAAAATCACGATTACACTTTTATTTTTTTGCTAATTATTAATTTTTAAAATAGTTAATTAATTGGTAGGAAGAAAATAAAATGCGATAGGTAGTAAATAAATATAAAGCGGCTGTAAATAAAAATATTTAATTAGAGAAAAAAAAAAATTATTTTACTAATTAATGAGATAATTTTTTTTTTAAATATGTAAATGTGATTAATAATCGAATACTTACACGGTAGGCGAGCATCAATCCTGTTTTGTTAAGCATCCAGAAGGGGCAGTAGAGCGCCATCGTTACGGAGCCATGTTTGAAAGAGCAGTGCATCCCTAGGTCCATTACGACCTTCGAAGAACTGTCGAAAGACTCGAAAGACCAGACGGAAAACTCAGGAGGATTGGCGACGATGTCGCCTTTGCAGGACCAGTCTTTTTCTAAATACTGCGAAAGCTATAAAAATTTTTTTTTTTAATATTTTGTGAAGTTTTTTACTGCTTATTGCAGTCGGATGCAGAATTACAACCACCCGTTCATCTTACAGCTACAAAAAATAATATTTTAAATTTATATAATGAATTTGAAAATGTATTTCTACAAAAATTCTACCAATGACCATTTTTGCAAATTTTCTATACTCCAATCCATCTTACGGCGGCTAATTTATTTAATGGCTCCGGCTTACTATGTATCAATTCCAATTGTTTTTTATTTGCTCGCTCAAATTTAACCCACTAATGCTTAACCTTTTTCATCCCATCTTACTGTGACATATAAATATTCCTTAATTTCACATCCGTCATTCTTTAAAAAGACATTTTCTATCCCAAATAATTCTCGCTATACTACCCACCATTTTTTCTACTTTTTTTTTCCATCTTACGGTGACAAGAACTATATCTTACTATTACGGCAAGCTCTCATTAAAATATTCTTTCTTTTTTATCCCAAATAATCCCAAAGATACGACCCACTATTTTCTAATTTCACTCTTCCATCTTACGGCGGAAACAAATAGATATCCGACTTTTACATCAGACACCTATAAAAAATACATTTTTATCCCAAAAATACTAACTTACTAGCCACCATGTACCCCACCCTTCCATCTTACGGCGACAAAAGCTGTATCTTACTTTCACAAGTGCCCATTAAAAAATACTCTCGTTTTTTACAGTTTTTATTCTTTACATATTTTACATTACATAGTCTTTACACTGTAAAAAATCCGGAGTGAATCCGGAGTGAATTGGGAGTGAAATAAAATCCGAGTTCACTCCGGATCCACTCCGCCACTCGGAGTTCCGGAGGTTTAAAGAAAATCACTCCGCATGCGGAGTGAATTGGGAGTTTTTTTTTAGCGGAGTGATCTCGGAGTGACGCGGATTTTATTTCACTCCCAATTCACTCCGGTCCGGAGTTTTAATACTTAAATAAATTTATATTAATTTATATGAAACTGCTAAACAATATGTGTGTGTGTGTGTGTGTGCGAGTGTGTGTTTGCGTGCATGTGTGTGTTTGAGTGTGTGCAGGTGTTTGTGTGCGTGTGTGCAAATTTGTGCGTGTGTGAAAATGTGTGCGTGTGTGCAAATGTGTGCGTGTGTGCAAATGTGTGCGTGTGTACAAATGTGTACGTGTGTGCAAATATGTGAGTGTGTGCAAATGTTTGCGTGTGTGCAAATTTGTGTGTGTGTGCAAATGTGTGCGTGTGTGCAAATGTGTTCGTGTGTACAAATGTGTACGGGTGTTCGAATGTGTGCGTGTGTGCATTGTTAGCTATCTTGTTCCCATTTCTGTTTCCATATTTTTTTTGCAATCACGAAGTGTTTTTAGTGGGCAATATTGCAGACAGGCTGCAGTCTGGCAGCTATATGGAACGAATCCCACAGGTCAATGCATTATATCAACTTGTGAAAAATAATTCATTTGCTCTCGGTGGGATTCGAACCTGAGCCTGGCCAATACTTGAGTTCGAAGACAAGAGTGTTATCCACTCGACCACAAGTACTGGTTCACTCATCATTTTCTTTATTTTCCCTTTCCATCTTACGGCGAAAAAAAATCAAAACCTCCCAAATAAACTCTAATTCTATTTCGCATATTATTGACCCTTTCTCGTTTTAAAATGAGCACAACCTCGTCGTTTAACGACATAAAAAACATACATACATATATATAATTACCTTAATAATAATATTAGAATTATTGGAGTCGACCGTTGGTAATTGTATCGTTGTACTTGCTTTAACGACTTTTTCTTCAATCATACCAGGTAATATTATAACAATATCAATTGGTAAGAAATTTTTCAAATAAACAGACGGATACAAATGTATATTATATATAGTACTCGACATAGTATGACGTGTTGTATTTTCAAAATAAACTTGTTCTATTTCACCTACAGTCTGCAAAAGAAATTTCGTTAATTTATTTAATTACTAAATAAGTAATTAAAAATAGACAAATTATTTTAAGCAAAAACAATAAAAAATACATGCAAACTATTTTTTTACTCTAAAAAATAATAACTTGTACTTCTAAGCGACTATTTTAAGGCCTAGCATTTAGTCGATACCTGAAGTGGAGATTTGAAGTATTTCGATGAATTAACATTTTTATTAAAAGTTTTATTATTAAAATTAAATAAATAATTACTTAATTTCGAAGGCCAATCGATAGAGTTATAGAGCAAAGAGACATTATTGTTATTGTAGAGGATACAAGCAATTGCAATCGTTGTGTAAAGAATCTAAAATATTCGCGTGCTATTTTTATTGTTTTGTAGACAGTTACAATAGAATAAAATTAACCCACAGATTTTTTAGTAGGCGCATTGTGGAACTGATGTGATTCTCGTTCAAATGAGTACCCACATGAGGGTCCGTTCATAAAATACGTTCGCACTTATGGGGGAGAAGGGGGTGTCGTTTACTGTGACAAGGCGGGTCGAGGGTCTAAGGAAACGTGACGTTCGCAGCTCATCAAACAATTTTAAAAATTTTACTCTCGATTTTTTTTAATTTAATTTTTTTGTTACGATAAAAAGTCGCGATACGCAAGTTAACCAACGTCTAATAACTTTTTGATTTTTTTTAAAAAGGGTAAATTATAATAAAAAAATATTTTAAAAAATTGCACCTATAGATTTTTTACTTTTCTACATGTGAATTTTTTTTTTTTTTTTTTATAATTCATTAATTTGTTAGAAAAAAAAATCCGCAAATTATTAATTGTCTGCTAACTTCAGGATCATTAGAAAATCATTCGTTTCATATTTATAAGTATATAAATATTTCTATTTATAGTTAAATCTGCGGAAGAATGGGCTTTCCTCCCACTACTTCGCTATAATGGTTCATGAATTTACACTAATGCGCATGCGCAGTAATGACTTGATTGTAGAAAAATGGTGGGAGAAAAACCTGTTCTTTTGCAGACTTAACTGTATATAAATTTTCATCGTACGGAGGGGGGGGGAGGGTCTATCATTTGTGACGCAATATTGATAAGGGGATCATAGAAAATGTAACATAGCGTGACGTATTTTATGAATGGCCCCTGACTACTTTTTCCGTGGGTCAATTTTCTGATTGGATTTAAAAAAACAAACCTGTATATAAAATGGCTCCTTGGACTGTTTATTCCTTGGTTCACATTTTAGCAATTTGGTCATACTCAGAGTTTTCTGCAAATCCTTCCAGATGAAGGGCTCAACGGAAACCATATACTCATCGACGCTGAAGAACAGCCAGTAGATATTAGTCGGTGTATAGACGGCATCTAGCGGTAAGCAGAGTTTCTCATCCGGTTTTACAGTTCCCACACATTCGACTTCATTCCCGCGCTTGGTCATATAATAAACGGAAACGGGTTCTGTGAAGTGATTGTGGACTTGTAGAATACTTCTCAAGGTGACAATAGTGCTGCCATTTTCAACGATAATATCAGAAATTATTCCCCACTCTTCTGAGCTCTCCTTGCGGTACTTCAACGAAAAGAACCTCTTGTCCGCCCTGAGGACGGGAATCATTAGCTGGTTACTGATCCCATGGAAATTTATTATAAATTTGTAATCACTGTCCTGCTGTACGGAAGTTCTCATTTGCTCGAGCATAATAGAATCTCTTTTGTCGATTAATGGCGCTAGTTGGATCCCGGCGCCTGTTTCTAGAACTACTTCTTTGTATTTACCATCATTACCAGTCTCCCGTTCCGCGGGTTCTAGATTTTTATCAAGAATCACGAAATTACTTGCCTCCAAGTCTAAGGTCAGTTTCAAACCGGTTTCATTCTTTAGGACATAGGGCGCGAGCCTCGGAACTGAGTCCGTAGCATCCATTGCGCTGGTAAACGCTTTGCTGAGCTGCTCCATAACCTCAACACAAGTTTTCGTCACCGTTATTTCTAAATTATCAACAGAGTCGATGTCAATCGACATGCGGGACTGGTTGAAATCTTCGGGCTCGCTCTCCGACCCCGGGGAAATGGCACTAGCGCCTCGGGAATCGGGTGCCAGATCATGGAACTGAATTTTGGTCTTGAGCTCCCAAGAATTCGAAGACCGTTCGCCATTTTGAATAACCTCAACTGGCTCGATCAGCGGCTCCCAAAGCGCGAGTCGGCTGTTATAGTAAGCCATTATTACAGACATGGTGGCGTCGATGCTCATTGTTCTGGTACTCCAGTCATTAATACTGCTCTGGAACCCGACGTTTAGCAGCAACATTGGCAGGGTTTTATTTCCTACGCCTGCTTCCAATGTCAATAGAATAGTTGGAGCTGAAATAATCGCTAGTTCCGGTTTGTAAGCTACTACGCTGTCATCCACGAAAGCAATGTCTTCAACAGCTTCCATAGCGACCTCAGTTTTGAGGAACCAGTAGTCTGTTTCCTCGTACGGTGTTATGAGCCAAAGCCCTTGATGGTTAGGATCAGCCTTGACCTCATGGTCTGTTTCCGGGTCACTCAAAGAGACTCCACGTAATACGCGATTCAGAATTTCAATAACTCCAGGTGATACCGATACATGGATGTCCGTGCAACAGACGTCGACATGCAGGCCCTTATTTTCGGGCGTCGAACCAGCAATGCTGACACTAAAAGGCTTTAGGACCTGGTACACGCTGTCAGCGCGTTTTGCAGGGTTGTAAATCCCTGTTAAAACTGACAAGTCTTTGACGGAACCAGTTATCACTTGATGCTCACCAATCAATCGTACTTTCATCACTAATTCGGTGTTCATAACAACACAGTTGCAGTCAATATTGTCCATGTCTTCTATCAGAATGATATCTGGTTTCTCTACATGAAGATTCAAGGTTATCATCGCTTGGCTTTGGGCAGCAGCTTTTTTCTTTACTTCGCTGTACTTCTGCACTGTAACTTGTGGCTGGGCTGGCTGAGCCGTTTGGACATTGAAGAAGTCTTTGATCTTCATAAGGTAATCAATTGACACGATGATACTAAAAGAAAAGACGCGGACATCTACAAAAATATCATTGACACTTTGACGGATGGTTACGTCTAGCATGCTACGTCTTTCTGAGTTCTGGTCATCTTCGGTGGCTTCCAAAACAGGCACGGGAGTGGTCCGTTCCATGATTCGTGTCAACTGGCCTTGACGACTTTGTCGCTTGTCATCCAATGTGCAGTTCATCAGCAAAATTGAAGTTGCTAGTAATCCATCTGCGAAAACTGTGCCTTTGACTGCAAAATGTGTGAGACCGAATTGCGCGAGGCCGTTTTCTGGTAAATGTAGCGGAGAAGTTTTGCTTTGCAGCAGTTTAGAGCCACCTGTGAATAAATTTATCATAAAACTGTCCATGATAAATTCAAATTTTACTGACGCGCGTGCTGACTTTTGTACTTCTGAAGTTTGACGTTCAGTCACCTGGACATCAACTTCTTTGACACTGGGCCTCTGGTTCTCGAGCTTTTTTTCGCGGGCAGGTTGAACCTGCGGGTCATCAGACTCATTCAGGTTCTCTTCTAAGACTTTCAAAATCATCGCGTAATCCTGTTTGCTCATCAGAACTTCAATCTGTTTAAGTCGCCCGTACATGTCAACGTCCGGAATTGAAGTGAACCAGGAAGATAAGTTGCGTTTTATGAGCAGCCCAAAGCTGACCGGTTGCAACAGCAAAATTTCGTTTTCTGTCTGGAAGTTATCAGTCAACCTAACGCGCGATAATTTCAAATTAGCTAATTCGATTTTCATTTCATCAACAATCGGAGACTCTCCATCCTCAGATGTATTCAAAGTTTTCAAATTATTGTAAATAGTAAGTTGTCCCATGTCAAGCATCAAACAGTGCTCGGATTTAGAATTCATGGGAACATAAATCACTGGGGCTTTTAATTTTATCGAGAGCTCAATTCGTGCGGCCGAAGCCTGCGCGTCCTTGATATTGGTCTTGGCGGCTTCTGCTGCTGCGGCTGAGGCTTCAGCTATTGCCTGCTGCGCTGCTTGGAAATTATTCAAGAATTTCATCACTCTAGACACGAAATCATTGAGAAATACAACCCGGTGACAACCCATGCTTATTTTAACTGACATGTTGTTCTTATTTTCATGCGCTTCCACATTATAAATAACAGCTTGTACCTGGAGCGACTCTCCGCTCTCCACAGAAACAATGCTCTGATAAATAGTCTTAGGATTCAAATCCTGGATGTGAATCGACGTCAAATTGACGTTAGCCTGTGAGTAAGACACTTTCATAATATAACCAGCAGTGATCCCCTGAATGAAGAATGCACTGATCTCTTGCTGCTCGTTAGCTATTTTTAAACTTATCGTCCCAATTTTTGCCTTTATCTTCAAATCAATACACTCGACAACAACTTTCTTACGGTTCTTAGTCTTTTTCTGTAGCTGATCTTTGAAAAACGTCGAAGTATCCTCCTGGATCGTGGATAGCTGAGAAAATCCTCTGGTGGTCGCTACTCTAGAATCTAACGAACTGCGTGGCGTTACTTTATCCTGGACTTCATTTACGTAGCGCATAACATTGATTAACGCTTCTTGGTGCAGCAGAACATCTAGGGTAGTGAATTCTAGCTGCAGTAGTTTGACCACCGATCCATGCCGCGTCGTAAATTCTGGTGAGCGCTTGCTAACACTAACAAAGTGAACCACTATCAAGTAAACCTGATGTCCAGAAGTCATCGGCGTGTTTATCATAAAAATTTCTTCGTCTTTATGATACTGGGTGACTTGGATTCCACCCAACCGCAACTTGATATCTTGCTCGTAGCTTCGTGTCGTCATTTCCGCTTCGACTTTCAGTACTTCAACTTTCATAAATGGACGCATGTCTTCATCGGATGCTTTAAAAACAGTCAATGTGAATTCGTTCATGACAAAGTTAGCTTCTAGATCAGTAGTTTGGACGACCCCGTCCTCAGAAACTTCAGGGACAGGCTTGGAAATTTCTTTTACGTAATTTAGTGATAACTGAGACAAGGACTTAGATAATGGAGTCGCTTGGAGCTCGGACTCGTCCTCAGGAAACGGAATACTCTGGATTATAGACACGGCTTCTAGGAGCCTTGAATCCGGGATACAAAGTGCCAAAGATGGTAACTGTCCAATAATACGCATCTTGGGTAGAACCGGATCATCAGTGACCAGACACTTGTGGAACTGGATTTCTAGGGTAGTAGGTTGTAAAATCACCATCGGACTTGATGACATAGACAACCCGAGTCTCCAGTCTTCAGTTTTGGTAGCAACAAGTGCCTGGAAGTTTACGATCTTCAATGCGAACCGGTCGTAAGAATGCTCACGCAAATGCATCATGATATCTTCCTCGCTTTTACCCATACTGACCAACTGACGCACTGTCTGCGATGACATTTCATCTCGCGGTTTCTCCAGGGTGTGCACTTTCAAGCTACCCAAATTAATAACAATCATAGACTCTCGCGCGCGATAGAAACCATTTCGCGGAACAATCAATTGGGAAGCTTCCAAATCAACTTGGATGTCTAGCTGAGAGTGTTTTTGAATCGCGTATTCAAGTCCTAGAGCCGACATTTCTTTGAGACCTTCAAGCTGTTCAGCAGCTGCCTGCTGGATCTGATTAAACGCAGATTGGTTGGATACTTTAAAAAGTTTTACCAATTGGATAATTGTCTGCGCGTCGTAAACAAAGTGGACCGACTTGGACTTAACAATAATCCTGTCACCGCAAGATTTATCAAGAGGGTTCTTTTCATAGCTCACGCTAAAAAGAACATCTTGACGTTCTACGTCATTTTGAATAAGCGAAGGGATCTCATTGTTCTGCTTGACTCCTAGAACTTTTATTTCATTGAGGGAAAGGGTTGTGTAGATTGAATTGGCAGCTGGTCGTAATTTAAACGCGCTGCGAACGCCGTTCAGTGAAATGTCTAGAACATTTGGGTCCTCTTTGTCCGTGTCCGAAATGATGATATGCAAACCATGCAGATAGAAAACCATGTCAATCATTTCGTAGGATTCAGGGTAATGCGCAGGCGCGCTGTTCTCCTGATAATCTATCGCTCGATACAATTTTTCTTTTTCCGCGGGGGTCATCGCGTCCTGAAATCGCTTCATTATAGCAGCCGCAGAATTCAAATCTTCAGCTTCCTCTTGCTGAGTAGACCCCCAAAGGAACCCAAACCACCCACGCTTAGCTTTCAAACTCTTTTCTTTCTCCGCGAGTCTCTCGACTTCTAACTCAATTTGCTGACGAATCACCACCAGATTAAAAAGATCCAAGTTTTGCTCGCAGTGGGTAATCCGTTCTTCAATGGCGGGAGCTGTTTTTTTGCAGGTAAGTTTTGTTTGATAAACTTCCGCGTATTCACGACAGAGATCTCGGTGCTCTTTCATGTGCACCCAGTTCCAATTCCGTCTACATCTTAGCACGTGTTCCTCCAGGACACATTTGTAAGCAAACTGCCACCACTGGCGATAAAATCCGCGGTAACTTGGGACATCCGGACGATATTTACGAAACGGGGCTGCCTTTTTAGCACGATCTAGACCCTCTCCCAATTGTAGCAAGGTCGCATACTGACGTTTTGTCAACCCAATTCTCAGTTTCTCCATTTCTAGATCCAGCCACACTTTGGGAATCTGATAATTGCTTCCATCTGTTTCTGGTTTCGGGTTTAGTTTCAATTTAGCTTTGACATTTATCGGCCCCAGGAGGTACTGATAGTCCGGAGGAATATTTTCGGTGGTCGCTATCGAATCATGAAAGAGTCTTAAGTAATTACTCGATGACTGCTTGCTAAACTGCATTAGATTGGGGTTCAAGTAAACTGAGAACCCGTCCATGGTGAGAAGTTTGTAAATCTGAGGAATCGCGTACATGTCTTTCTGATTTTCCGCGGCTGTCCAGTTGGTATCGCAGCTCTCAAGCGCTAACCGGTTCAACGTCAGCCCGATTGCGAATTCATGCTGCTTGAAGGTCACATGGTCTTCATAACGGACATGGATACTCTTTATTTCAACATGAATGTTCTTAATCATACGTGCAAGTAATTTTTCCAGCATTGAATCGTCAATTTTTTCCGCGAGCTTCGATTGCTCGAGCAGCTGCTTGTTCTTTTCAATACGCGCAAGCTCCGCTCGCTTCGCTTCCAGCGAAGCTTTAACTTCTTTTTCGGAATCATATTTAACCTGGCTCGCGGGTACTATCAAGAGATAAAGTTCCTCGATTATGCAGTCGATTTGACCATTCCAGATGTCTTTGAAGGGGATTTTTAGTATCAATTTCCCTTTAAAAATAGACAGAAAGGGTCAACGATAAAATGAAGGACTCCTAGGGACATTTAGAAAAATTTTAAATATTTACTGGGGTCTTACCTAGTCGACCGTACTCGAGTTTTATTGGAAGATCTAATACATCTAGAGCACTTTCTTTTATCAGAAGATCTTTGAGGACTACATCGCCTGTAAGATTTATTTTTTTTATAAATAATTATCGGGGAGTTTTGTTATGAATTTGAACCATAAGTTAATTGGGATTTTTTTTTATTTATAAAAAAAATTAACAGTGCGGGGTAAGATGGGCTGCTCATATGATCAAATTCAGAGGGAGGTAAATTTTTGTTTCAGTTATTTCTGATTAATTATAAAAATAATAATAATTATAATGAAATTTTTTTAATGGGGCAAGATGGGTCAGGTAAAATAATAAATGGGGTAAAATGGGCGTAAAAATACAAAAATTTCTGGGTATTAAAAATTAAATTTCTAGAAAATATTGATGGGAAATTGAAATTTAAGTTTTCTTAATGGGGCGAGATGGGTCAGGTGAAATAATAATTGGGGTAAAATGGGCGTGTAAATACAAAAATTTATGTGTATTAAAAATTAAATTTGTAGAAATTTTTAATAGGATAATTAAAATGAAATTGGGGGAAAAGGGGGTAAGATGGGTAGCCTAAATAATGAATATTAAAAAAAAAATAAACTATTGTATTTTTTGATATATAAATATAATTAACAGTATTATTTAATAAAAATTATGTTTATTTTTCATAACGGGGTAAAATGGGCCAACTAAAGACTGGTTTAATCTGTATTACAAAATATCACAACATTTAATACAAAAAAAAAATGATAACAAACATAACGAATTTTCAAGTGAGGCGAAATAGGTCAGCTTACAAAGTGATAAAAAAATAAAAACAATCTTAACTTTATCTCGTATTTTAACATAAGTAATAAATAATTTCGAGTTTACAATAATCAGTTAATTATCGACAAGTTTACTCAACACGACTTAATTTTCCATTAGATTAAATGAAGAGCTAACAAAAAAAAAACAATACTAGTTATGTCATCTGATAAATATTATATAGTCCGTTATATTAAATCTATAAATAACTCATGACAATAATTGCGATGACATCATCCTACAGATATTACTGCTGACCAGCCGACATTATAAATAATAAATATAAAATATGAATAATCATCTACCTTTTGTATTGAGAAATTTAAGTAATTTTTTTTTTTTTTTTTACTTACCACCCCACAGGCTTAGTTTCAATTGTTTATAATCCAAATTTTCAACATATTCTCCCAATATTTTATTCAATAATTCTGTTACTATCGATTCGAAAACCATTTTATATTTTTATTTATACTTTCAAAAATTAATTTTAATTTTATTTCATCACTTCATCATTTAATTTACCAGTAATCACATAAAAATATAAAAATTATTTAAATATATAAGAAAAAAAAACTTTAATAACCTCGAAGTGTCAAAATATTTTAATTGACATTTAAAAAATAAAAAATTATAAATTTATACACATATATATATTTAAATGTACTTGTTATATATGTATATTTAATTATCGAGTAATCATGGTCATTTTAATTTTATTATTATATATTTTAAATAATAATCATTTTCAAGTTATTAATTAATAACCCACTGACATATTTTATAACTTTACTCATATTTTTTTAAATATATAACTATTATTTATTGTTTGTGTTTTTTTTTTACATATTTGATAATTAATTTTAATTTTGAGGTTAATTTTAATTTTACTGTTAAAATTTTTTTTTTATTTGTACTGATTTATTTAATTTATTAATTTTATTAAATTATATGTAGATGTATATATGTTTATATTAAGATTTAATTAATTAAATGATATATAAATATATGTTTAATTGTAGATATATAATGTTGTAACGATACGTATTTTAATGAATGAGAAAATTTTTAAACTGATACAATAACAAACTCTTATAGCGACACATGTTTCTATCAAGGCCGCTATATATATATACCTATATATATATGTATATATGTGTACATAAATAGTTTTGCATATATTTTACGATAAAGACAATAAATAATAAATAGTAATGTTTATTATTTATGAATAATTAAATAAATGATAAAAATAAAAATTTAATTGTGCAAAAAAAAATTTAACTTATATATTTTTTTAGTCAAATTATTTTGAATAAAATTGAATTAATTTAATTTGTAAGAGAACTTTGATGTAATTAATGGTAAATTATAATTTTTTAATAAAATACTTAAAAATTTTAGATATTTTGTATTTTTGAAATTTGAATTTCCCGCCAATTTAATTTTAACTGTTACCGCTGTCTAGTGGTAATTTAGAATAACGATTGTTCAAATATTCGACTGCGGGTCAAATGGGGTTTCGTTTTTGTCAAACTAGGACCAGAGGGCAGCATCATAGCTCGTTCGATGGCGCGCAAAAATTTAACATTAAAAATAATTTCTTAATATTCTGTAAAATTTTTTTATTTTTCTGATATCGAATATACATGCAAACTATAGTAATATTTTATTTTTTTGTTAAAAGAAAATAAAATTTTTCTGTATAAGTACTATTCTTTCAACGTAAGAATTTTTTTATATTTCAACCAAGAAAAAAAATTGCTTAAACCAAGAAAAAAATTTCTTGGGAGAAAAGATATATATGTAGGAGAGAGGTCACTGATGCTAGGCAGTAGTAGCGGGAATAGTTCGATGCTCGCCACGAGATGGCGCCCACCCTCTTGTAGTGTTCCTGGTAGGATACTTATTTCAGAGTTTATATATTCCATACTTGGATCGTTCATATTCAGTGTGAGCAGACGTACAACAATTATTGTACACGTACCATAATTTGATGAATTGTACAATCCTCAATCCTAAATGTACAATCCAACGAGAAATACAATAATTTCTAATGATCGCCATGCTTACCCTTGTGGAAATTTTTCTCTGCAGAAAGTGAAAATGGTTCTTACAAATTGAAAATAACAGTTTTAAAAATCTTATTTTCTCTTTAAAACTCTGAAAAACTCGTAGAAAGTCAAAAAAAATTATATTAAGTCCTGAAAAGTCCAATATTTAGTCAAATTTGGCAATTCTTCAAGACCTATTAAAACTCGTAGCAAAAGTTTTCATATGGCAATACAAAATGTTTTTTAGAATAATTCAGATAAATCTATTGAAATGAAGAATTTCATTACAATAATTGGAAAAAAAATTTCTGGAAAAATTTGAAAAATAGTAAATAATTTATTCAAATTTTTTTATATTACAATTAACATTAAATAATTTACTCATTTGAATAAATTAAGAAATTAAAAGGATAGGTAGGATATTAATGAAAAACTGTTTTAATTATCAAAATGATAATTATTTTATTTTGGTGTGCTAATGAATAATTCAAACTACTTAATCATTTTAATGGCAAAAAAAAATTATAACAATCCGGTAAGTATAATTGATAGTATCGTGATTTTTAGTACTATTCGCATCATATTTTAGAAAATCAATTGTGTTTTTATGCATTTCTTATTTTTCTCATTCATTGATATGAATCAAATTTTTCATGAGCAAGAAATAACCAATATAAAATAAGCTATATAACCTTTTATGTTTCATTGATATTCTAAAAATAAGGAAAACGAAACAAATACTCTCTGCATTGTAAGTACATCCTCTATAAACGTATGAATAAACTTATATTTAAACTTAGATTCATCGTTTATAAAATAATAATATAATTATAATGAAGAAATTTTTTTTTCTTTCTGTCGGTTCATACATATAACTAAATTATGACACTACGTTGAAATCTACATTTAAGAAAATAATAAGCTTAATACAGAAACAAAATAAAAATAATACATAAAATATGAAAGCAATAATTTTTAGACATATATATTGCGTTAGTAGTATAATCAGTGTTTCTACAATATGTTATGAATAAAATATAGTTTTTTTTGTTTATACTAAATTAACTTAGAATATTTCACTTTAATTTAAAAATTTAAGATCTTCATATTCATTTCAAGAAGTATTTTTAATATCGTATACGATAATAAACTTATTTCAAAAAAATCTTCATTAAGTCCCATGTATTTTCCCGCCACGTATCGATAGTAATTATTTCTTATTATGGTAAGATAGCCTACCAGTAGTTTTTTTTGACATCAGGCTATGATAAAATGTTAAAATGTTAAAAATAAAAATGAAATCAAATTTTCACTTGTTTTAACATTATCTGAACGATCTGCTTTATTTTTACTATAAGAACAAATTAATTAGAAGTAATGTCATTAATTTTACTTCAATTTTTTAATTGAATTTCGCGTCATATGTTGGCCAAATAAGATGTCAAGTTTAAATAAAAAAAATTTCTAACTTTTTTAAGAAATGTCGCTAATTAATTTCAGAGTTTATTGAGAGTGAGTATTTAGGGTAATAGTTATACTATATCCTTCGTAACTAACGTAATTAAAAAAAAATAAGAAATAAATTTAAGATGTACAATAATTTTACTGAAAGTACAATAATTTTACGGCCCTGATACAATACTAATGTTTCACTCGTCTACCAACACTGTTCATATTTAATAAACTGTAAATACAATGCAAACTATCTAAAAATCAACTTAGATGTTTACAATAATCACTTTTAAATAAGTTATAAAATAATTTATCATTACAATTTGTAATATAAATAATTTCTTTCTCAATATTAGTCTTCTTAATTTGGTGACGACGGTTGAGATAGTCGATTCCCCTAGTAACACGTGTTTGAGCAAGATTCTGGAGTAAGTATTTTGAGCAAGACCCCTAGCTGCGATTGTCTTTTTCTACGTATGTGTCTTTCGCAAGATCGTGTGTCAAGAAACCTATGTCAAGATTTGTGTACCTCTTGCTCATGGTAACGTACGCAAGAATATTAAAGATATCTTGAACACGTGTAAAGAAACAGTGTCTGACGCATTTCTTGCACCAGTAACTTACAGTAGGTACTTCCGCATGGCTTGCTCAAGATCTCAAGGCTTGTCAAGGTCAATTTTGAGCCTTGAGCAGATCTTGAGCAAGCCATGCGCAACTATTTTCAACTAAAGTCTTCCTCCAGAATTGAGTTATAATCTGGCACAAATTTCTTGTGTAAGGCTTGTACTAGACTTTCAATTTAAATCTGGTCACAAGTATCTGCAGCAAGACACATACGCAGAAAAAGACACTAGCGCCTATCGATCTTGAGAGCAGACTTGCTCAAGAATTGAAACAAATTGTTATATGGGTCGGCAGTAAGGTTGATTGCACTTTTGACAAATCGGAATCTACAATAACAAAACTAAATTCAGATAATCGAGAAATTAAAAAAAATATTGGAAATCAAGAATCAGTTTCCTCAAGGACAAACAGTATTCCGCATGGACAAGTGCGTACCGTGAACGATGAAAGGTTTACGATTTTAGGTCTTGTAGATGAAGGCATGAGTGCGAAAGTATATCATGCACAAAACCTCAAGTCATTTAAAATAAGAGCAATTAAAATCGTAGACATTTCACGAATGGAAGAAGGATTTAGAAGAAATTCCTGCAGTAAAAGAAGCAAACATGCTTCGGAAGCTTCAAGCTCCATATATCATTAAAATGTATGATTACGAAATGATTGGTGTAAAAATTTATGTTGTTTTGGAGATGGGTGAAACAGACCTTAGCAAATTAATAAAAGAAATACGTGCTGAAAAAAAATTACCACTTACAATGAGAAATTAATTGAAATAATTTTCTTGTGTAAGTTCACTTTCTATGAATAATCATTCATAGAAGCAGTGAAAAAAAATACTAATGCCACAATGTGTAATAGAATATATTATGTAACTATCGGAAGGAAACTTGTCACTCTGTCAAACAAGAGAGGTGTACTTGTGCCAAAATTGCTTCCAACGATGGAATATGACACTTCTGAAATAAGTTTCTTACCAGGGACACTACAACTAGTGGGCGCGATCTCGTGGCAAGCATCGAACTACTTCCGCTGCTGCTTATAGCACTGGTGACTTCCCTCTCCTACATATATACATATATAACTCTACTCCCACGTTATATTTCTCTTAGTTTAAGCATTTTTTTCTTGGTTAGAGCATACAAAAATTTTTGCGTTTAAAAAATAGTACTTATTCCGAGAAAATTTATTGTCTTTAAACAAAAAAATGTAATATTCCTTCAAAAAACTAGCACATCTTTCTTAAAAAAAAATATCTCTCATATTTAGAAAAAAAAACTCTTAAAACAAGTAAAAATTTTTTTGTTTAAGCATAAAAATATGTTGACTTGAGGAAACAAAAATTCAGATTCAAGATAATTATTTACTAGGTGCAAGAAAATTTTAATTTTCTGAATCGTTAAAAAAAATTTCTTGTATCAAGATTATATTTCTTGGTTGGTGAACTGTATTACTTTGTGAAAAATAAGTTGTAGGAAGTAAAATGATTTACATAAGAGACTATCACATTTTAAGATAATTCTGATAGTTTCGCCGAAAAAGTCAATTAATACTAAAATTTACTATGAATCCAACTTTGACCTCGAATAACTTTCGAAAAATTAAATTTATCGAAAAATTCTCTATTCTTCATGCCATAAGTGGTCAAATGTTATCTTGATGACAAAGTGACATTTAAAGTTGACATTTTATTTATGAGTGTGAATGTAGCAGACATCAGACAAAATTAAAATTCAAAATTCAGTACACGCATTTTTTTAAATTTCATTATTTTACTTAATTAATATTTTCTATATATTATTAAAAAATTTGTGTACGTCTGCTACATTCAATAATTTGCGCTGTCAATAAAAATTTAAAAATTCCCGCGAAACTTAAATCAGCGGAAGTCCAGCCTGCCCTCTCTTATCAAAATCGTTTATCAGTAATAAAAAAAAACTAACCTGTAAGAAGTAGTATGCACTTGTATATCTATATATAAATAACAAAACCGGAAATAAACGTCATCAATGCCAACTGCCACCAAATTATTTCACGAACGTCAGCTAGCTCGTCCATGCTCTCGTCTCAGCAAAGTTTACGATACTTTTGTAAAGTGAAAGTTTAGCCACTAATTATTTTATATTTTTATTTTAAATAAACTATAACATCATTTAATATAAATAACAATTAATAATAATAATAATAACTACAGTAATAATAACAATAACAATAAATCTGACAAAGAAATTAATTTTTTTTACCAGGCTGTGACGTTATTAGATCAACAATTAATTATCATTGTTAAACAAAAAAAAATTAAACATACGTAAACACTTGATAATTATATATTCATATGTAAGTAATTATATATTTGTTATATTTATTTTTTCATATATTTTTTTTTTCATACAAATTTATATATATAAAAAAACATCTATGCATATATATATATGTATATATATATATATATATATATATATATATATATATATATGGATACATACATATATATATATAGATATATGTTATATATATATATATAAATATGTAGACTTTGACTTTGTCATAAATTTTTTTTGGTAATTAAAATTTAATTAATCAATTACTTAGTAAATATAATTATAATTACCAGCTGTTTTATATTTAAAATATATACATATATATGTATATATATTTTTTCAAAAATTTTTTTTTTGGGCTTAAAATTTTCAAGGTTGCACGAAAATTTAATTTTAAAATTAACTTAGAATTTAATAGATTTTAAGATATATGTATATGTATATAAATATGTATGTATGCATGTATATATATGTATGTGGTATGACTTGTAGATTATAATAGATACTGATTTTTATTGCAGAGTCATTTATAAATCAAGGAGAATTTAAAAAATAAATATCAATTTTTGTTGTAAAAAGATCGCAGTCTGGATATAGATTATTTGTAATTTATATTAGTAATAATAATTGATATTAATAAATATGTTTATTCTTGATTGGTTTACTGGAGTACTTGGCTACTTGGGTATGTATTCATTTATTATATTTTTTTCTTTGTTTGGGAATTAAGACTTTGGAGTTAAAGTGACAGCAGGCAGCTGGCTATTTTTATATTTTTGATGATTGAAGTTGATAGTGATATATATAGATGAATATTTATACCATAAATTAAAGACGCAAAAAAAATGTATTGAAGTTATTTTCGAAAGTATGACGTTGTTGCTTTTTTTTTATTTGATTTGACATTTGTGGGGAAATAATCAGAGACAAGGTTAGAATTTTTCAATGTGTAGTAAGGGTTGGAATAATAAATTGTTGGGGTGAATTCTAAAAATATGAACTATATCTGACTTGATATTATATTTTTTTATGAAAGTTTGATTAATGAAAACTTTGGAGTATGACAGAAATTTTTATTAGGAATACATATGAATCATGTTCTTTATAGACTTATTCTAAATTATAAAATATGTAGAACTAGGTGATTCATATAACAATCTTTTGTTAATTTAATTACGTGTATTGGGTGGTTATCATTATTTTTATAAATTTTATGTCCATTGATTATTTGAGATATATAAAAATATGAAAATTTTACAGTGTACACTGAGAAAAAAAAATACTATTTTCCAAACAAGAATTTCTTGGTTCAAGAAATCCGTTCAAAATATTCATTATATTATTATTAATTATCAATTACTTGAGAAAAGAACATCAAATTTATTTTTATTATTATATGAATTTGATATTATATTATGAGTAAACAAAAGAATAGCTTTACTTGAATTAAATAAAAATTATTTCCTTCAATTCTACGAATTCTTGAGATAAAATTTTATATTCTTGAAAATTATCAAGAATATATATTTTTGTCTCAAGTAAATGTTCTTGATAGAAGTATTTTTTTTTCTCAGTGTATTCTATTCTGCGTCGTATGAGTACCCACATCACTAGGTTCTGATCAAAAAAATTATTTCGAAATTATATACATATATATTATAAAAAGATAATTTTTTTCAAAAAATATCGATATGGGTACTCATTCCCCCGGAAATTTACTGCTTTTCAAGACTTCAAAGTCAAAAATAATAAATTTTGAATTTTTTTAAATTCGTATTTTTGATTTTCATTAATTTGATAAAATAAATATCATGGATCTATAGATTATAAAATTTCGCGTTAAATAAGTACCCACATCACTAGATTCTGATCAAAAGAATTTTTTCGAAGTATAAATATGTACATATATATTAAGAAAAGATGATTTTATTCCAAAAATATTGATGTGGGTACTCATTCCACCGGAAATTAACTGCTGTATAAGACTTCGAAGTCAAAATTAAAAATTAACAAATTTTGAATTTTGTTAAATTTTTATTTTCGAGTCATTAATTTTATAAAATCTATACCATAGATCCATAGATTATGAAATTCTGCGTTGAATGAATACTCACATCACTAGAGTAAGATTAAAAAATTTAAAAATTAATATGTATATATGTATATTTATGTTTTTAATAGGCCTTTGGAAAAAAGTTGGTAAATTATTATTCCTCGGATTAGATAATGCTGGTAAAACAACATTATTACATATGCTCAAAGATGATCGTCTAGCACAACATGTGCCAACATTACATCCAAGTAATTTATTTATTTTTGATATTACTTATTTATTTATTCATAATTAATTATTCATTAATAATAATTATTTGTTATAAAATAATAGCATCAGAAGAATTATCAATTGGTAACATAAGATTCACGACATTCGATCTCGGTGGTCACACGCAAGCACGTCGTGTATGGAAAGATTATTTCCCAGCAGTCGATGCTATTGTGTTTCTCGTAGACGCTAGTGATCGTACGCGACTTCCAGAATCACGTGCTGAACTTGACGCCCTTCTTACTGATGAACAATTGAGCACATGTCCTGTTCTTGTGCTGGGAAACAAAATTGATAAACCTGGTGCTGCGTCTGAAGATGAATTAAGAAATTTCTTTAATTTATACGGTCAAACGACTGGCAAGGTAACTTCAATTATTTATATCGTAACTTAAATATTTAAATTAAAAAAGAAATAAGTATATTAAACTTTTTTGGTTGCCGTTTAAAGTGGGACAAATGAAGATATTTTCAAGTTATAGAGCGCAAGATTCTGCGTAAAATGAGTACCCACATCGTTATGTTTAAAAGAATTGAGTTTTTTTCAAAATTTGATATTTTGATTTTGCAAAAAATCATTGAATGTTAAATATAGGCTTGTGGGTATTCATTTCAACGGAAATCGTCTGCTCTACAAGCTAGGAATATTTAAATTATTTTCTTTTTAACTTGCAACTAAAAATAATCGACAACCGTGTCAATTATACGATATATTAATTATTTTATACCAGCTTACTACTAATTTCTCTTACGTCAATAAATACATCAATAACAGTCAATTTTCAATAAAAATAATAAGACTTTATTATTGCTGTTATAATTATAAATAAAAAAAAATTATTATTATTTTGGTAAATACTTGTTTGTTTTTTGTCACTTTGAATACGAGAAAAATAACGACTTTTACGTTACGGTGCAGACCATTGCGAGTTATGGTGTACCCACATCCTTATGTTTAAAAAAATGAATTTTTTTCGAAATTTAATAATTTTGGTTTTTGAAAAAATCATTGAATTTGGAATATAGGCTTGTGGGTACTCATTTTACTGGAAATCGTCTGCTCTACAAGATAAGAATATTTATTCGTGTCTATCTTTGAATTGTACCATAAAATGTCCTGTTTATTACCAAAATTATTGATATTATTTATAATGAATTAAAATTTTGTTTAACAGGGAAAAATTCCAAGAAGTGATATTCCCGGTCGTCCCTTAGAATTATTCATGTGCTCAGTGTTAAAGAGACAAGGCTACGGCGAGGGCTTCCGTTGGCTCGCCCAGTACATCGACTGAACGCACTTAATTATTAATAATAATAATAATGACAATTATTATCATTATTAAAATTAAATTTCAACAATAACTCGATGATTCGACAATTAAAATTATCATCATCAAAAAAAAAATAATTAAATAAATGAACGTTATTATTTAATTTTATTTAATTTAATTGCATCCCATCGCATCGCATCAGGATTTTATTCATTCAATTTTAATTCGTCTTCTTAATTTTTATTATTCTTAAAAACAAAATAACTTAGATTATTAATGAGACTCAAAAGTAAATTTATATATATTTTAAAAGATGCTATTTGTGTTTTTTTATTTAAAAAAAAAATAAACAAAATAAAAAAAATGATAATTATTATAAATAAAGATAAAATAGAACATGTGTAATGCCGATGACAAAATACATTTTGATAAAATTATTAGAGTTTTCAATTAATTTTTAAGAAAAATATTTTTAATTTAAATAAAATCGTGAGTTGTGGAACATAAAAGTTTTAAATTCATATTTTTGACTTCACATTCAAATCGTACGGTAAATTTCCGTCAAAATGCGTACCCACATCGATATATTTGGACTAGAAAATTTTTGTTGTAAATTTAATATAAAAATTTTGAAAAAAATGTTTGTTTTGAAACCTAGGGATGTGGGTACTCATTCCACGTGGAATTTTATAATATTTATAGTAATCAGATATTTACCGAGCAAATCAAAAATAATGATTTAAAAAATTACGAAATTAGAAGTTTTGAGTTCATATTATTGTTGTGAGCTGAATTTCCGTTAAAATGAGTACCCACACCGATGTATTCAGACTAGAAATTTTTTTTGTAAATTTTACATAAAAATTTTGAAAAAAATATTTGCTTTGAAACCTAGGGATGTGGGTACTCTTTCTACGTGGAATTTTATAATATCCATAGTAATCAGAAATTTACTGAGCTAATAAAAAAAAAATCAAAAATAATAATTTAAAAAATTTGAAATTTTAAGTTTTTATTAATGCAGTGAGATGAATTTCCGTTTAAATGAGTACCCACATCAGTATATTAGGACTAGAATATTTTTTTTCATAATTCAAAGTAAAAATTTTAGAAAAAAAAAAAATAACTTACTATAAATGATTAGTGTACTCATTAAACGCAGAATTATGTCCTTTACAAGACTACAATTTTAATTTTTTTATAAAAATAAAACTCAAAACTTTTTAATTTTGATCAATGGGTCTTGTAATTCATGAAATTTCCTCTGGAATGAGTACCCACATCATTACATTTCGAAAAAAAAATTTTTTTTCAATTAAAATTTTTATTTCTAATAAAAAAAAAAAAGTTCAGTACATTCATATATAATTACATTAAATTAAAAATATTAATAACTATAATGATTAAAATATTTAACGGAGTTGTAACTCATGTTCAGGAGCTAAAGGTTCAAATTTACTCTTAACGTATTTATCAGTAACTTCCTGAAGAGTCGGCGGGTTCCACTTGGGATTGAGATCTTTGTCGACTAATAGCGCACGTACGCCTTCATAAAAATCGCTTGAACGATCACATGCTCGCCAGGCAAGTCGATACTCCATTTTTAGGCACTCGTCGAAAGTTAAATTCTTTCCGCGGTCCAGCGCTTCCTTCGTGATTTTTAATGACGACGGTGACATTTTTTGTAAATTTTCAAGTACTATTTTTGACCACTCCGTATTGTCTTCTTTTAAATTGTCAATAATTCCTTCAATCGTATCCGCAGAAAAACATTTATCTATCCGTGGCAAAAATTTGTCAAGACTAAATTCGGTTTCTACTGTCGACTCAAAACTTTCGAGTATTTCGTCGACATCTTGGTCATCTGACTCGAGTAATACCTGTGTCAGGTCTTCGAGTTTTGATGATGGCACGTAGTGAGTTGCTATTCCAGCATGTTTTACATCTTCGCCTATAAAAATAAATTTACTAATTATTTACTGTTTTTTTTTTCTACTCAATTTAAAATAAAAATAAATTTCATAGTCATATTTTTTAACCATTTTCCTCTAGTTTAAGTACCCACATCGATATGTTAAAAAAAAAAAAAATTACATGATTAAAATTATCATTGTGACTAAAAATTTTTTTTGGAAAATTTTATTGCTACAGTTGGATTCTTGGCTCAATTTCCGGTCGTTTGAGTACCCGCATGACAATATTTTGATCAATTGATTTTAATTTTCAAAATGGCTGCCTCATATATTTGTAAAATTAATGAATGAACTTTTTGTTGTAATATAATGATGTGGATACTCATTTTAAGTGGAATTTTATCAGCTAACAGAATTTACTAGTAATTGTACTAAAAGAAAATTTTTTTGAAAAAATTCTTATTAATTATCAAAAATAATTTAACAATAATGACTTCGTCCAAAAGTATCGTTGTCGGTACTCATTTTACGCGGAATCGCGTCAGCTGTTCAAATATTTAGTCCATTTTACGCAAAAAAAATTAACAATTATTAAAATTAAGAAAAAATGAATTAATTAGTTATTTTAGTTTCGTTACCTTTGAGACGTTGTCCAGTGAGTCCGAGGTATAAACCAAGTTTGCCTTTTAATCGAGGTAGGAAATAAGTACCGCCGACATCGGGGAATAGTCCAATCGCGGTTTCTGGCATCGCAAATAAAGTTGATTCAGTGGCGACTCGATATTTACCATGAACTGATAGTCCAACACCACCGCCCATCGTTATACCGTTTATTATGGCGACAAATGGCTTCTCATATGTACCAATTAAATGGTCCAATCTATTAATTAATTAAATTAATAAAAACTATTAAATAAATATCAAATAAATGTTTGTTTATGTATTAAGAAATTTTTTAATAAAATCTCTCATAACTCTTAAAATTTTGACTCCATACAAAAAAGTTTCAGAACAAATTTGTAGAGAATTTAACGCTCGACAAAAAAGGTCCTTAGTAGTTAAACGATAAATTTAAAATTAAAAGAGTTACACTCAATTATAAGACATAGAGTTGAATATTCTTAAAAAATCGTTTTCAATAATTTTATAATTATTAATTACCTGTAACTTTTTAAATAATAAGTTTATTAAAAAAATCAAGAAGAACTTTTTTGAAGAGTATTAAATTCTCTACAAAAAAGATCTTTGTCAATTTTATCATAGATCTATTATTTTACAAGATACAAGTAATAATAGTTAACGAAATTCACATTCTGTCAAAAAATAATTTTTTAGTTTATCATTTATTATCTTCAATTGATCATTACTTTTTAAATATTAAATTTATCACTTCGTTACTCAGGACCTGTTTTAAAGATCATCAAATTTTCTATAAGTTTCACAACTTTTTTTACCCATTCTCAAAATTCACATACGGTTTCAATTATGTATAGGAAAACTTACGCATACTCAGCTCGAAAAAAATCATGGCCAGCTTTGTGACCATTGGGTTCATTCAATGCGACTGTCAAATATTTAACATCTCCTCCAGCACAGAATGCTCGGTCTCCAGCGCCCTTGATGATAACAAGATTCTTCCTATCCTCCCACTTTTTTAATTTTGGATATATTTTATTTACCATCGATAAATTCAACGCATTCAATTGCTTTGGACGATTTAATATCACGACTCCCTTATCATCAATCTAAATCAAATATATGTTTAATTAGTACCATACTCATTTATATTGATGATGAGTGTGCCAATAATTCGAATCGAATAATTCGAAATACTCATGTTTTAAAATTATTAAAAGAATTTGAATTATTCATGAATTTTTGAAGAAGTAAATTTTCAAATTATTCAAATATTTGAATTATTCATAAATTTTGTAAAAGTATAAGTAAAGTTATAAGTTCCCTAGTAGCATACTTGGCTTTGTGACATTTATAAGATTGAAGTTTTGAGGCTGGCTTTTGACTTATCGATGAGGCACCAAAATGTGGGCAAAGCGATCGAAAATTTATGTCACCGAAAAAGTGTCTGCTGAGAAGACGTAATACAACTGATGATAAAAATTAAATTACAAATGATTGTCATCATCTAAACGAATTTTAAATTGAAATAACTTTTTTGGGACAGAAAAAAGAACCCAAATTTTCTATGACTCCTAGAACCAACATCTATATGTCTTATTTATATAGAAGAACTTGGCTTTGAGACAAAAAAAATTTGTCTTGTCCTTTTAAAAAACATCTTAAAGCTGTCTCTGTGCTACCGGATTAGAAAAAAATTTTACATTTTAAATTTGAATAAAAAATTGCAATTCCAATCTAATAATACAAAGATTTATGAAGATTTCGAAAATTTCAAACTCCGTGAAGAATTTATAAACTTACGAATAATTTGGAAACTCAACGAATAACTCGAAAATTCACAAATATTTAAAAAATTCACGAATACTTTGACAATTTACGAATAATCCGAAAACTGGCAGATATTTTAATAATTCGAAAATTCATGAATAATTTGAAGACTCACAATAATTCGAAAAGTCACAGATATTGAAAAAATTCGAAGATTCACGAATATTTTAAAAACTAAAAAATAATTTGAAAATTCACTAATGCTTTGAATCTTTACGAATAATTCAAAGACTAACGAATTTCAAAATTTACGAATATTTTGAAATTCACGGATTATTTGGAAATTAACAAATGTCTTAAAATTTTACGAATACTTCAAAAAATTCAAAAATTTACGAAAAATTTGGACGAGCCACCTGCAGTCACTGCGTGACTGCCCAAATATCACTACTAAATTTATAGAATACGCAGAAAAAAGGATTTCTTGCCGCAAAAAATTTTAATTTGCACCAAGAAATTTTATGCGTTATCAATTAAATACAAAAATTGACTCGGGACGAGAAAGATTTTTTTGGTCAAGAAATAATTCCTTGCACCTAGTAATTTTTTCTAGTTCTACATAAATTTTTGTTTTCAATTCACAATGAAAAAAATTTCTTGGGGTAAGTCAAAATTTTCTTTAGGCGAGTAAAGATTTTTTGTGTCAATGAATCCTTTTTTTTCTATGCAGACTTTTTTGGCTTTGAGAAGCTTCCCAAAACCAAAAGGGAGTAGAAAAATCTGTCATTTTGGAATAAGTAACGCGATATAAATAATATAGCTATATATTCAGTGACATTCAGCCATATTTAGTGACAGAATAATTAAAGTATTAATTTATTTAAAGAAAATAAATACGATCGTCTTTTTTCCCGCGTAATTTAAATGTATTTCGAATGATATAGATAAATCTATTTATCTCAATACTTGGCAATTAAAAAGAGTTTAAACTACGAAAAGGCACAATTTCAAGTCAAGACTTATCTAATGATACCGATTTCAATAACATTAACTAATTCTATCATATAGATATGCCGGACACAAAATTTTTCTTATTCTCTTAATAATACAGATTATACAATTCAAATTATGTATAGTAATATTCGATTTAATTCAAACACTACTCCCACATAAAATATACATCATAACAAGTTATTTCGGAGCAACTTTTTTTTTTTTTTAATTAAATATTTAGCTGTCATTAATCCAAACTCAAAAATCATTTTTTTATTAACAACAATTTTTAAAATCTTGTAAAAAATAAATAAAATTCTGATTCATTTTTAAATAAATTTGATAAAAATCAATCAGAAAATTCGTTTTTCCTTTAGGGTTTGCCCAAAGCATTTAAACAGGTATGATAATTTTTTTCTTTTACTTCTTACGAAATTTGGTGGAGTTAAAAAATAGTTGCTCCCATACTATATACACATATGTATATGTATTTATATACAGATATAGATATATTTATGAATATTACCTCTTTAAATAAAACATCATCATTAATAATCGATGTGCTGTATTTTTTTTTAATTATCTTAGATCCTGAAACAAAAAAATGAATAAAATCCATAATTGGGACTATTAAAAAAAATAAATCAAATTTTAATAAATTAAATACTTACCATAATTATTTGGTAACAAAGAAGGTTTTTTATGAGCATGTTTCATTGTTTGTTTAAACAATGTTGCTAAAGGTTGTAAGGTTATTTTTTCAAACTGCAACAAATAAAAATATTTATTAATAAAAAAATAAAATACTTTTATGACCCAAAGCCGACAATTATTTACCATTTTTTATGACTATTATCTATAACAACAATATAAAAAAATATATTATATATATAAATACAAATATATAACAGATATTTGTGGTTATAAAAATCTAAAGCAAGTCAACACTTATAAATTAATTTAAAAAAATATAAAAAGTCTTAACAGCCTTGAGTTTTAATAAATTATGTGCCCCCCATACATATATCTATCACATACAAATATATGTATACATATATTAATATTTAAACATGTATGTGTAAGACACAAGTATGAAAATACAGATAGAAGGACGGTTATATATTCGTTATCTTATCTCTTAATTCTAAATAAAAAAAAATTTCGATTTTGCGAGCCCCAGTGTAATTTTAAAAATCATTTTATTTATCACAATAAATAACACAATATTTTTATCAAATATATATTTTTTTGAATTTTTTAAAAAACACCCAGTGACGTATCTGCGTCACGATAAATATAAGACGTTAAAATAAGCTTGTGTTGGGTATTGATTTAAATACTATTATTATTATTTTCTGTGTGTATGTAATGCACCATGTGTTTGACGCGAGCGAATTTTTTAAATTTGAAAATTTGAAAATTTATTTATTTTAATTGATAACAAAATTTTGTTAAATTTTTCATTACTTACTTTCTCACTGTTAGAATATATTTTATATATATATAAATATAAATATATATATATATATATATATATATATATATATATATATATATATATATATATATATATATATACACATTTATATACATATATACATATATACATATATATATATATATATATATATATATATATATTTCTTGGTCTCTCTCGCAATAATATATATAGATATATATATATGAATATATATATATATACATATATATATATATAGTATTGAAGTAGAGAGAGACAAAGAAATAGAGAGGGAAATAATATATATCTACATATATAGAAAGGAATTTATATATATGTATATATATATATATATATATATTATATATGTGTATATATATGTATGTATATGCATGTATATATATATATAAATATATATACTGAGGGTATATAACTAAAAATAAAACCAACTAAAATCTTTTACCTCTGGTATATTATTTTATTTTTATAAAAAAAAAAAAACTTTTTTTCTGCTGTTGTTTTTTTTTTAAATAAAAAAGTTGGTCTAATTTATAAAAATTACAGGAGATATTAAAAATTTTTGTAAAATATTTTTTGGAATCAAGAAAAAATTTTTGGAGTATAAATGAATACGAAATGAAAATGATAAATATATAAGAAAATTTTTAAATGTAATGAGAGAGAAATTTGAAATTTGTATTTTAGTTAAATTTTTGTGGGAAATAATTTGCTGGTCTTTAAATTTTTCCGATAGGAAAAGTTTTTGATTCATTTTGTCTTGTATTGGTCGGTTTTAGTTTGAATAGAAGAATAAACCGGAAATATAAATTACGCTCTAAAACTGGGGTGCGATATTTTATGTTAAGATTTTTTATTTCGGTAAAGAATATTCTAGTCTATCAGAGTATGGAAGTTTAATTTACGAGAATAGTAAGAAGTTTTTTTTGTGAAAGAAAATTTCTTTTGGAGAAATTTAAAAAAATTAAGAAAATTTTATAAAAAAAAAATTAGTAATCTCTGCTATTGATAGCTTACGGGAAATGATTAAAAAAAAATTATTTTTGAAAAATTTCCATCGATTAGTTGATAGCGAAAGAGACAACACAATTAGTCATCACATTTAATATCGAAAGAGATTTCACAGCTGAAAACTTTTATGTGTATTTGCATGAATGACATAAAGTTTGTGACCTCTAACAGTCTCCACCACACACTGATATTTGATATACTACATATATTTACATTTATATATGTGGGTGTGTTAGTAGCAACGGCAACCCGAAATGCGAAGGACATATAAAGATAAGTCGGAATAAAATAAAAAGGATAGACATATTTTACAACCACCGATTTCTTTGTCTGTTCCTTTCGAATCGATGGATAATTTAGAGGTCTAAATTATGAATGAATAAAATTTGAATATGATTCAAAATTCAAATTACTAAGCTCATTGTCAATAAGTTGGTGTCAAAGAATTTGAAAAAAAGACTATTTATATGTTTTTGACTTTTTTTTCGAAAATTGGGTAATTAAAAATTATTTTTGAACTGTCCATCGCGTAGAGAACAAAACAACGCGTTGAATGAGTACCCACAAGCCAAAGTTCTAATCAACTTTTTTTTTTGATAAAAGAAATCGATAATTTTATATAAATAATTTTTGAAATCAAAATTTGGTCATATGGGTACTCAAATTAACGGAAATTAGTTAGTTTGCACGAATATGGTAACCAAAATAATAAATGATTATTTTTGTTCTTAAAAAATTTCAAATTGTAAACATCAGAAATTCATCTTTGTAAAAAAAACATTTATTGATATAAAAAATAGTGTAAAATGTTTATAAAAACTCATAAATGATCAAGTTCTAGTAGAACCACCAATTAGGAGCAATAAATAACGATAAAGACCAATAATATCGACGTAAAGTTGTGTTGTGGCAAATATAACTTCATCCGGGGATAATTGAATTTTCCTACCACCCATTATTGTCTGCACATCAAAGTACAGATACTGGAATAAATATAATAATTTAAGTACCGTAGTTTATTGTAAGTGTCTAAAATATATTATTATTTATAATTATTACCAATGAGAATATCAAAGCACCGATTACTCCAAAAACTGTGATAATAACTGAAATTTTAGTGTACATCATTAACACTGTCAATAATACGACCGCCATTAATAAAACGACGCCTAGAATACTTAAGAGTCCAGCCCACATGGTGAAGTCAAACTAAAAGAAAATTATTAATTAATAATTTATAAATTAGTGATAATTATGATCAAATAAGTGATGGGTTACTTTGAAAAAAATCGCCGCGATCGAAACTAAGAGTGCTACTGCCGCGGTTGTACCAACGGTTATCAAGACCACTTCTACTTGAAAGCGAATTGATATGTAGGCAGCCAAATGCGACTCAGCAAGTGTCTAAAATAATTAATTAATAATATCTATTTATTTATAATTTGGTAAATTTCAGGAGACTGTGAGTTTTTAATGAGTCTAAGTAAACTTGGCTGTTAATCTTCTCTTTTTAAAACTAGATATATGAGGGTCTGACCCTGCACAAAATTTTTTTTTGCAGATAAATTGACCTTATAAATTTTGAATTATCCCTAAGGTAAAAGACCTAATATACGATTTGTATATTTATATTTAGTAAGTACAGATATACAAATACATGAGTAATCGAATACTAGTTCCCTGATCGGGTATTGGGTCTCTTACCTTAAGTGTGAGAATAAGTAAAAAAAAAAGTACAATTTAAAGCAAAAAAAATTTTACGTGGCTGAGATGAGATACAGCGTCTTCCTGATTAAAAATTCTGATTATGAAACCGATTGTTTCCGATAGGAAATTATTGGGTTCCAATCAAAACGCTTTTGAGGGGCTTCCAAGTTTCCAATGGAGATTTAAATGTTAAGGGTAACACGACTTTATCTCCCCGACAAAATCTCCATATGATGAAATCTCTTCAAAATTATTTTTTATAGTAAAATTTTTGATAGTCATATTTTTTTTTTCTTCAACAAGTTGCCGTTCAGTGATTTCGATCAACTTGACAGAAAGTTTACTTCATGTTCGTGCCGTTGACCTGACGTCAAATTGCAGCCATAGATTTCCATCGATTTCCGTCGTGTGAAGATTTTTAATGTCCAAAAAATCCAAAAAACGAGACGAGACTAGAGGAAACGTGTTCTCGTCTCGTTTCGTCTCGCGATAACACTAGAGATTTTATCGGGAGAGATATCGTGGGACCGCGTTATGAACTCACAGTACAAAATTAGACATGTGAGGATCCAATTCTCTGGTAAAAATTCTACCAAAAAATGTCATGTGAAAATCCACAGAAGAATCTATGCCACTATATTCTTATATAGACTTTTGCGATAGAGGTACACTTCGTGAAAAGGGTGAGCAATAATTACCAGTAATAACAATAACGTAATTCCCCATCCTGATTGTCTTCTTCCGCAATCGGTTATCGAAATACTACAATATGAGCAAATAAATACCGTCCTAAAAAAATAAATTGTTTAATTAAGCAGAAAATACTATTACGAAATAAATAATTTAAATTAATAATTACATTGCTATGACCCATAAATACCAGTAACGATTTATAAAATCACGTGCAGGTGGACTTTTAAATTATAAATTGAACAATTAATCAATTAATTAGATAATTAATGTGTAAATAATGGCTTATACTTACTAGAATAAAAAAAAAGATACATAGAGTGCTGTAAATAAAAATTGCAAAAATAATATAAAAAAAACTTTAGTTATAAAATTTCGGCGTATTTTAGAACTTTTAAATTCGGCAAAATAATCTTCGTCAGTTTGGGTGCCTCCTAAATTACGTCTCTGCTGAGCTAACCAAAAGCGATAAATTTCTTGATTTTGACGCTCCCGTTCCAGTACCATACTGTTGGTTACTGTCAGTGTATATGGACCCTGATTATTTAAGTATTAATTAATATATTTATGTAATTATTCGAGAGCTGATGGCTTGAAAAAAACTTACACTTTGAATATTTTGACCTCTAACCAATGGAGGAAGTAACGGAGGTCCTCCGGCGGCAACGGGGATATGAACAGTCGATTGGTCCGGGAGGACATTGTTTTGATCAAGAGAAATATATGACGCGGGAATATTATTTAAATTATTTCCGAAATGTGTTGATGATTGTTGCATAGTAATTTTTTATTATTTTATTAATTTTTAAATTGACAGGACATTTTACTTTATTTTGACTTATTGAAGGTTTTGTCTGCTGCGCGTGCGCGATATTTCTACAGCGCATGTGCCTGAAGTATCGCGCATGCATCGTTAACCAATAGGTGTGTGTTCTATTCTTGTAAAATTATATACATATATTAGGGTGTATAAAAAAAATTGACTAATTTAATTTTATCGAATGGCCGTGACATTCTGTCAGAAAATGCCAAAATAAAGCTCGATTAAAAATATGAGCTCTTAATATTGATATTTAGAGATCGTGATTCATAATTTTCTATTTTCCATTTAAATAACATGGGAAAAAAAAATTTTTAGGCTTGGAATTTTATACCTCGGCAATAGCTCATTGTACAGACAAGCGTAGGATACATTTTTGTAGGGAATTTAACACTCTACAAAAAAAGTCTCCTATTATTTTTTGATAAATCCATTTGTTAAAAAGTTATTGGAGCTTGAAGTCAAATTTGAAAATGCGCGGGAAAATTTGATTTATATCTAATGATGAGATCTAATTACATTGATGTAATTTTTATTTTTTTAAATTTTAGCTCTCCAATGATATTAATGTTGATAATATCACGATATTTCTAGACCGTGATTATTTTTTCTAAATATAAAGGATCCCCATGCGTATTAGTATTAAATATTAATTTAAACATAAAATTCCAATCGTCAATAAATTAAATTTCTTCATAAAATTATTTATATTTTGAGAAAAGGATGAGAATGAGAGTCAGGTAAATTTGATGAATAATTAGTAAGTATGTTGAAAATTATCCATGGCTGATAAGTTTAAGGAGAGCTTCATCGGCAGTATTACACTGTAACAAATCGGAAGTGAGTCCAGAGTGAATCCGAATCTAATTTCAATCCGCATTCATTTCGCCACTCGGAATTCCGAAGTTTCAAAAAAAGAGTGATTTTGGACTGACGCGGATTTTATTTCACTCCGGTTTGAAGTTTTATCATTTAAAATTTATCAATAAATTTATATTAATTTAAATTTTACTTTCAAAGTGTCTGTGTGATAGAAATATATCAAAAAGTGCATCAAAAAAAAAAAAATTTCATACGTTTCTTGCCAGAGAAAGAAGAATGAAAACGAATATAAACTGTTTTTTCGAATTTTAAATCATCTCACTTTTATTAAATCTCTGTATTGTAATGACAGATACATATCGATACAATATAAATTTTAATTATTTTATTATTGATGAGAATAATGAAATCGAAAATGATTATTTTGTTCACGGCTAAGAGCCAACGTAGTGAAATTAATCATTACCAAACGTCTGATTTAATTTCTCAAGAAACAGTTAACTCTGGTCAAAAATAACCATTGAGTTAGGTACTTTTATCAAAGTAAAATAAAAGTGGAAATTGAACAGAGGAAGTCATGCATCGATTTCGTAGCCAGGTTTGAAATATAAAACTTCTGAGATATGTTGCTTATCAGGGACATCGCATGCGACTGAGCGCGATCTTGTGGCAAGCACCGAACTTCTCCCGCCACAGCTGTCTGGCACCTTCGATATTCCCCTCCCCCATATATATTTTCTTTCAATAAATTTCTTTTTTTTTGTTTTAAATTAAAAATATCAATATTGCTATAAATAAGTAACGTATTGTTTAAAAATATCTTTTATATGAAAAAGTAAAAACTTTTAAAACAAGTATCCACTTTTTTATTTCAGTGTAAAAATATAGTGACTTAAAAAAAACATTAAATTAAGGTTCTCTAGGTCATTTGGCAATTCGAGTGAGTAAGTGTCAAAATTAAAATCAGAGGCTTATGGTGAACCAACTTGTGCAAAAAAAATGAAATTACTAAAAATTATCATGAGTATAGTTCTGGATGAATAGATGATTTATAGATTTCAAAGGCGAAAAGACTACTTGAGACCTTTGGTTTAGGAACTATTCCTATAATATTATGGGAACTATTCCCATAATGTTATGGGAACCATCCCTATCATATCATTAAATTTTTTTTTTTGCACAATAGTGTAGAAATTTCCCAAAATTTGAATTTTCTTGAATGTTTTGTGCTGACGAAAAATTCTTGTTAAAAATTTTAATGTTTTTTTGCCAAATACGATTTTTTTTTTCAATGTTTGAATTTTTGTTTTTATGTTTAATAATACACTAATGGGAAAAATTAAAGGATCAAAACAAAATTCTAAATTTTTAGGCGATTTTCAACAGTCTCTAACTTTGAGAGAAATGGTCGTACAAGAAATAAAAAAAAAAGGAAATTGTAGCTCCAAGTATCTACTTTTTGGATTAGAACTTTAAAATTTTTTAGCGTTAGCAGTTTTTGAGTAATCTTAGAAAAACCAACGACAAAAAAATTTTCAAATTAAAAAAATTTTTTTTTTTTGGTCTCCGGGCATGGAAAAAATTATTTTTGCTTAACCACTATAAGGGTCAGATACCTTCATTATTCAGCTTTAATTTCTTTTTTTATGGACCTTGATACGTCCACTTTTCGCCGAGATATCGGTCTTCAAATGGAAAAGGATCCTTTTGTCTTTGATTATCAATATCTCAGAAACCAATGATCACACAGAAAGTTAATGGTGGGTTTTAAAAACTTGAATAAATTCCCTTCAACGATTAGCCATTGCTTTTTCGAAAAAAAAATTTTTCCTATCGTCACATGAATTTAAAAATGCAACCAAAAAAGGGCTTTTTGTGGTTTTTTGGAAAATCAAACGCTGAAACGGAAATATAGTGGAAATCGATAATGTTGACTGTGCATTTTACAGTTCAATATGTCTACAAAAACCCTGCAGAGAGCCAGATTAATCCAACGAGCCGTTTTTTTGTTTCACGCGATCAAATTTTTAAAAAAATTAAAGGATCACGTTTTTTGCTCTGAAAAGCTCATAGTCTTTAACAAGATGAAAACAAACATTTTTTCGGAGCTTTGTCCACAATTTTATTGCAGACAGTGCTTAAATTTCCAAAAAAGAAAAAATTTTTTTTTTGAAACAAAATTTCTCCATTTCTCTCAAAGTTAGAGCCTGTTGAAAATCGCCTAAAAATTTAGAATTTTTTTTGGATCCTTTAATTTTTTCCATTAGTGTATTTCTGTGTATTGTAGAAGTGATTATCGCACTTCTTTAAATTAATTTTTTCATGATAATATAGGAACCATTCCCATAATATTATAGGAATGGTTCCTTTAATAGTATGGAAACTATTCCCATAATATTATGGGAAAGATTCCCATAATGGTATAGGAACCATTCCAATTGCATTATGGGAATCATTTCCATAATATTATGGGAATAGTTCCCATACTATTATAGGAACCATTCCCATAATATTATGGGAATGGTTCCTAAAATTTATGGGAATGGTTCCTATAATTTATAGGAATAGTTCCTATATATTATTGGAATGATTCCCATAATATTATAGAAAGTATTCCTATAAATTATAGGAATGTTTCCCATAATTAGAGGAACCATTCCTATAACGTTATGGGTATCATTCCCAAAATTATAGGAACTATTCCTATAATTATGGGAAACATTCCTATAATTATAGGAACCGCTCCCATAATTTATGGTCGTAATTCCTATTATGGTATAGGAAAAAATTTCACAAAATTATGGGAACCGCTGCCATAATTTTCTTTCCGTGTACTACCATCGTTTGGATCATATACCTATAGCTCAAAATGTCGCTAAAGTGGTCATATTTAAACTATTTTCTTTTGGAAGGAGGCTCTTTTATCAACCTCAGCGTTGAATAAAAAAAAATTATTTCCAAATCTCTCGTCTTAGTAATCAACAGAAAATTACAGTGTAAAGTAATAAAATTACATTTAGGTTTAATAGGTAATAGTTACACTTTCATCTTCATAAATTTTTCTATATTCCAGTAAACGTTCATCTTTGATAGCACTCTTATAAGAATTATGCAAATTGTTATAAAAATCATAATACTCAAAATTATCTCTCAATTCCTGATTATCATCCAAATTTTTATACTGTTTTGCAATCAACACGAAAATCCGATCTTTGACTTCCTCCTTCAGTTTATTCTCATCGTACATAAAATTACTATAGACACGTGGCAATGTTAGACTGATAATGGTATCAGAACTTTTGTAAGACCAAGGCAGACATGGATTCAATGGCGGAATAATTTTGTTAATCAAATGATGACAAATGTCACGTTTCACTTTCTCGTTATCTTCGTAGTTAGATAGCGATATATAAATTGCTAATAAACGCGTTATACTTTTGGACACTTCGGTCCAATGAAATCGTTCAGGTTGATTGTTCACGTCAAAAGAAGTTGTTAATTTTTCGTTTAATTTTTTAATTAAAGAAGTAACGTAATTACTTGCATCGTCATTTTTATGCCGCGTGCAGTATTGAAGAATTTTAACTGCATCGTCACACATTATATTAATTTCATTACTGTCAACGTCACTCCAATTGTCGATTTTATTTTCAAATTCTGGATTTTTGATCTCGTTTTCAATTGACGGTGGCAATGGATCAACGGATCCTTGAACCGCGATCTCAATCTTACGAATTATTATATTTTTTATTAATTTTTCGAATGATGAAGGCATATTATAACAATATTATTGTACTAATAAATCAATTTACTTTTGAGAAAAACTTTTATTTTCTGTATTCTTAACTAATATAAGTGTAATTTTATTGAAAATTTTTTTTTTTCAATCTCGTAATGTGGAATTGTGCTTATAGCTAATATAATTATTAAAATAAAAAAATTTTAAGATACCACGTTTTTAAAACGGGCTAAAAAGTATAAAATAAATTCTTTGTTTCATGAAGATTTAAAACTCACTAAAGATTCCGATCTTCTTACAGATAGTCTTGCAAATTTGTGATTGTGAAGTTTTAATAGCTATGAAAATTTGTAAGATTTGAAACGAAAAACGTGGGAGCATGAAACAGATAATTGATGCATTAATAGTTCAACTAACAATTTTATTACATGTAATAAATTATTATATGAAGAAGGGAAATAAACTTAATTGTATATAATTATTACTTTCTTCAAATTGTCAAAAAATATCTTAAGCACATCAGTTTCTATAAGTTGAAACAACAAAATTTTACTTGTGTTTGTGGGCTTCCAATGTATGTGAAAGAATTACCTAAAGTATTAAAAATGCAACTATACCTACATGGCAAGATGACGTATTTTAGCATTTCAAACAATAAAATTTGAGGGCCAAGAGTGACTATTTTTTTTTTTTCATATCAATATATTTTAGAGAATCACTCTTATACTTTTTCGCTTTCAATATTATATTATTTATGAATTACCTTCTTTGACGCGGGTTTATTGTTCAAACAATAAAAATGGTAACACGACCTTTGACCCGAAGACAAAATACCCGCGACAAAATAATCGTTTCAAAAAATATAGTAGTAACTTTGGTAATTGAAATAATCATGATGATAATAAATTAATAATCACCTGTTGGTACAATATTTTTGACGTTTAACTGAAAATTTTTTGTATTCTCTTATAATTTTTTGACTTAAAAGATTTTCTCAAATTATTAGTATAATTCATTATTAACAAATCAGCCATTTTTTTTGTAAACCAGAGATATTTTTGATATTGTTCAGTATAAATAATAATTATAATAATAATGATAATGATATGTAAGCATTAAGTTTTTTGGTTGCAGTGATTTTGTCGCGGGTATTTTGGTCCGAATAAAATCCGAACAAAATTTATTATTTTTTTTTTTTGCGTGTACCAAAAAAAGGTGACTTTGAAACAAAAAAAAATTTGTCTTATCCTTTCAAAAGACATCTTATAGTTGTCTGTGTCTTACTTGGGAGAATATAGCTCCAGAAGTTAGTGATAAATTTATGATAAAAATTTGAATCGAACAGCCAAACAAACAAATATGAACGCGAGTTATTGTTGCATTGTTCCGGGTCGAAATTTGAGTTGTACATGCACGCAATCTTCTTCTTCTTCTTTATGTTTATGTTTTATTTTGATTTATCGTTTGTTTTCCCTGGTGAAAATTTTTCGGACTTCTGTCTGAAAAACTCAGTTCTAGAGTTCTAAAGACTTTTTCAGAGGTCTAAAGACTTTTTCGGACAAAAGTCCAAAAATTTTCACCAGGGTTGCTCTTGTATTAGCAACACTCGCTTCGTTCGTGCCGCCCACACGAGTACATTAACGTTTTTACATGATGTATAAGATACTATTAAATGGAAATTTTGAAAATATATGAATTTTTTCTTTGCAATTTTGTCACTGAATCCACCAGCCATTTTTTGAGCTCAAAGAAATTATAAACCGCTACATTTAAATTTTCAAAAGATCACACTCTGCCATCTCCCGCCTTATTCTTAAAGTTTGCATAATATTCAGTTATCTTTAGCATCTGATAAAGGACATTAAATATCAACAAGATAGATACTTGCGTTATCAACTCAACCGATAAATTAATTACGTCAACAATAAATTTGACACTTAGTCCTAAAAAAAACTAAATACTCTAATAATCATGTAATACAGACACGTGGTATCGATCCGCGTTCCAAAACTAACAAATAAGTGTCACTGCTTAGACCAAATATTCAAACAAATATCAAAGATGTCAACTAAGTATTTACATAAATAGTACCTTTATATATATAGTTTATTATTATTATTTTTTTTAATACCAAGGTTAATTTTATTTAATTGATTTGTTCTAAAAATTTAAGTAATGAGTCAGTTTTAATAAGTGACGTCTTAAATCTAGAGTGTTACAAATTGTCCGATAGATAATAGAGTTTATGAAAGATAAGATTAAAATTAACTAGTATTCATCGAATCTATGCAGTTATTACTTATATTTGAAGTGATTGTTAAAATTTACGAAGTTTGTATTAGAAAAAATCGAAAAAAAAAATTTGAATTTTTTCGAACCGTTGCCGGATGCAGTTAATTTTTTTTAAGATTAAATTTTTAAATAAAAAATGGTTGTACGAATACTCAGACGTGTAATTTGTTCTAATTTTCCAAATTATGGGTCTAAATTAATTGGTGTGCTGGCACCATTGCTTGTGCCTCCATTGCATATTTTATTTCTTTATTATTTTTGGCGTGAATTTTCACGGGATGTTGATAGACAGTATTGTTCATGTAGCTGTTGGGATACTGTGTTCAAAGGTAATTTTTATCTTTTTTTTTTTAAGTATGTTTTGTATTCTTAGTATGGTATATATTGATAGTAACATTGGGTAAATTTAATTTTGTGGTCAAAAGATAAACCATTGAGCGCAAATAGACATTTTGGGAGGTCATTCGAAAGGAAATTTAATTTCTGACAATTTTGGTTTGATAAAAAATGTTTGTAGATCTGATACTTTAGTAGATAACGCTGATTAGAGTAAAAATTATCGGAAAAATAGGTAATTGTTGATATCAAAAATTTTGTAATTGTTTAAATGGTCATAACAATAGAACAATTGGTTTTAGAGTATTTTTTGTAAGAACTAAAGTTGTAAAACATTCAATTTTCTACAATTTTTGTCTGATTGAAAAATTCTCTAGATCTGATAGTTTTATAGATAGCTTCAATTAAAGTAAAAATTATCGGAAAAATAGTAAATTGTTGATATCGAAAATTTTGTAATTGTTTAAATGGTCATAACAATTGAACCACTGGTTTTAGGAAATTTTTTGTGAGGACTAAAGTTGTAGAACATTCAATTTTCTACAATTTTTGTCTGATTGAAAAATTTTCTAGATCTAATAGTTTAATAGATAACTCCAATTAAAATAACAATTATTGGAAAAATAGTAAATTGCTCATATAAAAATTTTTGTAATTGTTTGAATGGTCATAACAATTAAACAATTGGATTTAGGGTAATTTTTACAAGAACCAAAGTTGTAGAACATTCAATTTCCTACAATTTTTGTCTGATTGAAAAATTCTCTAGATCTAATAGTTTAATAGAGGGCTCCAATTAAAGTAACAATTATTTGAAAAATAGTTAATTGCTGATATAAAAATTTTTGTAATTGTTTAAATGGTCATAATAATGGAACCACTGGTTTTAGGATATTTTTTGTAAGGACCAAAATCGTAGAGCATTTAATTTCCTACAATTTTTGTCTGATCGAAAAATTCTCTAGATCTAATAGTTTAATAGATAGCTCCAATTAAAGTAACAATCATCGAAAAAATGGTCAACTATTGATACAAAAATTTCGTAATTGTTTAAATGGTCATAACAATTTAGCAATTGGTTGTAGGGTATCTTTTAGCAGAATCAAAGTTGTAGAGAATAGAATTTTCTTTCCAAAGATCATATATGATGTATAAATATATAGATTATTTTATAAGATGTAGTTAATTCAAAAATTTGTATGATTTTTTGATAATTGATGTAAATAATAATAAAAAAAAATTGTTTTTAGGTTCATATGAATCTGGAATAGCTTCTTACAAGCACATGTATTTCAATGCTACCTCAAATACAATTAAAATATGGGCAATTATTGTAATAGGCATTGTGGCATTTTACGAGACAACTAAATATTTGGCACGGTTGGCATTTAACTGTCGACTGAGATATGGAATGCTCATATTATTTATAACATCAACATTTTCTCACTATTATTCGTGGTGGGTTTACATAAACTATTTGAATGATGACTTTTACTCGCAATGGTACCATCAGATGTTTTTTACCATCACCGAGTTAATATCAACCATTTTTGTGATAATACTAGCTGATAATAAATACAAGGTGACACACAGAAAAGCGTTTGTTATTTCTGGTATCGCTCTGCTGCATATTTTTGCTGGCAGTTGGGATCAATTTGTTGCTAATGTTTTACGTGGTGAAGGATATGCTCATCAGGTAATTACTAGAAATTTAATTTCCCGTGGAATGAGTACCCACATCGTTATAATTTGAGTTCATAAATTTTTCAAAATTTAGAAAGCTAAATTTGGAAAAAAAAAAAAATTGAATAAGAAATCCAGTGATGTGGGTACTCATTTAACGCAGAAATTTATTAATTACACATAGCCATGATATTTATTTCATTAAATTTGAAAAAAAAAAGTTAAAATAAAAATTTTGAAAATTTTAAATAAAAATTTTTTAATTTTTGACTCTAGATTCTTGCATAAGAGTCAATTTCCGGTGGAATAAGTACCCACATTGCTATATTTTAAAAAAAAATAATTTTTTTCAAAATATCAATATGAGTTTTTGAAAAAAAAATTTCTTATTAAAATATAGTGATGTGGGTACTCATTCGACGCGGAATTTTATTAGGATGCATCACTTCGGAGCAACATTTTTTTTTTAGTGCATGGGGAAAAAAATCATAGTTCAACACAAAAAAAAAATTTTCGCCCTAGAAAAAAAATTTTATGTCGATTACAGACCTAGCTCAATGCAAAAATCGATTTCCCATTTAAATAACACGGGAAAATTTTTTTTTTAACTTTGAGTATTTTTAACTCGTTAACAAATCAATAGATCGAACAGACTAATATATATTTTTGTAGGAAATTAAACGCTGTACGAAAAAGGTCTCTTATCATTTTTTGATAAATCCATCTGTTGAAAAGTTATTGGAGCTCGAAGTCAAGTTATAGTAAATTTCGAGATCTTCTTACTTTTCCGGAAAAACTATCAGACTTGTCACAAAATGTTATAAAATCTTTTTTGTTGGCAATTTTATTCTCTACAAATTATTATGAGTAAAGTTTTTCCAAATTCCCCATAGTTTTCTAGTTATTTTCATTTCAATGTCGAGCTCTTTAAATCGATCAGAACACAACTTTTCTAAGAGCTTGAAATTAAAATGAAAATAACTAGAAAACAATGCGGAATTTGAAAAAACTTTACTGATAATAATTTGTAGAGAACAAAATTGCCAACAAAAAAGATCCCCTAATATTTTGTGATAAGTCTGATAGTTTTTCCGGAAAAGTAAAAAGATCTCGAAATTTACTATAACTTGACTTCGAGCTCCAATAACTTTTCAACAGATGAATTTATCAAAAAATGATAAGAGAATATGTATCAGTCTATTCGATCTATTGATGTGTTAACGAGTAGAAAATACTCAAAGCTTAAAAAAAATTTCCCGTGTTATTTAAATCGGAAATCGATTTTTTCATTGAGCTAGGTCTGTAATCGACATAGAATTTTTTTTCTAGCGCGAAATTTTTTTTTTGTGTTGTTTTTTTTCCCTATGCACTTGAAAAAAAAAGTGTTGCTCCGAAATGACGCACCCTAAATTTTATACACAAGAAGATGACAATATTTTAAAATATTTAAATTAATAAATTAATCTTTTTAGGTAATACGTGATTTAGGTTTTATGATACCAGACATTCTACACGTTATGATACCGCTTTGTCTAGTTAACTGGCGCGATCCAAATGTACTTCCAGACACAGATTCTAAAAGTTTTTTATCAAAAAAAAATAAGCCCTTATCATTAAATATCAAAAGAGACTTAACTTATATGCTAGGATTAGTTATTATCGGCCTGTGTATGTGTTCGATTTTATAGTTATTTATTTAATAAAATACCAAATAATTGTAAATTTATTTTTTAACGAAAAATTTAAAGTTTAAATACGATTTTTAAAATTTTAAATCAAATAATTATTGTAAATAATTTTTTAAAAAATTGTTTATTTATTAATGAGCCTAATATGCGACCCCATTAATTAAATATTAAATAATTTATAAATAAAGACTGGGAGTGATTAATTAATTATTAAAATTGTTGTGTATAGTATTTTGATATAAATATTGTATTTGTTTAATATATAAATCAAAATAAATTATTTATTATTAATTATTAATGAGCGCTTAGATTAATGTACTTCATATCAAAGGACATATTGAAGACTAGTATTTAAAAAAAAAATTTTAACATATCCCAAAGTAGTAAAATACCTCGTAGGACTTAATTAGAATTTTAAAATTATAAATAATTATCATTAATTGTAATTAATATTATTTATTTACATTAAAAAATTTATTTTTAGAAATTGATAATTTTTAGAAAAAATAAAAAAATTTTGACTCATTAAAATAAAGAAAAAAAGTTTATCACTAGAGTTAATTAAATTTTAGTACAATTATGACAATTAATATGTTTAAAAAATTATTCCATGTAATGAATATAAACTGATTTGATATTTCTTCCGTAATGGCCACTAAAGATTTTACAATTCATAAAAAAGTAAAAAAAAAAATACTCATATGTAAAAAATCTTGTACTTATGAATGCAATCAAAAAATAATTTTTACTATGTAACATATTTTTAGTGAACAAATTACTATGTAATTTAATTTGATAAAATTTATATTGTATGTTTAATGATAAATTAAATTTTTGTTAACTATTGTATCAATAAGATGATGGGTTTCAAATTTGAATAAATTGTTATATACATATCAAGTAATTTACTTTTTTAAATTATTATTTAAAGTAAGGGTTCACGCAAAAAAAAAATAATAAATTTTAGTTGGATTTTAATTCATTTTTACGGCTACGTAACATTTGATCCGAAGACAAAATACCCGCGACAAAATCACCGCAACCAAAAAAATTAATGCTTACATATCATTATCATTATTATTATTTATTTATTTATTTATTTATTCATTTACGCTTTCAGCAATTTACAAATTTTCATATTTCATTTGCATCATCCAGTGCGATAATCACAATAATTACTAGACTGATTCAAAAAAATCGACTAATTTTTTTTTTCTTCATTATATCGAAAATATTATTGGAAATGACGAAAAAAAAATACTGTGAAAGTTTAAGCTCTTAATATTAATATTAACAACTGCCGCATCCCAATTATCTATTTCCCGTTTAAATAACATGGGAAAATTTATTTTTTAAGCTTTGGAATTTTGTAGTAGCTCACGGTGGGACCAATACTTTTGAATGTTCAATACATATTCTTATGGGAAATTTGACGCTCTACAAAAAAGGTCTCTTATAATTTTTCGATATTTTTATTTCTTCAAAAGTAATTCGAAGTTAAAGCTATATTGACGATAAATTTTTACATTTTTTAAATTTTTTGACGCATCCATCAACTTTATCTGAAAATTTTAGAGGACATTTTTTGTAGAGCATTTTATTTCCTACAACTTATCTCAGCGAAAATTTTCGATATTTCACTTAAGTCGTATGTTATCTGCAATTAACTGAAAATTTTCTTAAATAATCTAAATTTTGTTGCTTAAAATTAATTATATTAAATTTTCAGCTTTCCCTCTGGTTTTTATTTCCACTTGGATTGACTTTTTGAATGAGTTAAGAGATCACCCAAAGAAATTTACATTTTTTGAGTACTCGTTGACTAGTCCAAATATTCCTATTTTCCCACAGATTCTTAGTCGGAATGTTGAATTTAATATCTGACAATATTTTTTTATCTACTATCTATCTATGTTATTAAGAAAATAAGGAAAATTTTGTTCCCGCCATATCTATATGATAGAATTAGTTAATGTTATTGAAATTGGTATCATTAGATAAGTCTTGACTTGAATTTGTGCCTTTTCATACTTTAAACTCTTTTTAATTGCCAAGTATCCAGATAAATAGATTTATCTATATCATTCGAATTACATTTAAATTACGCGGGAAAAAAGACGATCGTATTTATTTTCTTTAAATAAATTAATACTTTAATTATTCTGTCACTAAATATGACTGAATGTCACTGAATATATAGCTATATTATTTATATCGCGTTACTTATTCCAAAGTGACAGATTTTTATACTCCCTTTTGGTTTTAGGAAGCTTCTCAAAGCCAAAAAAGTGTGGATAGAAAAAAAAAGGATTCATTGACACAAAAAATCTTTACTCGCCTAAAGAAAATTTTTACTTAACCCAAGAAATTTTTTGCATTGTGAATTGAAAACAAAAATTTATTTAGAACTAGAAAAAATTACTTGGTGCAAGTAATTATTTTTTGACCAAAAAAATCTTTTCTCGCCCCAAGACAATTTTTGTATTTAATTGATAATGCATAAAATTTCTTGGTGCAAATTAAAATTTTTTGCGGCAAGAAATCCTTTTTTCTGCGTATTCTATAAATTTAGTAGTGATATTTGGTCATTTTCTACAGAATTTTCTGTAGAACAAAACCCTAGACTTTGTCTCTCCTTATCGGGTTTGAGTCTTGGTAATCCCGAGGAAAATCTCAGTGTCATAAAATCTATACAGAAAAAAAAACTTTTTGGCGCAAGAAAATTTTTTTTTTGTCATAGATAAATTTATTTTCAAATTTTAATACAAAATTTTTTTTGGAGCGGGTAAAAATTTACTGCGTCTAGACATTTTTTTTTTTTTTTTTGTGTAAAATTTAGCATTTTTTAGTTTTTTATTGACGATAATTGAGATCCAAAAAATTTACAAAATCAAAAAATTTAAATCTTTGTTTTGATTTTTATAAATACGAGATTTTTATGTTTTTCAATTTTTTGCTTAGAAAAATAAAAAAAATTCTAGCAATTGCGGCTTTTATTAAATCAAACGGACATTTTCCAAACGATTGAAAATATATACATATAAACTTAATATCCAACACGTGCCTCAATCGTCAATTACAAAAAACTCCGAGCCTGAAAAATTATTTCTGATATCAAAACCGTCAAAATTTTCTGATAATTAATCATTTTCTCCCAGACTTTGAGATCAGCGAAATTAAAAAAAAAGATAAAATCCCTAATTAATTGTAATTAAATTACAAAAAATCACTAACCAATAAAACAAAAATAAAAAAAAAATAATAGTTATTTTTCAATAAAATAATCAAGCACTAGAAGAATAAACAACGCATGCGTCAAATCGATCTTTCATCCCTTCAGTAATTCGTATTCGTATAAAAACCCCTACAACCCCTATATCCTTATATATATCTATATACATATATATATACAAACTTACACTAGAGTCTTTGTACCTAGTGTGTATAGTTGGATCCAAAAGAAAGAAAGAAAGAGTAAAAATAAGTACAAGTATTTCAACCCCTGGCCGAGACAAAGCATCCGACGACCTAACAACAATCTTTATCCATACTATTTATAATCTCAACAATAAATAATCATATAAATATCACTGTTAAGTTGAATAAAAACTAAATAATAACAACAGTTTAATTAAATAAACATTAAAATGGCATTAGATTTTGCAGCAACGTACAAAGTTTTAGTTCTTGGTGATTCTAATGTCGGAAAAACTTGTATTGTTCATCGTTATTGTGACGAACGTTATTATGATACATATATATCAACTATTGGTAAATTATATTCATTATTATTATCATTATTTATAAGTATATTAATTTTTTATTTATCAAATCAATAGAATGTTAATTAAATATTTATGATTTAATTATTTTACGATTGGATTTTAATAAAATTTATTTTTTTTTACGACAGTCGGAATTATATATAAATATGAAACATAAATTTAAAGTCAAATATTTTTTTTTAGTTAATTTTAGAATTTATAGTTTTTTTTAATTATTGATAATTTTGGGGATAATTATTTTTGATATTTTTTATAGGAATTGACTTTAAACAAAAAATAATAAATTTGGATGGTACTCCGATAAAATTGCAAATTTGGTAAGTGATTGTTGTTAATCTTTTTTTTTTTTGTTTTAATTATAATTTATTTTGTTGGATTTTAGGGATACAGCTGGACAGGAAAGATTTCGTACATTGACGACAGCTTATTATCGCGGTGCAATGGGAATATTGTTAATGTATGATGTCACTAGTCTTGATAGTTTTAATCATTTGTCATACTGGTTACGAAATATACAAGAGGTATTTTTTTTTATTGTATTATTTTTTTTTAATGAGGGAAAATTAATTAGAAATTATTGAGGCAAAGTACACTGTAAAAAATTTGCGGAGTGAACGCGGAGTGGATGATTTTTTATTTATTCAATTCCCTCAGAGTGAATTTCGCCCCGAAGAGAAGTTTCAGAAAATATTAATTATAAAAAAATTATTAATACACGGAAAGAAAATTATGGGAAGTTTTGCTATGCATTATGGGAATGGTTCCCATAATGGTATGGGAATAGTACCTATACTACTATAGGGATGGTTCCCATATATTATGGGAACCATTCCCATAATAGTATGAGAATAGTTCCCATACCATTATGGGAATGGTTCCCATATTGGTATAGGAACTATTCCTATAATATTATGGGAACTATTCCCATAACGTTATGGTAACCATCCCTATAATATTATAAAATTTTTTTTCTGCACAATAGTGTAGAAATTTCCCAAAATTTGAATTTTCTTGAATGTTTTGTGTTGACAAAAAATTCTTGTTAAAAATTTTAATGTTTTTTTGCCAAATACGATTTTTTTTTTCAATGTTTGAATTTTTGTTTTTATGTTTAATAATATTTCTGTGTATTGTAGAAGTGATTACCACACTTCTTTAAAATAATTTTTTCATGATAATATGGGAACCATTCCCATAATATTATAGGAATGGTTCCTATAATAGTATGGGAACTATTCCCATATTATTATGGGAATGATTCCCATAATGGTATACGAACCATTCCAATTGCATTATGGGAATCATTCCCATAATATTATGGGAATAGTTCCCATACTATTGTAGGAACCATTCCCATAAATTATAGGAATGATTCCCCTAATATTATAGAAAGTACTCCTATAAATTATAGGAACCATTCCTATAACTATAGGAATCATTCCTATAGTGTTATGGGTATCATTCCCATAATTATAGGAACTATTCCTATAATTATGGGAAACATTCCTATAATTATAGGAACTGCTCTCATAATTTATGGTCGTAATTCCTATGATGGTATAGGAAAAAATTTCATAAAACTATGGGAACCGCTGCCATAATTTTCTTTCCGTGTACATAGTGAGCTTCGGTCTTTGATATTCTGATATTTATATTGAGTACGGAAATAATTACGAGCTCACTTTTCATATATTCACGCGAAATGATTTTTAAAAACTATAAGCAGCTGAAAATAAAACTTGAACAAATATAATTCCACTGAAACACAAGCTGTCCCCCATGAAAAAAATTTATAAAAAAAATATATGTTAAAATATAAAAAAAAATATAATTTTCATATAAAAAAATTCATAAAAAATGTATAAATATACATAAAAATGTGGGTCATTCCATGTCAAATCGACCAATAGTTGGAATCGACCTCTTTCGATTTGGACGAATTTTGGTCAGAAGTTTTTTTTTACCATATAACGCAATTCTGCCATAGGAAAAATAGCGAAATTTTGTATTTTGCATAACTTTTGATGAAAATTTTTCAAATTTTTTTCCTTTGGCAGAATTGCGTTATATGGTAATAGAAAACTTCTGACCAAAATTCGTCCAAATCGAAAGAGGTCGATTCCAACTATTGGTCGATTTGACGTGGAATGACCTATGTATACACAGAAAAAAAGGATTTCTCGGCACAAGAATTTTTTACTCGCCCCAAGAAATTTTTTTCCCAGCCTAAGAAATTTTTTGCATTATGAATTGAAAACAGAAATTTTCTTACCCCGAGAATGAATTTTCTCAGAGCAAGAGAAAACTTTTTGAGTCAATAAATTTTTTCTCGTCCCAAGAAAATTTTTGTGTTCAATTTATAATACAAAAAAATTCTTGCGTCCAGAAATTATTTTTTTCTGTGTAAAAATATTAAATTTATATTAAATATAAATTTATTTAAGTATTAAAACTCCGAACCGGAGTAAATGCGGATTGAAATAAAATCCGCGTTACTCCAAAATCACTCCGCTCATAAAAAAATCCCTGTTCACACCGTATGTGGAGTGATTTTTTTTTTAAACCGTAACTCCTAGTGACGGAGTGAAAGATTAAAATAAAATCCGGATTCACTCCGATTTTTTACAACGTAAGACATTTAAAATTTGATAAATTAACAAAAAATACACGGGCTGTTGTTGTTTGTAAATATAGCAAAAATAATTTCAAGAATTTAAATTTGATCTTTGGTTCAAAAATTGGAAAAAAAAATTATTTGTGGCCAGTTAAGTAGAAAATTAAATGCCGTTTAAAATGAGTACCATCAAGCCAGACTTCTTATTTTTAATTTCAAAGATATACATATATTTTTATTTGTACTTATAAAAATATATGAAAGTCTCCAGAATTATTGAAAATAAATATAGATTGTTTGTACTCATTCTAAAGTGCATTAAATTCTCTACACATTTTAAAAATAAAAAAAATTTTGTTTCTCTACTTCATATTTTCAAAATTTTATACAAAAAAAAAAAAAAAAAAAAAAAAAAATTTTGTAGAAAAAATTGGTAGAGAATTAAATGCCCTTTCAAGCGAGTACCAACAGTCCATACTTATTTACATAAATCCCAAAGATATAGATATATATATAAATTCATAAAAGTAAAAAATTTATAATATTTATAAATATTAATATTAATAATTATTGTTTTTTATAGAATGCATCTCCGGATGTTGTTAAAGTATTAACAGCAAATAAATGTGACGCGACAAGTAATCGAGCTGTTGATGCTGAACGCGGTCAAAAAATAGCTGATAATTTTGACATGCCATTTTTTGAAGTTTCTTGTAAAGAAAACATAAATATTGAAGATGCTTTTCTTACATTAGCACGAAGAATACGCGAACAAAGAGGCCGAAGAGTAATTAAACATATATTTTACTTTTTATTACTTATATAATTAATTATCTAATCAAGTAAGTAATTAATTAATTACTTGCATAAATAATTTTTTTTATAGGCCAGTTTATTTGAAGCATCAGAACGTGAAGGTGCTGATAGTATTATAAAAGCACAGTCACCATCGCAACAAGGGGATGCTTGGAGATGTTCATGTTAGCCAATTTTATCATCACTCAAAATTTTATGTTAAAGTTAAGTTAACAAAAATTATTTCTTTAATTTCTTAGTCATGGAAATTGATAGAGAATTTGATGCCCTTTAAAACGAGTACCAACAAGACATATTTATTTTTATTTGTATTTACGATATGCATATATTTTTATTTAGGAGTATTGAAAATATATGAGTTATTGAAAATCGAATAAAAATAATTATGTCTTGTTGGTACTCATTTTAAAGGGCATTAAATTTTCTGTACAATGAAATAAAAAAAAAAAATTTTTTTATTTTGTGGTTTAATTTATGACTTTGATAAAAAATTAGTTCGATCAATTTTTGAAATACATAAATTGATAGAAAATTAAATGCCCTTCAAAATGAGTATCTCCAACACATACTTAATTTAAGTACATCAAAAGAAATACATATATTTAAATACTCGTAAATAAAAATATATGATTGTCTTAGAAAAAAAAAACAATAATTACGGGTTGTTGGTACTCATATTAAAGGGCATTTAATTTTCTATGAATTGAAATTATTTACATGTAAAAATTTTGAAAAAAATAATTTTTACAAGTTAAATTTTTTTGTTTTTTACAAAGGCCTAAATATTTTATTTCAAATAAATATTCAAGTATAGACAACAATTGTGGACCATAACATTTATTTATTTATGTTTAAATATATATTTTATTGATTTATAAATTCTTTTATTGAGTCATATATTTATGTGTATATAAATATAATCTGACTGATGTTAATTAAAAAAAAAAAAAAATGAAAGGCAATCGAATTAATTAATTAAAAAATTTTTTTTATGAATTCAAATAAATAATTAATAAAATATACGCGTAATTTATATATCGCACTGTGGTAATATGATAGTATTATTGAAAAAAAATATATTAATAATAATAATAATGGCGAAAAATTAGTTAAAATGTAGTGAAATTGTACCGGTAGAAAAATAATTTTTTTTTTAATTTTCTCACTTTTACAGCAAAGAAAAAAGTGTAATTTAAATGGTGATATTTAATGAAGCTTGTACACAATAAATATCGAAAATAATTCGCACAAAGTAATGGATAATATCAAGTAAAGTCAATAATAATTTTCTTATTTATTAATTTTGTGTTCTTTTTTATAAAAAGGAAAAAAAATTAGCGGAATTTTTAAATGTTAAATATAAAAAAAAATTTAATAATTGAATATTAATATTAATAATTAATAAGTAAATAAAAAGTACACGGGCTGTTGCTATTCGTAATTATTCGTTTATGCTGGCGAAAATAATCTATAGGATTTAAAATCGATTAAAAAATTTGATAAAAAATTAATAATGGATCAAGTTAAAAAAAAAATTAAATGTCCTTTAAAACGAGTATCAACACGACGTACTTACTTTTTTAAATTTCAAAGATACACATATTTTTATTTGGACTCATAAATATATATATGAAAATCTTATAATTATTTTAAAAAAATATGGAGTGTTTGTACTCATTTGAAAGGACATTAAGTTCTCTACAGATTTTAATGACAAAAAAACAATTTTGAAAATTTTGATTTCAAAAATTTTGAAAATAAAAAAACTTTTTTTCTAAATTGATGGGAAATTCGATGCCCTTTCGAACGAGTACCAACAATCCATACTTATTAAAATATGTCCCAAAGATATACATATATTTAAATAAATATATATGTACAACTATGAAACTTATGAAAATAAATCAGGCGTGTTGGTACTCATTTTAAAGGGCATTCAATTTCCTAAAAATTTCTGCAAGCAAAAAATTTTTTTTTCAATTTCCGTCATAAATTTCAAAGTCATTCCAATGACTGAATTGAAAAAAGTTCAATAATTTTTTTCCATACCAAATAAATTACTAAATTTGTTATAATTATATTTTTTTCACAAAAAACCCAAAAAATAAGTTTAAATTAATAATTTAATCCTACAGATTATTTATGAAAAAAAAAAAGCCTTTATTGTGCCTATAAACGTGTGTAAGTCAATTTAAATCCACTTTAAAATAAACAATTAAAATTTTATTTATTTGTTTATTTAAACTTTCGTTAAAAAAATAATAAATTATTATTTATAAGCTGGACTCTGTGATTAATATAATTAATTACATAAATTAATCATTAATTTTTAAAAAATTAGCGTTTAAAAATAGTTTTTATAATTTAAGTAAAATCAATTACGCACTTAGAGAAAATTTTTAGAATTTTATTTAAATACTTTACCACATTCTGGCCTTGGTCATGATTTTTTTTTTATACTGAATTTGATTAATTAAAAAAATTAATTCTATTAATTAATGCGTTATATTTAAGGAGACAAGTAAATTATAAATTTATTTAAATTGAAGATAAAGTGAATTTAATTATTGACAATCAAAGTTAAATTTCAAATTTATTTAATAATAATAATTATTTTAAATAAAAATAAAATGTCTCCTTGAATATTTAATACAATGTGATTTTAATTATTAGCTTTCATATGTCTATATATACATATATATAAGTTATTATAATTTAGTAGAAAAATAAATATTTAAATACTGAATGTAAAACTTGATGTTTAAAAATTATTAAATAAATAAATGAAAAAATGCACTTTCTACGATGAATAATTTGTATTTTAATTGATTTAAAAAAAAAAATCTGTCTATCGGTTGACCCTGCGGGCCAGCCCCTAAACTTTTTCGAGCTCGAAAGTACTTTTGTATGCCATTGTTTTCGAAAAAAAACCGTTTTTTAGCATTTTTCTCTCCTATGATATCTCACGAACGAATAAACTGAATTTGACTGGTGAGTTGGCAATCGACGCATTTTATTAAGTTCTAGAGTTGATTAGATTTTGAAGTCTATCCTTTGAGTCGATTCCGAGAAATCAATAAAAAACTAAGAAAAAAAAAATTTTTTTTTCGTAATTCGCCAATATTTTCAAGTCTAATTGATCTAATGATCTGAAATTTTTAGGGTAGTTGATGACCAACAAGCTCTTTTGATTGCCGCCTTAACCATCCAAATCGGTCCATTACTTTAAAAGTTACAATGAGTTTACATTCATACATACACACACACATACATATGTACACTCGGACATCATTCTGAAAATAGTTAGAATAGCTTCCTAAGACCTCAAAACGTCGACATCTGATGATGAAAACTCGATTTTCAAAAATCGGGGTGAAAACAATAACTTCCCAAATTTTTTGAAAATCATCGGCTTTCTTAGCGGGAAGTTAAAAAACTTCACTCTTTAAAATTAACATTATAAGGGATTTGGTCAAACTTTTAAAAAAATATTTTATGTAACTCATGCCTAAGAGTACGTCGTTGAATGGCTACAGTCAGCCTCATAAAATTTTATATTAAAATTTAATTCTTTCTGATTGTTCACAAAAGTGGTTCAATATATATTACAACACTCATTTTCTATATTAAACCACTGGATTTGAGTAAGATGGGCGGAGTACATCTCTACTTAATAATTCAAGCTAATAATCAATTTATCAACTTGCTCTCTTATGACGGCATTTCGAATTTAGCTACCTTATTAAACCCGTCGGCACTCACGTTATGAGCATTTTGCTCACGCTCGATTTAAAACAATAACTTTTTATTTTCAAATGGAAAGGGTAGATGAAACTTTTTCTACCTTCGAGTAATTTTATCTATTTTCAAATTATGAACTTTTGAAATGCCTTAATATTAAATATGAATTATAATAAAATATTTTTCTCATGTGCGTCGGAAATTGTGAGCATTCTTTTCATCACGGGATTATAGATGTAACAAAAAAAAATTTACTTTCGGTAACGTTAGGGCCAGTTCGTGTGCCTTCGTAAGTGAATAGCTGTTCGGCTGCACTCGGTATACTTCGTAACTTTTAAACTTATTCTCCGTTACAAGTGCGCCAAAGCGCGCGAGATGTTAGACGCATGCGCATAGAGCGTGAGCGAATCTCTCATCATGAGAGTAAAGATTACCGGAAAATTCACGTGAGTGCTGATGGGTCGAGACGAAAATCGCTAGACTGCACTCGCGCTCACTGGACTCACTTCGCTCGCGCCGCCAAACTCACACTCGAGTATAATGCCGATCCCACAAGATGTATAAGATACTATCATTTACAAAATTGATAAAATCCCTATACCACGGGAATGAAGAACTTAAGCTACTTAAGGGGATATGGTACCGGACCTCTTTCTCACACTCAGAAAAATAAACGGGACTGTCTTTGTTGCACTCGTAGAGTAAATGAGAATTTTAAAACAATTTTTCTCGAAGACGAATTAGAATTTTTGAAAATACGAAATTTCTAGCCCTCTGTTAAGGTTTTAAAAAACGCTAAAGACTCTCTATTTTAGGTTTCTAATGTTTGTCCGTAAATTAAATTGAATTGAAAATGGGTTACCGTTACCCCTTAAGGAAGAGGACCTTTTTTTGTAGAGAATCAAATTTCCTAAAAAAAACGATATCAGCATTTTTACTGTAAATTTCGTTATTTTGTGAATATCAACTGATAACCCAAATTATAATTTTACAAAACGATTTTCAGAACCAATACAGAAATAGTATATTGCATAGTTAGGACACTCAGATAGTCGAATCGAACCGAGATTGTACATGGTTTTAATTTCAATCAAGTTCGATTCTTCCAGCACAATTTTTGTCGGGATGATAATTTATTGAGAAGAGGGTAGTGTAACGAATGTGAAACTGATCTTTTAAAATAGGGGAGGGTGGGGCAGAGCGGCCCCCCTAAGCCAATTATTATTTTTTGTGGCTTTCAACCATAAGATCACTTTACTTTTGTCCTATTTCGAACAAATTTATGGACATTTTGCCAAAATTCTGAAAAAAAAATTTTTTTTTTGTGGGGCAGAGCGGCCCCCCTCCAAAAAGTGATAAAAAAAATTTTTTTTTTCGTTTTTTTTTTTTAAATTGTTTTCATCATTAAGAATGTATTTCTTTCTCTTGACAACTATTTTTGGTTTTATATTACTCGAAAAAAATTTTTTAAAGCGTAAAAAATCGTTCATTCTCGATTATCTTAATTACTAATTGTTATTTAATAAAAAAAAAAATCAGTTCTATAATTTTACTTTATTTCAAAAATTTATCAACTAAAAAAAAAAATTTAATTTTTATAAATTTTTAGTGACCAAATTTGCCTCTTACATAGAGAAACGGCCGAAAAAAATGAAAAAATAATTTTTTCGGAAGTTTCGGCTGATCCATTTTGCCCCAGGTGTTATGCGTAGGGCTAGAAATGTGGAATTATAATAATTTTTTTTTAATTTGACGATGAAAATATGAAAAAATCACTTTTTCAAAATTTTGGGCTTGTCCATTTGGCCCCAAATGTCATGCGTAGGGGTAAAAATGCGCAAACATATCGGATTTATAGTAATTAGGCGAAAAAAAAAAAATTTTTTTTTTTATCAAAATTTCAGGGGGGCCGCTCTGCCCCACCCTCCCCTATTCGAATAACTAGAAAACAAATGCCTTCTTCTCTTGTTTTATAGATGTGCAACTAAAGTCAGACAGTCATATATTTACAGCTTAACAGCAAAACAGCATACGTCTTGTATCAATAAACTGTATCTTTGATTGCTTTTCTTGTACTGCTGTTAATTGTGGTGTTATCATTTCTATTTAAAATGTGTTATTATTGTAGTGTATAAGTGATATAAAATATAAGTTACCAGTTATTACAATATATAGAAAAAAAAATATAATTTTATATTGATCACCGGCTTTTTTCATGTATAATTTAAAATTTTACTTTTTTAAGTAAAATTTATTGCCGAATTTAATATTTATTTGCAGTTATTTTATAATTCACTTATTGTTTATTTATACATTTAACTGCACAGCAGAGATAACATAAAATAACTATTAAATATTATAACGCTATAATATAATAACAATCAATAGTACAACTATACGTCGAAATGACAATAAAATAATTATTTATTTATTAATTTTAACATTTAAATTAATCATACTTTTTATATTTACATGTTCTTTGGTCCGTAGATCATTAAATAGATTTATTTTTATGCAATATTATATTTTTTATAAATTTAGCTTTTAGCCGATTTTTTAAAATATATGTTAGGATAGTCCTTGATATTCTAATTTATTTGAGTTTTCGAGGTTAATAATAAGAGTTAATTGTATTTTATTAGAAAGAAATGAATATCTCAGTGAGGCACGATATGATTAAAGTGTGTAAGTTTTGACCACTCTTCCAAGTAATTTATTTATTCAAGTAACCCGATGAAAAAAGATTTTATACAATTGTATAAAATTATATACAAAAAATGGCCCGATCCAATTGTATATATAACTGTATAGAAATTGTATACGATTCTACACAAATTGTATACAAGTCTATATAATTATATACAATTTTATACAAAGTATATACAATTCTATATAATTATATACATTTCTATATAATTGCAATATATAGAATTGTATAGAATTGTATATAATTATATAGAATTGTATACAATTTGTATAGAATTGTATACAATTTTCTATACAAATTGTATACAATTGGATCGGGCCATTTTTTCTATCCAATTACATATAGTCTATATATAATTATATATAGTCCATATATAATTGATATATAATTCTATACAATTGTATAAAATCTTTTTTCATCGGGAATGAATCTTAGTTTATAAGTTATGTCTAACGTTCAATGAGTACTTCAAATACATAACAATTTGTAATTGAAAAAAATTAAATTTCAAAATATTATGATTAATCAATAAAAATAAAAAATAGTCGGAAAAACATTTATAATGCTTTCTGAGTTTAAAAATACATTATTTGTTCCTGCATAAATCAATATAAATTACAGCAATTATTTAACACGAAGGCCAAAGTCAGAAGCAAGAAAAAGTGACAATGTGTTGATTTAAAGCATATACATAATAATACTACACCCGATCGTAACGTATTTTAATTTGAATTTACTTTCAAATTACTGTGTTTTATATCCTTGATAATAAAAAACTAATATGATATATATCGCTGGTATCCTACTCGCTTCGAACGATATTCAGTAAAAAAGACCCCAATCAGTGAATATTCACTACCCAAATAGTCTCAAGTATATCACTGATTAAACTAGTAATATTTTTATAAGATCGATTCGCAGTGAATATTCAGTGATTTGTAGGATTTTTCCCTGATTTATTATATGAAAGTACTAATCGATGCTGGATTTTTGAAGGAAATTAGATTTTTCGAATAAAGCTGTAATATTAGATATAGGGGAGGAGGGGGCAAAGTGGACCCCTCAAAATTTTCTATGCGTCAATAAATTAGGACGGATAATAAGCTTATCGAAGTTTCTTGTATAATGAGGGCTAAAATAGACCACCAAAACTGTTCAATACATGTAATTTATTAAGAAAGTTAAAGATAATAAAATCACGTTTCAAAGTTATATCGCAGCAGACTATTAAAATGACTTTCATATTAATATGATACAATTGTTTTATAGTTATTTGCAAATATCTCACGTGTAAAGAATAAAAAATATCAAATCCGAAATTTTTTGGAAGGCCCACTTTGCCCCTAATTGTCGATTTTTCAATTTTAATGAACGAAGCATAGGGAAGTGAAAATAAGTATCAAGAGTCTAAAAAGGAGTAAACGCGTAAAAAAAATGGATATTATAATTATTTTCCTTATGGGGACCCACTCTGCCTCCCTCTCCCCAACGGTTTGCATGGTAGTTGTTTTCATAAATCAATATCATTTCATGCAATTATGAAACTTGCAGTCTACAATTGTATTAAAGAAGAAATATCGATACCACAGAATAAAGCAAAAATGGTCAACAGAATTGATCGAACGAACTGCGCACGTTCTTCATATTTCACCACGTAATCGCTTAATAGCCAATAGTTTTTCTCTATAGTCCCTTCTACTCAAATAATATTTTCCAGAAGATGGGAAACTATGCAATGTTTTATTTGCGCAATTCACAATTTCGACCATATGCATATTCCTAACATTAAGAAACTATTCATCCGAAAAGATCGTCGAATAGTCTTCACTATTTAATAAAATAACTCTCTGTTAATTTTTCGATAAATGTGATCAGAAATCTTTTCTGTCTTTTAAATATCGGCAACTTTCTTCATTCAAATATTATCACTAAATTCAAATTATTTTATAATTTAAAAATAAATTTTATTGTTACAAAAGTTTTATAAATTTACTCACGATGATGATATCAATGAGGAATATTATTTTGAGTGTATGGTTCGCAAGTGTTTCTTGTTATGAATTCGAAAACTTAAATTTATCAGTAACAGATACTCCAATCACACACATAAATGTGGTAACTAAATTTTTATATTTTTGATAATTCCATCATCACCGTTATGAATTTTTTTTTTCCTACAGTTTTTTATGGGTAATAATAATGATGACAAAACTTTTATTTGTTTTCTAACAGGCTCAACTTTTTCAACTCTGTTATGCAAATACATCAAATCCAATAGCCATCACTGAAAACTTGGCAAAGACATTGCACAAAAATTTGGCCGATACAATAAAGGCACCTGTCATTATCATCAACGATAACTTCATTTCAAAAGACATTCAATTGTACTATCCAACCTATCCAATGTATATTTTATCAGTGACGAGTCAAATGGAACTGGATGCTCTTTTGAGCAAGCTGATCAGTTCACCCTTTTGGAGTATTCAATCAGCGTTCTTTGTGATCTTCGAAACTGTAAAATCATGTGAAGAGGATTCATTTCAAGTTTTGGGACTACTATGGAAGCTTGAACTATTATCATGTGTCGTGGTGTGCTCCACTACCGGTACTGGAACCAGTCTCTATACTTACAATCCTTACACGAAACGAGCTCCCTATCCTTGGATTGAAATTAAGATGAATTGGTTTGACCACCATCGTCGACCAGTGACCTTCTACAAACAATCTTTCACTAACGGTAAATTTCCTTTTTTATCATTATTATTATTATTGTTTGTTTCATAATTAATACAACATGGATTTTTTATCTAGATCATAACATATGTGCGAATCTCACTTTTGATAAAACTACACTTCTTGATGGTTATCCTGTTACAATGGCGGAGATGAGTTCCGAAAATGGATTAAGTTCTTACTTGATTCAAACAGCTACTTCTTTGAACATGACTCCGCAAATGACTGACTTCGGAGATGATCCTATTTTACTCGCTACATCAATAATAAATGGTAAACAAGATATTAGTACAGAATTGTATGCTGATTATGTAATTCAATTTGGAGACGTAGTGCCCGTGACTTTTGAAATATCTTATGTCATAGTAACACAAAAGCGAAGCTTCCAACCAGTATCTTATGAAATTGAAAGTGCGTTCGATATTAATGGGGCTATAGGGATAATAATTATTCTTCTTCTTATTACCGTCCTAATTATATTGCACAATGGGTATCAAGTGAGATTGGCTATTCTGGATGTCTTGAAGCTGATGATGAGTATGGGGATAGATACACCTCTTGATCGACTTGCCATGAAACTAACCTTCTTTACTGCTTTTTTGTTCGTTTTTATATTTGGTCCAGCGCTTGAGGGACAAATATTCGCCTCACTTGCTCGTCCGCCATCTCAGAACGTGGAGTCTCTTAAGGACTTGTATGATCAAAAGTACCATGTATATTATATTCAAGCGATCCATAATAGTGTATTAGGAGAGGAATTATGGAAAACTGAAGAGGAAATGAAATATCTACATCCCCGTCCAGCCCCTTTTCCCTTAAAAGGATGTTTGCAACTAATGATGCGGGATCCGGAAGTTGCGTGTATTGATGAAAATGAGTCCATCTTAACTTGGACTATGAAATTTCATTTTTACGTGTCCAAAAGATTTGTATTTAAAAAGGATTTTTTCCATCATCATCGCTTAAATTGGGCCCTGGGCAAACGATTTTATCAGAGATTATTAAAATTTCAAGAATTAGGTCTCACGAAACTTGACAAGTTCCTGTACGCACGGATGGCATCAAACAAAATGAAAATTACAAAAAGAATAGAAAAAATGTTAGATCATGACATAATTGACACTGAAGATTTGACAAATTTATATATATTTATGGCATTTTTTCAACTTTTGGCAGTCATCATATTTGGTGTTGAACATATTTTCGCATATTATCGCCGTCGAAGACGATAGAAATAAAAATTCGATAACATTGACCAAATTTGCCTATTAACAAAAACAGATGCGCTTGACTCAATGAATTTGATTGTGTAGATTTCTTCCATTCAACCAATTTTTATGTTTTTTTATTTAAATTAAGTTATTTATTAACAGTCGACTGTTATATTTTGTGAGTATTACAGCAAAATGTCCTATTAGATGTGATTTTTATAATAATAATTATGCAAGTGATTATAACATATAGAAAGAGAATTTCAAAATAATAAATATTATTCTATATATAACCACCATAGTTATAATTACATAATAATGTATATATATTTTTTTCAGTTTCCCTGACTAAAAACTTCGATTGAATCTCATTCTGTCGAAAAAGAATTGTGACTTTCCAAACGAGTCCGATTAAATCTAATTGAATAAATTACAATCGGATTCAATCGGAAAACAAAACAAGATTTTTTTCCGATTGAAATTCGATCAATTATTCGTTCCAAGAGCATCCCGATTGACTGATTTCATCCGACAGCGTTTCAATCAGATTCTATCTTTCAAATCACGTCTAAATGTGTTTTCAATTGGACTGAATTTTCGATTTTACTCGTCGAGCTCGAAAATACTTTTGTATGCCGTTGCTTTCGAAAAAAAAACGATTTTTACCATTTTTTCTCCAACGATATCTCTTAATCGAATTGATCGATTGAGACGGATGAGGTGACGATCGCCGCGTTTTGTTGAGTTCTAAAGCTAATTAGATTCTGGAATTGATTTATCTGGTCGTTTCTGAGATATTTCGAAAAAACGAAAAGAAAATTTTTTTTTTATTTCTTTCGACAACGGTTTCTTTTGAACGAATCAACCGATTTTGATGGTTGAGGTGGCATTCGACGCGGCTTATAAAGTTTTAGAGCCCAGTCGATTTTGGAATCAATCCATCGAGCACAATACTAGTTATCCAAAAAAAACATTTCTGAAAAAATTTTATTTTTGGAATATCTCCGAACGCATCCTACCGATCAAGGTAAAGTTTTCACATCTTTTAGATATTGACTAGCCGCGCCGAATGACACCTTGACGATCAAAATCGGTTCATCCGTTCAAAAGTTACAGATATTTTACGTACATACATACATACACTCAGACATCATCTGGAAATTAGTGAGAATAGCTTCCTAGAACCTCAAAACGTCAAGATCTCTTAGAAATTCGATTTTCAAAAATCGGACCGAAACCAATAACTTCCCGAATTTTTGAAAATTTCCAATATTCTTAGCGGGAAGTTAAAAAAACTTTTCAAGTTTGAAAAAAAAACTTCTCTGTTAAAAAAAAATTTTAACACAAAAAATTTTTTAAATTTACTCACCTTTCCCGCCATTTTCAATCTCTGCTATGAGTGCTCGTACATCGATACACAAATTAATAAATTAAACAAATAAACACTCATTAAAAAAATTAATTAATGCAATTAATTAATTACGACACTACAACAATCACTCGAGAATATTATTTCTAATAAAACTAACACATATAAATTTTTTTATTTTTATTTTAAAATTCCGACAATCAACATGGCGTCAAATTACATGAGAGCTACTCCGGCACTGAATTTTATTTATTTCACAAGTTACGTTCACTGTCACACACAATTTAATACCACAAAAGATTTCTTATTTAACAAATAATTATTTAAAAGTAACGAGACATTTAAAATCGAGCGACATAATAATTAAATTAATTATTTTACCGGATTAAAACGACAACGACAATGAGATCTTCGGGTAAGCGGGAGACTAATGCCATCGAGAAGCTTCCTGCGCATGCGCGGCAAAATTTTATCGCTACTACGCAGGTCGTTTCACCCGGCCCTACAACTGCGCAAGTGTTTCTGGCTCCAACTGGATGTTGTCGCCATCGCAATGTCTCAGACCTTGTCTAGCTCGTGATTAAATAAATAAATTAAGTGTTTTTTCGTGTAAATAAATAAAAACTTTTGTTTCTAAATATTCTCCATCACTAAACGGACATTTTGTGATAATAATTTAATCGGTACGTGAAATATAAAAAGTAAAAAAAAACCATTTAATTAATTCGTTGCATCGTTTCTATTGTCTGACTACCGGCGTTTGTTGACGTTCGTTTAAATAAATTAAAAACCGTGAAAATAACTTTTATTAATTATTATTTATTCATCAAAGTGTTTAAAAGTTATCAGTGATCTTTCGTGTATGATTGTCATTTTTTTCAGTCAAGTAATTAGTGAGAAAATAATTTTTTTTTTTTACAACATTTTATGCCGCCATTTTGAAAACATTTATTCGTGTATTTTTTTAGTGTTTCATTAGTGAGTGATATCTTATATTTAAAATCGGTGTTTAGTTTGCGTAAATAATTTAAATCAGTGTATTTTAGTGAGTAATTATTTAATTGCTTCAATTTCTTTCCGGGGTCAAGCTCCGATTAATTCAACGCGAAGTCGCCGAAAGTAAGTTTTTAATTTTTATTAAAAAAATTTTAAAATTAATAAGTGCATGTTTCGTAAATATTATTTTTTAAACTATTTACTCTATTTGTTAATAATTTTGAATTTATCTGACATCTGCTACATTCACACTCGTACTTTTTCTACGATGATTCTAAAATTGAAAGACAATCAACAATCTTTTTATTTTTTTATTCTTTTTAAACAAATCAATTACCACAAAAACTAAAAATATCCACATTTAGAAAAGTTAAAAAACTATCAGTGCAATTTTTTCAAATATTTTTTTTTTTATAATTAATCGTGTTACTTAATAATCCACAAATTAGACGTCGGCTAACTTCAGTGTCCTTTCTACGTCATAATTTAAAAAAAAATTTCCCGCCAAAAATAAATTGCTTTTGAATTATTCATACAATTTAAATTTAAAATTAAATATAATAGGGTTTGAGTGCAATTTATTTTTAAATATTTCCTAAGGGTGCCAAAATTCTCAACAATTCCTCAAAATTTGAATGATCCAGCCGTTAACAGACAATTGAAAATTTTCTGATTTTTTTTTCATCAAATGAATTACAAAAATAAAAAAATGCACATGTAGAAAATTTAAAAAACTATAGGTGCAATTTTTTTAAATATCTTTTTTTATGGTTTACTGTTTTAAAAAAAAAATTAAAAAATTATTAGACGTCGGCTAACTTCAGTATCATAAATTTAAGAGCCTGTTAAAAATAAATTACCAACTGTTGATACTTTTATCAGTACTTAAAATTAGTTATTACTATTCCCGCAATAATAACAATAATAATTGACAGACACAGAGTTGAAAAATATCTTGACAATTCTAGGTCATTGGACTAAAGTATCAAAATATTGAAAGTTGTCATTACGAAAGTTGACTCCGAAAATATAAAATAAGATTTATTATAAAAAATTTTTTTTACAGTTTTTTAAAACAATTGTCATTAATTTATAATGACACCTCCTAATTGTTTAGTGAATAATGAAAGTAATAGTTTAAATTTAGAAACCGCTAAAAAATTAGAGTATTATTATTTAAATAATTGTGTCGAGTGGATAAAAGCACGTGGATTAAAAACGGTATGTATTTTTAAATTTATGAGATTTATAATTTTTTTAAATTTTATTTTTAAAAAAATTGTGATTTTTCTATTCATTAAATTTAGTCGCTCAAACAGTATAAACTGTATATAAATACGTATAAAAATTTTATGACTTTTTCTTTTCAAATGTCAGAAAGGCGCCATTCACTTGATAGCGAAGTTCACGTACGCCACATAAGATTTTATTATGAATTGATAACAAACTTTTAATTATTTTTTTTATAACTTGTAGCATTGAAAATTAATTTAAAAAATTTCCGACCATTTTCTTGGTAGAAAAAAAAAAATTTATTTTCGAAAAAATTTTTTTTTTCGATTTTTTCAAAAATTACAATTTTTACGTGAGAGAGAAAGAGTGCGCGAGTAAAATAAGTACCCACATCGATATATTTGGAGAAATAATTTATTTGACAATTAAAGGGGGTGGTTAATTAACAATTGTAATTACCAATGATAACTTGATTGGAATATAGGGTTGTGGGTATTCATTTTACTGGAAATTTTATTATTTACACGACTGTCATGATGATTTTTTTTTCTAGGTCTGCTTGCAATTTCCTGATACACTTTTAAAGGACTCAGCGATCATAGCGCTGGAGCTAGAACAATTATTAGGTCACAAAGTATATATTCTAGGTGATACGACATGTGGAAGTTGTTGTGTGGACGAAGTAGCAGCAGATCACATCAAAGCTGATGGAATTATTCATTTCGGACATGCATGTCTCAATCCTACAATTAAGTTACCAATTTTTCATGTCCTGCCGAAGAGTAATATTGATATAGATGTTTTTATTCAATCATTCTGTGATTATTTTGATTGTGATAGAAATATTTTATTTTTTTATGACGTCTCTTACGCACATGCAATTGGTAATTACGTAAATCAATTATTATTATGGCTTACATATATAGTGAGATAGGAAATTTGATGCCCTTTCAAATGAATACCAACAAGCCATTTTTATTATTACTTTCAAATAAACATATATAAGATATATATATATATTGTTTGGAAATAAATATGGCATGTTGGTACTCATTCGAAAGGACTTTTAATTTTCTATTGACTCGCAGTTCTAAAATTTTTTTTTTTTTATTTAAAAAAAGAAAACTAATAAATTTTTTTACAGAATCAATTTGGAAAAAATTAAAAGAAAAAAATTATAATAAACTAAAATTAACTTTATTGAATTGTAAATCAAATATTGACTTTACTGATAAGAAAAGTGATGATAGTGATAAGAAAAAAGTAATAATTGGACGGGAATTATTATTAAACGACGAAAAATTTGAAGATTTTGTGGGATTTTATTTAGGAGATAACAATAAAACATTAGCATCATTTGCGCTTAGTATACCAGTACAAAATTGGTATTACTGTACAGGAAAAATTGAAGAGGAAAGTACTAAAATGGACATTAATGAATTTGAAGTAACGAAAAATCCCTGGTTGAGAAGACGTCGTTTTTTGGTGGAAAAATTAAAAGACGCAAAAGTTATTGGTATCGTAGTAGCAACACTAGGAATACAGAATTATTTAGATGTATTAGATATGATTAAGGGTATATTAAAACGTAAAAATATTAAATCATATATATTTAGTGTTGGGAAACCAAATCCTGCGAAATTGGCAAATTTTGCGGAGGTAAGAATTTAAAAAAAGAATTAAACCCATATTTTAATAGCTGATGAAATTCTGAGTTTAATGAGTACCCACAAGAATATATTTTGAGCAGTCAATTATTTGATTAATTTATTAATTAATGTTAATTATTTTGACTACTTATTCATTTTTAATTCAAATATATCGATGTAGGTACTCAAACTTTATAAAATTCTATTACAAATTCCCGGGTCAATAAGTAAAAATTTTTTTTTTCTTACAAAAAATCAAAATTTTAATTTTGAAAACAGTTTTTTTGAGCGAAATTTTTTTTCTTGTCTAGCGACGAATAGTAGACAGAATTTCGCGTAAAATGAGTACCCACATCAATATTTTTAGTTTTAAAATTTTTTAATTAATTTATCTGATAATTAATATACAAGTATTTCTAATATCAATAAAAGATATCGATGTGGGTACTCAAACTTCATGAAATTTTTTCGTGAATTCAATAGTACCATTAATTTTTTTTTCTTACAAACCCCGAAGTCAGAACCACATGAAGTAATAAAAATAAAAATTAATAAAAACAATATTTATTGACAGGTTGATGCATTTGTCGTAATAGCATGCCCAGAAAATGAAATATTTGACTCAAAGGACTATTATAAGCCACTGTGTACTCCATTTGAAGTTGAACTAGCTTTCAATGATTCAAGAGAATTTTCTACAAATTACTGTCTTGATTTCCGGCAATTATTACCCGGTGGAATTAATTACGTCGAATTTAAGCCAACAGATGAATCAGACATATCATTAATTACCGGACAATTGCGTAATTATTCATCGGAAAGTGGGGAGCAGACTGATACAGAGAAAATGAAGACTCTGGCGTGTAAAAATGATGGTACGGTCGCAATCGGTAAAGCTGGCGCCGATTTTCTACTAAATCGTTCTTGGCAAGGACTAGAACAAAAACTAGGAGAAACTGAAATAAAAACAGCGGAACAAGGTCGTCGTGGATTGCCTATTAATTATGATACCGAGCCGTTAATTAATAAGACATCATTAATTTTATAATTTATAAATTATGTAATTAATAAAAATTTTTTATTTATAAAATTATTTACATTAATTCAGAACCTTTTGGGTCACGTGGTAAAATTCCTTTTATTCTTAATTCAGCCTGCGCTTGTGCGATTTGCTGTAATTATTCAAATAATTAAGTAATTAATGTTAATTCTTTTTTAATTAAAACAGACTGCGTTCGTCGATAGAAAATTCAATGCTCTTTAAAATGAGTACCAACAAGCCATACTTATTCAGGGTGGCCACGAACCGGGAAAACTGGGAATTATCAGGGAATTTAATGCAACCGGGAAATATCATGGAAGTGTCAGGGAATTTCGAAAAGTATCCGGGAATTAAATTTTAACAGTTCAAAATTAAAAAATTTTTAATTATACACTTGTTATAAAAATTAAGGGGTATTAAAAAAATTTCAAATTTTAAAGTGATTTTCAACAGGTTGTAACTCGAAGGAAAATGGCCATACGACAAAAACAAAAAAGGAAAATTGTAGCTTCAAGTGTCTAGTTTTCTGATCTGCTCTTAAATTTTTTTATTATGTGCGGTTCCGGAGTAATCATAAGAAAACTATCGAAAAATAAATTTACCAAATTTTAGCTCGTCTGAAAAACGGTCTTCGAGCTTCAATAAATTTTTTTCGATAATTATAATTGATTTTTGATTGCTCCGGAACCGTGCATAATAAAAAAATTTAAAGACCCAGATCAGAAAACTAGACACTTGAAGCTACAATTTGACTTTGTTTTTAATGTACGACCATTTTCTTTCGAGTTACAACCTGTTGAAAATTGATAAAAAATTTGAAATTTTTTTAATATCCCTCAATTTTTGTAACCAGTGTATTTTAAATTTATTTAAATCATAAAATTTCTTATTAAATATTTCAACTTATACATTTTTAACATCAAATAATCAAAAGTGGGCAATATTAATTTATTTTATTGCCATTTTTTTTGGTTTCTCGCATGATTTAATTATCAAATTTAATTATTAAAAATGAAAATATAATAAAAACTTTGAATATCTAAATGATACGAATAAAATTTCTAAATCAGGGAAAAATGTGAAAAACTTTACTGGAATACCGGTAAATATCAGGGAATTTTGAAATCATTTCTTTGTGGCCACCCTGTTATTTTTAATTTTACTAACGTCATATTTATAAATTTCAACTCTTGCCAAGTTAAATGTATGTAAATCTTTGATTCATTTTAAAATAAATATGTCTTGTTGGTACTCATTTTACAGGGCATTCGTTTTTCTATCGATCTCTGAGCAAAAATTATTTTTTTTATTAAATTGGATGTCAATAATTTTAAAAAAAATTTTTTTCTTACATGCTGAAGTTGTTTAGCGGCTTCCTCGCAATTGTTAAAAGTAAATGTACGGTATAGTACCACAGTAAGAGCATATATTCCGAAAATAATAACTAAAATAATTGGTAATATTAATAATAATTGCCGGTATTCATTAACCCATGGTGATTTTATTGTGCCGGTTATTGCAGCTGTCCATGGACCCAGAAATAGTCCCAGACAAAATACCCATTCCATTAATTTGGTCATCTAAATAAATAAATTAGTAATAGTTAATTAAAAAAAAATTATTTTTTTATTATTTATGATAAGATAAAAAGTCTTACTATATAAATATATATTTTTTATCAATAATATATTTTTCTCCTTATTATTCAATATATGTTTTGACAACACATTAACCTATAACTTACTTGTCATGTATAAAATATACATTTTTTCAATATTTTACCGGTAGATTGCGCAGATTGTAATTTCTCGCATTTACGAAATTAGTTTCAAACTTTTGGCTTGCAGGCACACCGTCAAAAGTAAAAATTTCAGAAGTATACCAACTTCAGAAACTCACAGCTAGGAATGTAAACAATAAAGATGGTTCATAATTCAGAATGACAAATTATCACCTTGTCAAAAACATCGAATCTCTAATCTTTATATCAACACATACTCAGAATTTACAATATTCATTCTTTCGTAATAAAGAATTAACAATATTTAGAATGACAATATTTCAGAAATCCAATACTTCCGAAATTTCAAACTACGAACGCCAATTCTTCAGAATTACATTTTATACGAATGACCATTTTAGTAAAATTTTCTAAGCTTTGCTGACATTCGGTATTACAGACTTTCCCTATGAATTTACCATTATCATGTGAGTGCTTTGGCGGATTGATTGGGTTTAAAAAATTTGTATGACTCGTTATGTAATAATTATATATGAATTTTACGAGTTTAATTTGTATGAAACGATTATATTGAATGTACTGAATTAAGATAGAAGTGCTATTTATGGCCAGTGTTTTATTTTTAGACCTTTAATATTTCATTTTAATTAATGGAGAAGTATAAAAAAAAAAAAAATTCATTCTAATACAGTAAAAAAAATCGGTCTGTCAGTTGACCCTGCGGGCCAGCCCCAAAACTTCCCGCTGTTTTCGTGCTCGTTGAGCTCGAAAACATTATTGTGAATACATTTTCGAGCTCTTCGAGCTCGCAAATACTTTTGTATGCCGTTGTTTTGTAAAAAACCATTTTTTAGCATTTCCTTCTCCCACGATATCTCGCGAACGAATTAACCGATTTTGATGGTTGAGGTGGCAATCGACGCGTTTTATCAAGTTCTGAAGCTGATCAAATTTTGAAATTGATTTATTTAGCCGTTTTTGAGAAATTTCAAAAAAACCAAGGAAAAAATTTTTTTTGAATTCTTTCGTCAACGGTTTCTCTTGAACGAATGAACCGATTTTGATGGTTGAGGTGGCATTCGACGCGGCTTATAGAGTTTTAGAGCTGATTAGATTTTGGAATCAATCCATCGAGCAAATTAAAAGTTATCCAAATAAAACATTTTCGAAAAAATTTTATTTTTGAAATATCTCTGAACGCACCCTACCGATTAAGTTCAAATTTTTACGGCTTCAAGACATTAACAAGCCGCGTCGAATGACACCTCAACGATCAAAATCGGTTCATCCGTTCAAGAGTTATGAATATTTACATACATACATACGTACGTACGTACGTACGTACGTACGTACGTACGTACGTACACACATACATACACTCGGACATCATCGTGAAATTAGTCAGGATAGCTTCCTAGGACCTCGAAACGTCGACATCTGATGGAAATTCGATTTTCGTAAATCGGACCGAAACCAATAACTTCCCGAATTTTTGAAAATTTACAATTTTCTTAGCGGGAAGTTAAAAATCGGTCTGTCAGTTGACCCTGCGGGCCAGCCCCCAAACTTCCCGCTGTTTTCGAGCTCGTTGAGCCAATTTTGTATACAATTACTATCACAATAATTATTAGTATAAATTTTATATATAATTTGTATACATTTACTATCACAATAATTATTAGTATAAATTTTATATATAATTTGTATACAATTACTATCACAATAATTATTAGTATAAATTTCATATATAATTTGTATACAATTACTATCACAATAATTATTTGTATTAATTTTATATATAATTTGTATACAATTACTATCACAATTATTATTAGTATTAATTTTATATATAATTTGAATACAATTACTATCACAATAATTACTGTCATAGAAAATCGATAGAAAATTGACAGAAAACATAAACTTGTTGCTGTCAGAGAAAATCGATAGAAAATCCATAGGAAATTGACAGAAAACAAAAACTTGTTGCTGTCATAGAAAATCGATAGAAAATCCATAGAAAATTGACAGAAAACAAAAACTTGTTGCTGTCATAGAAAATCGATAGAAAATCAATAGAAAATCAGTCTGTCAGTTGACCCTGCGGGCCAGCCCCAAAACTTTCCGCTGTTTTCGAGCTCGCTGAGCTCGAAAACATTATTGTGATTACATTTTCGAGCTCTTCGAGCTCGCAAATACTATGGCATAAATTTTGTATGCCATTGTTTTGTAAAAAACCATTTTTTAACATTTCCTTCTCCCACGATATCTCGCGAACGAATTAACCGATTTTGATGGTTGAGGTGGCAATCGACGCGTTTTATCAAGTTCTGAAGCTGATCAAATTTTGAAATTGATTTATTCAGCCGTTTTTGAGAAATTTCAAAAAAACCAAGGAAAAAATGTTTTTTGAATTCTTTCGTTAACGGTTTCTCTTGAACGAATGAACCGATTTTGATGGTTGAGGTGGCATTCGACGCGGCTTATAGAGTTTCAGAGCTGATTAAATTTTGGAATCAATCCATCGATCAAATTAAAAGTTATCCAAATAAAACATTTTCGAAAAAATTTTATTTTTGAAATATCTCTGAACGCACCCTACCGATTAAGTTCAAATTTTCACGGCTTCAAGACATTAACAAGCCGCGTCGAATGACACCTCAACGATCAAAATCGGTTCATCCGTTCAAGAGTTACGAATATTTACATACATACATACGTACGTACGTACGTACGTACACACATACATACACTCGGACATCATCGTGAAATTAGTCAGAATAGCTTCTTAGGACCTCGAAACGTCGACATCTGATGGAAATTCAATTTTCGTAAATCGGACCGAAACCAATAACTTCCCGAATTTTTGAAAATTTACAATTTTCTTAGCGGGAAGTTAAAAATTCCCTTTAAATGAATTAAAAAAAATTCATCATATCATTACGTACTTTGCGTATTATTTTATTAAAATTTTTGAAGTAACCATAACTGGTACTAAAGTGGCCAAAAATGGTACTTCTATCCTATATGAATTATAAAATAAAATTCAAATAAGATATTGAAAATAATACACGGATCAATGTCCAATAGAATGAATCAATTATTCTTGAATTATAATTATTATTTAAAATATTGGACCTAATAAAACATAAACATATATGTTAATTATAAATTTATAAATAAAAAATGCATCTGGATTTAATTTTGGCTGTATTTTTATTCATCACACAAGCATTAATAATAATTAAGTTACAATAATAATAATCCGAAAATTCCCATAGAATCCAATCACATGCGACAAAAACGGCATTGAAACCAATACAGTCTATAGGATTCTATGCGGTTTTTGTCGCAGTTACGTGGATTCTACAAGAATTTTTGGACAGGGTATATACTGATATACATCAAGATTAGTTTCGATTAAAATTTAGTTTAGTTAAATTGATAATATTTAAAATCTATAAACTATTTTTAAACAGATGAGATTATATTGTTTATTAGTATGTGTTAAAAAAATTATGTCACTAATTTTACGATTTTATGTTGAAGCTTAAATAATTATAACTCAACTATTCTGTCTAAACGTGAATAAGTCAATATTCACTAATTCTGAGTGCCAACCGAACCACTTTTTGAAATTAGTGGTTCGGTTTGCACTTGGCATTAGTAAATCTTCACTTATTTTCACTTATTCATGTTTAGAGAGTTATTAGAACTTAATTATTACTGGCCACAAATAGCACTTCTATCTTAATTCAGTACATTCAATATAATCGTTTCATACAAATTAAACTCGTAAAATTCATATATAATTATTACATAACGAGTCATACAAATTTTTTAAACCCAATCAATCCGCCAAAGCACTCACATGATAATGGTAAATTCATAGGGAAAGTCTGTAATACCGAATGTCAGCAAAGCTTAGAAAATTTTACTAAAATGGTCATTCGTATAAAATGTAATTCTGAAGAATTGGCGTTCGTAGTTTGAAATTTCGGAAGTATTGGATTTCTGAAATATTGTCATTCTAAATATTGTTAATTCTTTATTACGAAAGAATGAATATTGTAAATTCTGAGTATGTGTTGATATAAAGATTAGAGATTCGATGTTTTTGACAAGGTGATAATTTGTCATTCTGAATTATGAACCATCTTTATTGTTTACATTCCTAGCTGTGAGTTTCTGAAGTTGGTATACTTCTGAAATTTTTACTTTTGACGGTGTGCCTGCAAGCCAAACTTTTTATATATAATTGTTATTATTATTTTTAAATAGAATTCGTTTTAATTCCCGCGATGATTTAGTTAAATTAATAAATCAATCATTAATATTGTCAGTTAATAAATAATTCGCTATTATTTAATTTTACTAACAAGTAATCCCAGATTTTTTTAATAATACTAAAGTTGACAAGATACTGAAATTAGCCGACGTCTGAGAATTTTTTGTATTTTTTAAATGATAAATTTGGAAAAAAAAATATTTTGAAAAATTGCACCTGTAGTTTTTTTAAATTTTTACATGTGCATATTTTTAGTTTTGTTTTTTTCTAATTGATGTGTTAAAAAAAAAAAAAATCGAAAATTTTTAATTGTCTGCTGACTTCAGGATCATAAGTTGGCGAGGTCTTATAATTTTTAGAATTGAATCAAAACGAGCAACCGTTAATCACTACGTGACTGTCTAAATTTCACTATTAAATTTATAAAATACGCAGAAAAAAAGGATTTCTTGCCGCAACAAAATTTTAATTTGCACCAAGAAATTTTATGCATTATGAAGGAAATACAAAAATTGTCTTGGGGCGAGAAAAGATTTTTTTGGTCAAGAAATAATTCCTTGCACCGAGTAATTTTTTCTAGTTCTAAATAAATTTTTGTTTTTAATTCACAATGCAAAAAATTTATTGGATTAAGTAAAAATTTTCTTCAGGCGAGTAAAGATTTTTTGTGTCAATAAATCCTTTTTTTTTCTATCCACACTTTTTTGGCTTTGAGAAGCTTCCTAAAACCAAAAGGGAGTAGAAAAATCTGTCACTTTGGAATAAGTAACGCGATATAAATAATATAGTTATATATTCAGTGACATTCACTCATATTTAATGACAGAATAATTAAAGTATTAATTTATTTAAAGAAAATAAATACCATCGTCTTTTTCTCGCGTAATTTAAATGTAATTCGAATGATATAGATAAATCTATATATTTCAATACTTGGCAATTAAAAAGTTTAAACTACGAAATGGCACAAATTCAAGTTAAGACCTATCTAATGATACCGATTTCATTAACGTTAACTAATTCTATCATATAGCTATGGTGGGATCAAAATTTTCCTAATTCTCTTAATAACATAGAAGATAATGCCATTTTTTATTTACTATTTACTGTAAACAAAATACTAACGTTTGTTTTTTTTCACCATTTGAATATGGCGCCATCTTTAGTTTCAATTTTGTTTCAATTTAGCGCGCGTGTGCCAATGCGCAGTTTTGCGGCGTCGATATCAGTTGCGAGTTTCGAGTAACGAGAATTATTGCTAGTAGGAATAAAATTTGAATTTTTCTTGGTTTATTAATAATAATTAATGTTTTATTGTTTTTAACTGTGATAATTTAAGTGAAGTGTGTCAATTACTATAAGTTTTTGTTATTTAAAGTGATTGTTTATAAGTGAAGTGTTTCAAAGTGTAAGTGATGAGCGACAAGTGACGGGGATGTGATGACAATTGAACTGATTTTTTCCAGAACGACCAAAATATTTTTTATATATATATTAGAAATATATATTTATGTTAAATAAATGGATTTTATGAAGAAAAGTTAGTGGTTTAATGAACGAAAATGGCGGAATTTGAATCAACTCGGTGAGTAATTTATCAATTTTTTTAACTTCCCGCTAAGAAAATTGCAAATTTTCAAAAAAGGGAAGTTATTGGTTTCGGTCCGATTTTCGAAAATCGAGTTTTCATCAGATGTCGACGTTTTGAGGTCCTAGGAAACTATTCTGACTATTCCCGGATGGACGTCCGTGTGTGTGTGTGTGTGTGTGTGTGTGTGTGTGTGTGTGAACTTTTTTTTGTCCGACGATATCTTTGGAACGGATGAACCGATTTGAACGTACTTGGTGGCGATCGAAAGAGCTCACCAAAACTTAGTCTTGATTAGATTTTGGGGTAAATCGATCATGTAGTTTACAAGTTATACAAAGAATAAGAATTAAAAAAATTTTTTTTTTTTTGGTTTTTTATTGATTTCTCAGAAACGACTTATACGATCAACTCCAAAATCTAATCAGCTCTAGAACTTGATAAAACGCGTCGATTGCCGCCTTAGCCATCTCAATCGGATAATTCGTTCGAGAGTTATCGCGGGCAAAAGAAATGGTAAAAAACGGTTTTTTGCGAATATCTTCGAAACAACTGAACCGAACAATTTCAAAATTTTCTCAGCTCTAGAACTCAATAAAATACGCCGATTGCCACCTCAACCATCAAAATCGGTCAATTCGTTCGTGAGATATCGTGGGAGAAAGAAATGCTAACATCGGTTTTTTTCAAAAACAATGGCACACAAAAGTATTTTCGAGCTCGAAGAGCTCGAAAATGCATCCACAACAATGTTTTCGAGCTCAAGGAGCTCGAAAACAGCGGGAAGTTTTGGGGCTGGCCCGCAGGGTCAACCGATAGACAGATTTTTTTTATTCTAAATAATTTAAAAATTCAAAAAAGTAGAAACAGATGACGGTAACAATTAACTTAGTCCATAATTTTACAACAATGGACTTTCAGATTTTTCGTGCCAAAAAAAAAAAAAATTTTTTCTACTAAATATTAATGAGTAAATGTAGCAGACATAAGACAATCTATGAATTTTAGTAAATGAATCGAAATACTGAAATTTAAAAAAATGCGCTTACTGATTTTTCATTGATCTGAATACGCATTTTTTAATTTTTATTTTACTTACACTTTATTTATTTATTTATTTCAAAATTTTTAAAATTGACTTGTCAGATGCATTTACACTTAAAATTATTTAAAATTAAAAAATTTAGACAATAAATTAAGAACGATCCTGAAGTTAGCAGACCATTAAAAATTTTCGGATTTTTTTTCAACAAATAAATTACGAAAAAATTAAAAACTAAAAAAATGCACATGTAGAAAATTTAAAAAACTATAGGTGCAATTTTTTTGAATATTTTTTTTTTATAATTTACCGTCTAAAAGTAAATCCAAAAATTATTAGTCGTCAGCTAACTTCAGTATCATAATTAAGATCACTTATGAATTGTTTTATTTTTAAGTTCTTAAGGATAAATAAAGGCAGGAAATTTTCTTAGGAATTTAATAAACTTAAAGGTACAATTTATTGTCTGAGTTACAAAAAATTTTATTGTCTAAAAGTCATTACGTTTATGCCTAATAATGAACAAAATTTTAAATTTCCGAGTATAGAAGATTAGGAATTTATTTTTTAAATTATTAACATGCGAAATCATTACGTGGATCCTTGATTCTACAGATTTTCACACCATTTATTACTTGTTCTTATCGACAAACGTCGAACTTCGGGATCCATTTCATGTCTTTGAATCCCAAAATATTCTTGAACATTGACTGCAGTCCTGAGCTCTTTTATTTTTGTAGCTAAATAGCGGCATGTTGCGCGAAATAAATCCGGTATTTGTAGATAATTTGCGGCTTTGACTAGTTCAAAAATCCATATTTTACCCTTTCCCTCCACTGCCTTCAAAATATCACAAAAAAAAGAAAAAAAGCGATCCATTAAAATATATAATGATTTTGAAGTTAGCAAACAATTAAAAATTTTCCGAATTTTTTTTAAACAATTTAATGTAAAAAAAAAGACAACTAAAAAAATGCACATGTAAAAAATTTTAAAAACTATGGGTGCAATTTTTAAAAAATATTTTTTTTTCATAATTTATCGTTTAAAAAAAAATCCAAATTATTAGACGTCAGCTAACTTCAGTCTCATGAATAAATATCATTCTTTTTTACTAAAAATCACAATAACTCCTAAATTAATGATTTTATCACAAAAATCAATCATATATTTTTTGTAGAAAATTTAATTCTCTACAACTTTGTTTCCATACATTTTTATCGTATCTTCAATAATTAAGTCACAATTTAAATATCGAACTTCAAAAATTTCTCAACTCTTTTTTAATTTTACATACCGAGTTTTTAAAATTTAAATACAGTCTTAATTTACAAAAATACGAAAAAAATATATCGGTATAAATTTGTAGACAATTAAATTTCCTAAAAAAAAGTGCCCTTGGTTTTTTTACGTGGTATCATTAATTTTAAAAATAACTTACCTGAAAGAATTCAATTTGAGTTTGGGTAAGATCAAAATACTCAAATCCATTATTTTCTCGAATTGGTAATTCTTCTCCTAAATTTCTGTGCTTCTCATCCCACACGAGTATTAAATCAAGCATTTGTGATGCAATGCCTGGTAAATAAACAGGAGTCTCTGGATCACTATCTATTCCTACTTCAAACATTTCTTTTATTGTAACCCATCTGTCTAGGGTCGATTTTTTAGCGTTGCGTGTTTCACCATCCGATGCTTGGACCACGTAAATAGTATCTCCACTTTGACTTCCAGAAAACATTACTATTAATTTATTTTTTTATATAAACACATTAATTTTTTAATTTCGTACTTTGAAATTATTTAAATAATTTATTTTTACACTTTTAATACTCATTAATACGTGACTTATCATATTACGTGATGTAACAATACATGACAATATTTTTTTTTATCAGTAGACAATTTTTTTTTTGTTTCAAAAATTTATAATTTTTTTTATTAAATTATTAATTAATTCAATAAATAAATAATTAATTATTTAACTTTTTTTTTTCTTTTTTTTTTTTTTTTTGTGTAGGGCATCCTCAGACAATGCCCCCCACTTTTTGAAAACCTTCAATGATCTTGAACTGTCATAACAGTATTAAAATTATGAGTGTGAATGTAGCAGACACTTATACTTTATAAGTTATTCGCAAAAAACCAAAAACAACAAAAATTTTTAATTTTTACACACACACATACACACACACGTCCATCCGGGAATAGTCAGAATAGCTTCCTAGGACCTCAAAACGTCGACATCTGATGGAAATTAGATTTTCGAAAATCGGACCGAAACCAATAACTTCCCTTTTTTTAAAAATTTGCAATTTTCTTCGCGGGAAGTTATGTACCGGAAGATCGGAACGTTTTCCGCGGAACGAAAATAGAAAAAAAATTGATGTAATTCGACTGCTTAAGGCGTAATTCCGTTTGAAGATGGCCGAAGGTTTTCGGCTGACATATCGGCATCTATATGCGAAATATTTTGGAAATGTAGTCATCCAGTAGATTTATTACTGTGCATTTTTTCTTTTTTTCGTTGCGCAAAAAAACGTTCCAAACTTCAGGTACATGGGAAGTTAAAAATCGGTCTATCAGTTGACCCTGCGGGCCAGCCCTAAAACTTCCCGCTATATTCGGGCGCCTTGAGCTCGAAAATATTGTTGTAAATACGTTTTCGAGCTCTTCCAGCTCGAAAATACTTTTGTATGCCATTGTGTTCAAAAAAACCATTTTTTAGCATTTCTTTCTCCCACAATATCTCGTAAACGAATTGACCGATTAAGACGGTTGAGGTAGCAATCGACGTGTTTTATCAAGTTCTAAAGCTGATTAAATTTTGAAATTGATTTATCCAATTGTTTTTGAGAAATTTCAAAAAAACCAAAAAAAAATTTTTTTTTGAATTCTTTCGTCAACGGTTTTTCTTGAACGAATGAACCGATTTTGATGGTTGAGGTGGCATTCGACGCGGCTTATAGAGTTTTAGAGCTGATTAGATTTTGGAATCAATCCATCGAGAAAATTAAAAGTTATCCAAACAAAACATTTTTGAAACAATTTTATTTTCGAAATATCTCCGAACGCACCTTACCGATTAAGCTTAAATTTTTACAGCTTCAAGATATTAACACGCCGCGTCGAATGACACCTCAAAGATCAAAATCGGTTCATTCGTTCAAAAGTTACAGATATTTACACACTTACATACATATACTCAGACATCATCTGGAAATTAGAATAGCTTCTTAGAATCTCAAAACGTCAAGATCTCTTAGAAATTCGATTTTCGAAAATCGGACCGAAACCAATAACTTGTCGAATTTTTGAAAATTTTCAATTTTCTTAGCGGGAAGTTAAAAGAAAATGCACGAGTAGAAAATTAAAAAAAACTATAGGTGCAATTTTTAAAATATTTTTTTTTTTTATAATTTATCGTTCTGAAAAAAATTAAAAAATTATTAGACGTCAGCTAACTTCAGAATCATTCATATTTTAAAAATTAAAAAAATAATTTTTTTTTTTTTTGTCAAAATCTAATGACATGGGTACTCAAAAAAACGTAAATTCAACTTCTTTTGTTACCGTCACTAAATAAATTTCGAAATCATACTTTTATTATTAAAAAAAAAATTAACGAATTAAAAACAATTGTTTACTACCATCGGAACTAAAACTGCCCATAATTTCAAAAATAGTAAATTTATCGAAATTTTGTATCAGACCTTTTTTGTAGCTCGTTAAATTTTCTGCAGGAAAGTTTCTTATCATCAAAGCGGTAATTGGAAAATTTAAAAAGTTATTGTCATATGAAAGGAAAATAAAAAAAATTCAATTTTTATTCAGAATTAAAATATTAGTTATTTGTAATAATTTTATCGTAAGTACAATTAATTATTTTTCATCGTACTATTTTTTTAAACGATTAATGATTCATCAAAATATTGTAAGTCGTCGGTTAATATTTCTTTTAAATTTGTGCCTATATCATCTTCGACATGAAATAATTTACGAATATTTTGAATATTTTCTTGATTTAAATATTCAGCGACTGTAGTTGTGGTTGCGCTCAATAATTCTGGAATATCTAGATAATTTGCTGCATTGACTAGTTCGAATAATAAATTTATCTCTACGTTCTGTAAAAAATTTCACTAATAAATTTTTCGTTGTAACGGATTTTTTAATAAAAAAAAAAACATATTTACTTTAAAAAAAAAAATTTCCCACTCGGATGATTCGTTGGTTGATTTTCTAGTATAGCTAGAGTTTTCGTGCTTCAATTCCGCCCATTCAACAAGTAGACGTAGTACTTGTGAATGAACTTTTGAAACAGGTACTAAATTATCTGTAGCATCGCCCATCATTTCGACAACTTCTTTCAAAACATTTGATAGTGCAATAACGTACTTGTGAACTTTAAAGGCTATTTTATCTGATGATTCTAGGTAATAAATATCTCCTGACTGTAATAAATAATTTAGACGGTCATCAGTTACTATTTTCAATTTTTGAATAAAAAAAAAATGGAAAAGTGTTTGATTGTTATAATTTGATATGATGCGACTAGGGGTTAAAAAATTTTTTAAAATTTTGTATGGTCATGTGGGTACTCAAACTAGAGCATTTGAGTTCGTTAACTTGGCAATGGTGATAATTTTGAGAAAAAAAAAAAATTTTGGAAAAATGATGTTTGTAGTATTTGAAAAAAAATTTTTTTTTTCAAGTTTTTTAAGTCATGTAGGTATTCAAATAATAGCTCTTGAGTCAATTTCAATGGATATGTAAAAAATTTGGTAAAAAAAAAGTTGTTGATTTTCGTAAACTTGATATTTATAATTGTTGGTAATGAAATATTGTAGATAAATAAAAAGAATACCTGTGATAAAGACTCATCAGAATTGACAGATTCAGTTAATTGATATACAGTGTTTGCAGGTTCTAAATATTTAGCTTGAAGTTTAACGAAATTGATGCATTTATCTACTAGAGAGGACTCCTTGTAAGGTAAACTTATTACCTCGCCTTCTCTATACTCATCGATGTTGACGTCTTTTAATAAATTTTTAAGAGTTGCTGAGTATCTTATAAGATCTGAATTTAATTTATGAATTTTTCCGTCGTTGGTACGTAAAGTTAATATCGTCATCTACAATCAGAGTTTACAAATCAAAATAAAAGGGACCGAAATTCCTGACGCTGTATTTTTAATCAGAATAATCGTATCGAGTTCAAAATAATATCATTTCAAATTTTGAATCTCTACTTTAATCTTCTGGATAATTTAATCCCAAATGATATCTTGCCAAGATACAGACAAAAAAAGAAAATTTTATAAAAATCATTTAATTTTAACTTTTAATTTTAAGCTGTAGCATAAAAAAATGGGGAATTAAAATTAATTAGACTCATCGGTAAGCCCGTAGTTTGAGTTTTATAACGAACAGCTCACCGGCTTCGTACGATTATTTATTATCGTCACGATAATTTTTAGGGAAATTCGTGCTTTTAGATTCGCCGTAAAATAAAACCCCAATTAATAATTCTAGGTAAATAAAAAAAGACATTAAGTAAACCTCTAAAAACAAGCTTCCGGTATATTTTATCTTTATGCAGCTAAAAAATTTAATTTCAAATAATTTTCGACTTCCAAGAAATGTCAATATTTAACAGCGATTTCGCGAGTTTGTTTCGTAAAAATGAATTTTAATGAACTTTTTTAGTTTTTTGTTGTGGTAACCCACTGAGAAAGTGAACATCTAAAGCTTTTATTCTGTAATTTTTTAAAATTATTCTACGAGAATATTTCACTGAAATACCAAAGGCTCAATTATAAAAATTAAAGCCCGAAAATATAAATCAACTCAACTTTTTAATTTTTATCAACTATTTTATTTATTGTAATTAACAAACGACACTTATAACTTTTCAAAACGTTATCCACTTTCTATCAATACTCGATACATTCAAATTAAATTAAATAATTCATTTAAATAGTAATTATATTCAATATTAATCACGACAAGCTAACTATAAAATTGTCTCTAAGTCATTATTAGAACAATGTCATTGATAACAAAAAAATTGTTTTATCTCATATCAATTTATTAAAGTGACTAAAATATACTCATACAACACGAAAAAAAATTTACCGTTGCTGCAACAGGAAAAAATCCTGTTGAAGCAACAGGATTTATACTGTTGTTGCGACTTAATAGTAAAATGTAGTTACACAGTACAAAATTTTGTGGAATTGCGTCAAAAAACTTAGTGTTACAAATTTTTGTGTTAAATATTTAACACTTTTATGTATACATTTAAGATTTATTCTGTTAAATCAACCCACAAAAATGGTAAATATTTAACACAAAAATTTGTAACACTCAGTTTTTTGACGCACACAGAAAAAAAGAATTTCTTGGCGCAAGAAATATTTTGTATTATGAATTGGAGACAAAAATTTTTCTTGGCTCAAGAATTTTTTTTTCGCCTAAAAAATTTTTTTCTTGTTCCGAGAAAATTTTATCTTACCCCAAGAAAAAATTGGTTTTCACGTTATAATACAAAAAATTTCTTGGGTCAAGTAAAAATTTTCTTAGAGCAAGAAAAAATTTTTTGCGCCAAGAAATCCTTTTTTTCTGTGCAATGACACAACATTTTTTACCGTGGAACTATATTTCACTATTAAGTCGCAACTACAGTATTAATCCTGTTGCTGCAACATGAATGCCTCCTGTTGCAGCGACAGTAAATTTTTTTCCGTGCATAATAAAAATAAAATGAAATATTAGCTTACATGCAAGGACATAAATTTACTGCCGTAGTCAGAAAAGTATCTACTTACCCAAGTTTAAAATTAAAAAAAAAAAACAAAAAAAAATTATTTTTGCAGATGAAAGCGATTTATTTATTTCTTATATTTATCTACAAAATGTACAAATAATGATGTGACAATGACCAAGTTAATTTATTATAATTATAATTATTATATTTTATTTTACTTTTTTTTGTTATTTTTTATTTTTCTCACTTATATAATTAATTGATTTAAATTATCAATCCTTTTATTTGTTTTCATTTTAATAACTAATTATTATTTACTCATCAATAATATAATTATAATAATTACTTATTTTTTTCTTTGTTTTTGGATCATGCGTACAATTAATAAACATCTGATTTTTTTTTTTTTTTTTTTTTCGAAAAAAGTTTATAAGTTAATCAAATCAATTTTTTTTTTTGTATATACTTTTATTTTTGTTTTACAAAAAGTGATTTATTCTTTTAAATGTTTTGTTTATTTTTTTTAATTGCAAAGCGATTGTTAGCAAGCTAAACATTGAAGGTATATATGTATATTAGGGTAGTAGTTAAAAATTAAATTTTCTGACGCCCCATAAAAAACTTCATTTTAGTGAAAAAATACGTGGGGAATTTGGTTTTTTCTTTTTACGTAAAAAAAACACGTGCCGCGGAACGATCAAAGTTCATTTGTCGATACAGTCGCGGTTTTTTTTAAATATCTTATGAAATATGCAAATTAAAGGAAAAAATCATATAAACAATTTTGTAGGAAATTAAATTCTTGACAAAAAAAGTCATGTTCATTTTTATTATAAAACGTGTATTTATGAAGATATTTTAAAAAAACTTTTTTAGATCTTATCAATTGAGCGTTTGAAGCATTACGAATTTTAAAAATAACGTTTTTTCTTAAGGGGATACGCTATTGGACCTCTTTCTCATACTCAGAAAAATAAACGGGACTATCTTTGTTGCACTCGTAGAGTAAATGAGAATTTTAAAACAATTTTTCTTGGAGACAAATTAGAATTTTTGAAAATACGAAATTTCTAGCCTTCTATTTAAGTTTCTAAAAACGCTAAAGACTACTATTCTATTTTAGGTTTCCGGTGTTTGTTCATGAATTAAATTTGATTGAAAATCGGTTATCGTTACCCCTTAAATGTAGACAACTTCGTAACTCGTAACATATCAATCATTAATGCTCGTGATATAGCTTCTATATACTTCCCGTATAAAAAAAATTGTGGAAAAAAAGTTTAAAAAGTGTTGACTATTCTAAACATCAAAACGTGGCACAACGACGAACTTTTTTTGAACGTTTTTTAAACTTCTGAAAATACACAAAAAAAAAAAAAAAACAATTGACTTAATACCTCAAATTAACATTTTTCAGTGCAATATATGTTCAGAAAAAAACTAATTTTGAAGTATTTATAAACGTTTTTCGTATTAGCATATCTTAATAATACAAGGATACTAATTGATTTTTCTCTTAAATTTTCAAAAGTTTAAAAAACGTTCAAAAAAAAATTGTCGTTGTGTCGTTTTGATGTTTTGAAGTTTAGAATAGTAAATACTTTTTTAACCTTCTTTTAACAATTTTTTTTTTTTTACACGGGTTAGAAACATGTTATTTTCAAAATTTGTAATTCTAAAAACGCTCTATTCATAAGATCTAAAAAAAAGTTTTTTTAAAATATCTTCATAAATACAAATTTTATTAAAAAAATGAACATGACCTTTTTTGCCAAGAATTTAATTTCCTACAAAATTGTTCCTATGATTTTTTCCTTTACTCTGCATACTTCATGAGATATTAAAAAAAAACCGCGATTGTATCGAAAAATGAACTTTGATCGTCCTGAGGTACGTGTTCTTTTTACTGAAAAAGAAATAACAAAATTCCCGATGTATTTTTTCACTAAAAAAGAAGCTTTTTATGGTACGCCCGAAAAAATTTAATTTTTAACGACCACCCTAATATATGTATATATATATATATTTATACAGAGAAAAAAGAGCTCTGATATTATTCTTTTATATTTTTTTAATTCATATTGAATTACTTAACTATTATATATTTTTAATTTAAATTCATAATTTATTAATTAATTCATTTATTTTTGAACAAACAGGGTTATTTAAAGTTTATGTATATATTATATTTATTTTTTTTATAATATATATTAATTATATTCATCCCAACAAGAGTAAGTATTTGTTATTAAATTCAATTATTTATTATATTTTTTTTTATTTATTCAGTGTTCGATATATATTTTTTTTTCCTGTTGAATTTTAAAAATTCTTTGGTTTTGTTTATTTATATATCATTAATTATATTCATTTATTTATTTATTATATATTTCGCTATTTTTTTTCAACTATGATAATTTTAATTTATTTAAACTTTATATTGAATCAAAAACGGAAAAAGTTTTTTTTATTGCCTCATACTTTCTTTTATTGATAAACCATAAAATAATTAATAATTATAATTATTAATTATATTTAAAATTTCCAGTGGAATATTATTTGGGATTCTAAATTATATATATTTTTAGAGCGATTTAATTTGGGTGAAATAATCGTTAATAATTAATTAATATTGAAATATATATATATAAGATAAATAATTATTAATTATTAAACTAATGGTAATGAAGTTTATATTGAGTGATGATTGATTATGGCTGACAAAAGTAAATTTATTGTACTTAATTATTAATCATATGACAATAAATTAATTAGCGTTAATTGATTGATTAATTATTAATTGACATTTATTTTCAATATGTGGATATGAGGGTATACAGAGAAAGATATTTTTATTTTACACTTAAATTTATTATTTGTAAATTTAAAAAAAAATTCAGTTTTTGAAAAAAAAAAAAAATTTTTTAATTTTTTAGTTATTGGAGTCTGGCATGTCGATACTCAAAGTTGAGAAAATTTCGTTAACTATTTAAATCTCTTGGAAAATAAAAAAAAATAATTTTTCAAATTTCCAGAAAAATTTCCAATCTTTTTTTATCAAATAACATCTGGGTGTTCAAATTGCCCAAATTTTAATATCATATTCAAAACTACAGTTTACAAAATGAAAAATAATTTTAATTCATTTTTCAAAAAATCATAAATTTTCAAAATATTATTTTTACTCAAACTACCATCATGTGGGTACTCAAACAAACGGAAATTTTATTTTCTATTCCAATTTACTATTCTCAAATCTCAAAGTCAAAATTGTTTTTTCCAAAATTCCCTACTTTTAACGCAAAATACAAAAAAGACAAAAAAAAAAATTACCGTAGCAGCTTTTTTAATTTTTAATTAATAATTAATCTCTCAACATCACGAAAATCCAAAAAAAAAATCAAATTAATTTTTCAAAAATTATTATTTTTATTTAAATTTATTTTCTTCAATTTTTTTATTATATTTTTCCACTACCATGGCAGTTTACAAATATTGATATACCCTTACACTTTTACATCATCAAATACTTGTTCATATGCCAATAAATCAATAATTAATAATCATTAATCAATAATTAATCATTAATTATTTTTATCTGTTTTAAAATTGTTTACTTTTACATAACTATTTATTTAATTATAAATAAATTTCATCTTAAATAATTAATTCACTTATATATTAATAATTATGACACACTTTTATTTCATTAATCAATTAACCATTAATTATTTATTAATTAATAACGTATTTATTAATATCCTACGAGTATTTTTACTCAAATTAATTAAAAAAAAAAAGAAATTCTATCCACGCATTACTTAATTATAAATTATTTGGTATAATTATTTTAATTCTAATTAATTAAATTTGAAAAATTAATTAATCATACAAATTTTTTCTTTAATTATTTATAAATAAATAATTATAGGCTATATCAATTATTTACAGCCTTTATATTACTATTTAATTAGTAATAAATATTAAACATTAATTATTAATTATTAATAATTAATTATCAAAAAAATGTAATTTTTAATTATGATTTTTTTTTTTGTTTTAAATGTTTTAATATTTAATTTTTTTTTAAGGTCAGTAGACCATAAGAAATTTTTTTCATTAATTAATTAATTCATTAATTGATTGATTAATTAATTGGTGAGTGTTAGTTTTTTTTCTGTTAATTCATTGAAAAATGAATTTATAAAAACCATTTGGCAATAATTATTGTTAAAATATGAGGAGTGATTGTTAATAGAGAGGCGCCGCTTACGGTGACATCTTCGGGCATTAATAGAACGTCATCGATAACGTGAATTATTCCATTAGTGCAAGCGACATCTGGACGGAATACTCGTATCCATTTGCCCATCCATTCTATTTGATAGCCTATAAAAATTATTAATCATTAATCATTCAGATATTTTATTTATTAACATGATTAATAATAAATGCACACCGGAAGTGGGGGTGCGTAATATCACAAAAATTTATGGGGTCTTTAAATTATACTTTGAGTTGAATTTAAACAAATTTTCATAGACTGGGAACTGGTTAATGGCAATAATGCTCTCGTATAAAATATTCAAAATGGCGGGAGTTAATAGTAAAGTCGTGTGCACTTGGCAAAAAAATTTTTACTCTTTGTAGAATTGTAGAGAATTAAAAGCCCTTTCAAACGAGTACCAACAAGGCATACTTATTTTTATTAATGTTAATGATGAATATATATTTTGTATGCAGAAATTGAAGTATATGTATATCTTTGTAATTTATGAAAATAAGTATGGCTTGTTGGTACTCGTTTGAAAGGGCATTTAATTCTCTATTCAAAACAGGGTATTAATTTTAATTAACTCGTTTGCAGCTCGAAATCCTTATTGGATGATTTAAATAATTGGTGAATAAATTTTTTTATTACAGTAGATTATTTAAATTGTTATTTTATCTGTAATGTAAAGAGTTTGAGGTGTGCATTTATTATTTTTTATTATTTATTTTCAAGCGGTCAAATCAAGCTTGCATAAATAAAATTTAAAGTGAAAGTCATAAATTAAATAATTTAAATTTTTAAGAAATCATAAACAATAAAATGATTATTGTTTTCACACTTTGGAAGCATTTTACTTAAATAGGGCATTACATTTCCGCTTCGCGTTTGAGGTGTGCAAAATTACAAAACTTACAATTTTGAAAAAAAAAAGTTATTTTCTATTTTTAATAACCTGGTGGATCTGAATTACGGTATTTGGAAAAATTACGGTAAAATACCGTATTTCTCGGCGAGTTACGGTAAAGTTGTGGTAAATTCATCGTAAATTTGCGGCAATCTTACGGGATTGTACGGTAAAATTGCGGTATCTTAGCGCAAATTCGCGGTAACATTGCGGCATTTCACCGTAAAATACCATATTCTGTCATAATTCTTTTGAATACCGTAAATTACGGTAAGAAGGCCGCGAATGATGGCAATTTACTGCTGTAGCATGCCGTAAATTACAGTATCTTACAGAAAATTACCATAATTTGTCGCAAATTACCGTAATTCGGATCCGCTGGGGCATGATTTGATAATTTTAACGACCATGATTATAATATATGAGAAAAAAATTATTTTTTTAATGCCAAGTTGGTCAGAAGCAATACGTATTAAATACAACAATATGAATAGAATAACATGCATGTATTTTATCGATAATCTTTCTCTTCGAAAATAGTATACATGTCCTATTCTTATTGAATGAATTGCTGAATGTGTTAGTGACTGTTCAAGTATTTCATTTTGACTAAAGCAATTTCGTCTTAGTGTACATATCAGACTCATCAGTATAACTCAATGTATACTTGCTATAGACTGCTTATTACTAGTACGAGATATCACTTAACAGTATCTAGTTATTCAACGTACAACAGTTTATTAGATTATAAAGGGACGGAAGATTCTTGATAAAATACATATATGTTATTCTATTCATATTGTTGAATTTAATACAAGTTGCTTTCGACCAACTTGTCATTAAAAAAATTATTTTTCGTGTACTTAAAATTTATCTAGTAAATACAGTGTAAAAAATTTGAGGAGTGAACGCGCATTAAATCTGGAGTGAATGCGGATTAAAATAAAATCCGTATTCATTCCGAATTTACTCCCGATTTTTTACAGTGTAAACTATTAAACTTACGTTAAAATAGCTCAGGACCTTTTTTGTCGAAAATTAAATTCTCAAAAAATCTTACTCTGATAATTTTTACTGTATCGCTAATAGTTTTGCCAGAATTCAAATTTACAATTCACAAGACACGAGTTCAGATTTTTTATAATAAATTCAGAATTATTCAAAAATTTCTAGCACCTAAACCATTAGACTTACAGTAAAATTTATCAGAAACTTTTTTATAGAGAATAAAATTTCCTATATATTTGATAATGACCATTTTTACTGAATTATCAATAGTTTCTTCAGGAATTCGAATTTAAAGATTAGAAGACTAAACCAGAGATTTTGAATTTTGATTCAAATATTTGACGTTAGTAAAATGCTTTCATAAGAAGAAAATTTTTTTTTTCAAGAAGCATCAAAGCTCATGTTCGCAATAAATGATGAAAAAATAAATTTACAATCCAATAAAAATTTTTTTTTGATAAAAAAAAATAATCGTTATGAAATAATCCTCCGGTCTATTCGATGTCATCTTATTTAGAATTTATTACTTTGATACATAAAAAAAAAATATATATATATGAAGAAAAGTTTACGCAAGTAGTATAAAAGTAGTTTTGAGTATTATAAAAAAAAAAAAAAAACTTTTGAATTCCCAGGAGTTGACAAAGAGAGTAAAGAAAATAAAAAATAAAACCCACCGACGACTGAGAAAAAGTTTAAATTAATGCAGACGTATAGAGGTCGCTATTTTATTACTTTTTCAATAAATCGGTCGTTACATATCCAATAACTATATAAGCAAACTACGCGGGATAAAATTACCGGATAAAATAATTTATTTTTTTAAATTCAAATATTTTTTACTGCTCGTAAGTTTGGTAAAAATAATCGTACAGCTTTTGAAAAATTTTGATTCATATCCTAAGATTTTTTTTTAATGACTTTTCGTGACCGGAAATGGAAGAAAAAATTTTTGTACTGAAAATTTTTAACGGAAAATGTAAAATTTTTGAAATTTTTTTTTGAATTTAATTTAAAAAAATCTTGAGTTACAAAATTTGAAATTTAATTTTTGAAACTCGCGCCTCAAAATTTACGCGCGTAAGATAAAAATTGATTTTTATTTTTTCTTTAGCAATCAAAAATATAAAGTAATGAATCGAATTGTTTTTAATACTCAGATTAATATATATATTTAAGTATTATTAATATTATTGCGCAATATAAATGCCGATATGTTATAAATTTATTATATGAGTAAAGATATAAATTTATGAGACGATAAATACCCATTTTATGGCTCATGTCCTTTTAGGATAACGATCGAATGTGTTAAAAGCACGTCATATATATATATTTATATGAGTTTTTTATTATTATATTTACTGCCCTATAAATTACAAGGAATTAAAATTTATACATTTAATTAAAATAAATTAATTGATAAATTAAATAAAATTTGATTTAATATTTTGTGCATTTTTATATAATCAAAATATATGATGATTCTATCTACTTAATTTATTAAGGTATTATGGTAGCAAGAGAATATATACATATGTATATTTTGTTTTATTTTAAGCCGTTAAAAAAATTGTGTCGGCCATTTTGATTATCCACTTGGCTATTTTGATACCATATTTTAATTAGAATTATATGATTTTTAAATAACATTAATTTGATTTCTTATAAATAAATAGTGAATTTAAATGACTCCGGTAATTGAATTTATTTATAACTTTTAAATGATTAAAAATTTTTATTTATTTTTCTGAGCTGGTAAAAAAGTTTTGTCGGCCATTTTGGATGTTTACTTGGGTACTTTAATATTGTGCTTTAATAATAAAAATGTAGTTTTTAAATGAAATTTTATTTTTCCGTTAATAAAAAGTAAATTTAAATTAGCAATCAATGATTGAATTTATTTATTTTTAAATCATTTAATTATTTTTTTATGACCCCGGGAAAAAATTATCAGGCCTGATCAGACATGAAAAATGACCGAGCTTGATCACGCATGAACAGACATAATCGTATCTGACATCAGACGTGATCATACATGAACAGGCATGATTATATCTAATTTCATGCCTGATCATACATGAACAGGCATGATCGTATCCGACATCAGGCATGATTATATTTGACATCGGGCATGATCAGACATGATCGTATCTGACATCAGACGTGATCATACATGAACAGGCATGATTATGTCTAATTTCATGTCTGATCATACATGAACAGGCATGATCGTATCCGACATCAGGCATGATTATATTTGACATCGGGCATGATCAGACATGATCGTATCTGATATGAGGGATGATCATACATGAACAGGCATGATTATGTCTAATTTCATGTCTGATCATACATGAACAGGCATGATCGTATCTGACATCAGGCATGATCATATTTGACATCAGGCATGATCATATTTGACATCAGGCATGATCATATTTGATATCAGGCATGATCATATTTGACATCAGGCATGATCAGACATGGAAAATGATCGGACTTGGTCACGCATGAACAGGCATGATCATATTTGACATCAGGCATAATCATACATGAACAGGCATAATTATGTCTAATTTCATGCCTGATCGTACATGAACAGGTATGATCGTACCTGACATCAGGCATGATCAGACATGATCGTATCTGACATCAGGGATGATCATACATGAACAGGCATGATCGTATCTGACATCAGGGATGATCAAACATGAACAGGTATGGTCATGTCTGAACATTTTTTTCCGGGACACTAAAAGAATTTCGTCGGCCATTTTGATTGTCCACTTGGTTATTTTAATAACGAGTTTGAATAATAAATACTCGATTTTGAAATAATATAAATTTTTTTACTTATAAATAGATAGTGAATTTAAATGATTATTCATTAATTAAAATTATTTATTTTTTTCAAACAATTAAAAAATTTAATATATTTTTTTAAGTCACTAAAAAAATATTGTCAGCCATTTTGAATGTTCATTTAAATTTCAATGACTACACAAATTCAAATTTCGCTACCATACGACCTTAGAATAAAAAAGCATGACGCAATTTGAATGCATTTAAGCAAAAATTTAACCAAAAAAATAAAAATAATTTAAATAATTTATAAAAGTGAAAATCTTTTATCCCCTGGTAAATAACACTCACCATAGTTATTATTACTAGGCAGATGAATTGCATTTTCGTCATACTTCTGATCGTCTATATTTTAATTTAATAGTAATTATAATTTTAAATATTATTATAAATAAATTGAACGCGGTTGAAAAATTAAAACATAAAAATTTTTCTATTTTTTTTTTTTTTTTTTCTAATACGAAACTCAAACTTTAGAATATATATATAATAGTCGTTGGTTTTTATGATAGAAAAGTAAGAAAAATCTCAAGCTGATAGTACTTGAGTGTAAAAAAAAAAGTCTAAATGTTATAGATAAAAGTAAAGTGTCTAAAAAAAAAATTCAAGAATGAAGATAAAAATAATAGTGACAGGAAAAATATCAAATGACATAAATGTTAAGGATAGAGAAATAAAAAAAAACTACTCACTTCCATCGTATTCCCTGACACGTAATTTCAATTGATCTCTAATTGGTGACAACATTACCGATTCATTGCCTGTTAACTTTTTCAAATCAGCCATAGTGTATGCTTGGCTCGCTTCAACTAAATGCCGCTCTAATATTTGTTTTGTCTGTTGAATAAATAAATTTTTTTATTTAAAATTTTTTACGATATGAAAAGTGATGATTGTTTGAGAAAATTTAAAGGAAAATGTATGAGTACTTACGTGATAATTGAATTCCTTCATGAATATTTTTTTGTAAGCTGATGGGTAGATGTTTTTGGCCTTCTCCCATGCTGAATCACGAGGTACGAAGTAGGTGTAACGTTTCCTTGGCTCACTAAGACGGTCGTTGAAGCCACGTTGTTGACCCAGCATGTATGTGGAACTGGAAAAATTTTTTTTAATAATGGATGTGATGATTATTAGATTTTATTACATGGAGTCTGATATTAGGGCGGAATTAGTAGAGCAGTTGTATTTGTGACACTATTTCCTGTAGTTTGAGTACCCACTTGGCTATGTTTGGATTTACAAAAAAATTCAAAAATTTTTTTGTAAATTTTTTTTTTTTTTTTTTTTTTTTTTTTTTTTTAAATATTTTTCAACGTAGAATACTTTTGCGAGTAACATGAGTACCCACATCGATATATTTTAATCAAGTGAACATAAAATGAAAAGTAATTAATTAATAAAATAAATAAATTATATTGCAATGACTTTATTTCATTTTACGCGGAATTTTGTGATTGTATAAGTATCGTAAATTTTTGTTTAAAATAAAATTTTCGACTGAAAAAAAAAATCAAAATTCTACTTTAGTTAACTATTTTTTTTTGTGATAAAAAGTTTAATTGAACGTTTAATGGTAAAAATAAAATTCAAACATGATTCGATTGAAAGAGACGTTAAAAAAAAAATTTTGAAAAAAAAGTATAAGCTCAAGGGTACGGACTATTAAGCCGTTGGTAATTGCACGTACTCTTATTACTCTGACTGGGCAAATAAAAAAAAAAGACAGGAAACCTACTGGTTTTAAACTTGCCCGTTTAAAAAGACGAGGGAATGTGAGAAGTCTCTACAAAAGTGTATGGAAGTAGACGACGTGCTAGAGAAAATAGCCAATTTGCATTCAAGCTTTATTCTCGACTCAAACCAATTTGCTTCTATACAATACATTATTTTTATTTATTTTTAAAAAGATTTTCTTGCCTCATTTAATATTTTTATTTTCTATAAAAAAAGTAACAATTGGCTTCATAGTTTGCTCGTTTCAATTTTTATATAAATAATTATTGATACATTTTTCCTGATACAATTCTGCGTTAAATGAGTACCCACATCGATATAATTACCCACTTTTTTCCACGACCCATTTTACCCAGTAATGAATTCAGTTATCAGACCATAGGCATGTGGGTACTCAAACAAACGGAAATCAGATAATTTAAAAGATGGCGACATTGAAAATCACCGGTCATCAAATGTATCAGTTATATAAGAAATATTTATCAGAATTAATATTAATATTATGAAAGATAAATTTTATTTAAAAAGAAAGGAAATTATATTTTATTACATAAATTTTTCATTATTTCTTGTATAGAAAATAGCTGGAAGGCATTTTTTGAATTGAATAGAAAGACAATATTAAATACCTTTCACCCTCTTTTAACACTTCCATTCGTTCACTGCCTTATCTTTTTTATTTTTTCCCATCTTCTTCTTTTATAACTTGTTATTTTTTTTATTATTTTATCTTTTACTATCTACCATCATCATCGCTCAACATTCTATCCTTTGAGTGTCTATGTACTTAAACAGTCAAAGTGAACAATTTCCCGTTGATTCGTCGACTTTAATAGAAAATAAAAATTTGAAATATTTTTTTCATTTTTACTTTAATTATTATTATTATTTTTTTTTTTTTTTGCACAACTCAATTGCGAAGCAATGAGATGTGTTCTGCTAACGCTTTTACTCGGTCTCAGCTGATTAATTCACGTGAAAGTTATATTTACACTTATTAAAATATGATCAAATAGAAAAAAATTCGTACCATTTGAAAGATTTATTAATGAATAATACAAACTCACTTTTAAAACTTTTTTTAAAAATAATAATTGAAAAAAAAAAAAATTAAAAATATAAATATGCAGATGTAGAAAATTTTAAAAACTACAGGTGCAATTTTTTCAAATATTTTTTTTTTTATAATTTATTGTTTAAAAAAAAATCCAAAAATTATTAAACGTTGGCTAGTTTCAGTATCATTTTATTTTTTATTACACTTGAATTCTTAAAAAGAAGAACCCTTTTGAAAATTACTATCCAAATCCTTTTGGTTTAATTATAATTTATAATTAACAAAAACTTAAAACTGGCAATGCTTGAAAAAATTTTGCTGCCATTTTTTTATCATTATTATTATTTTTATATATAAATATTATTAGATCTCGGGTAATCCCATGTCCGGCCAACTTAATCAAATTCAAATTCAAATTCAAATTAAAATTCACATTCAATTTTTAAACCTAATTAAATTCGCTTTAAATCATATCAAATTCAAAAGTCGGCGACAGGATAAATCTCAAGTCCGAAAGACATCACACTTTGTGTTAAAAAAATTTTTTTTTTTTTACAAGGTGTATATATATTATTAGGCCTCAGGTAATCCCACATCCGGTCGCTTTGTCAAATTCAATTTTCAAATCAATTCAAATTCATTTTTAAACTAGTAAAATTCCAAAGTCAGCGACGGGATAAACCCCAGGGCCGAAAGACCTCACACGTTTTATGTGAAAAATTCTTTCGGCAATCGCTGGGATTCGAACCCACGCCTGCCCAGTGATCAAGTTCGAGAGCCCTAAAGTCTTACGCCTTTTTTTTTTTATTACTTTTTTGCGGTGTGCCGTCAACTGATCCCAACAATTTTATACCATGATAAGTGATCCCTACAAATTGATCCCACCGGCATTTGATTCCATCAACAATTGATCGTCAATTGATTTTTATCAACAACTAATTTACATAATTTAACTTTTTATATTTACAACAGTGAATTTTAATTACTCATGTCATAGTAATTAATTATAAATTAATTATTTTATAAATTTGTCAGTGGGATCAGTTATCTGTGGGATCAATTATCGTGTGATTACTTGTCGGGGATCAGTTGTCATGGAACCCTTTTTTGCATATAAGAGCGTCATCTATTGATCACTTTTTGAGTGAGCAAAAGAGTTTTACATCTTTGGATTTTCCAATTTTGTTTTTTTTTTTTGAAAATAAAAATTTTTTAATTTTGATAATTGCATTTTGCACATCAATAAAACCTCGAAAAAAATGAATTATGGTTCATAAAAATCGGATCACTAGTTTTCGAGTTATCACTAAAATTATTAAAATTTATTAAACTAAAGTCGTCGGTTCGATTCCATACGGAGCATTTTTTTTTTTTAAATAAAAATTATTTTTCATTTTACCCAAGGTTGTCATATATTCGAATAAAAAAGAGTTCTTATAGTAAAGAAGATTAAAGAATTATAAATAAAAACTGAATCGGATTATTTATTATTATAAAATCCAATTATTGAATCCGGGTAAACTTAAGAGTCTTCTTGGTACTTACGATGTACTCAGTACTCAACAGATATTGATTCATTATTTATTTATTTTTTTTTTCTTTTAATTCAAATTTAATTGAATAAGTGGTTGAATAAGTTTGTGAGAACTTACTTGAGCATTGGATCGGTGCGTAATTTATCTAGTACAGTTGTATAAGGAATCCCAAGTACGCGATCGATAATATGGATAATTCCATTGGTGGCTGCAATGTTTGCTGTAATTACTGTTGCGTTAACACCCCCGCCTTCGACTGTAACCATTTGGCTGCCATTTGAACCTTCGGCTACATTAAAGTACAAACTTTTCCATGATGCTGCTGTTGGTACCTTTAATTTAATTACAATTCATTTATTTTATTTATTAAATACTAGTCATACTTATTTATTTTATTTACATGCAGTATTTGATAAATAAATCATGCGTTCAATTTAATGGAATAAAAATTAGAAATTCATTTTTCGGGCTGTAGTCACATTTTTTTAATACTATTATACTAGGGTCTGATTGCTAATGTGATTCCACGTAGAACGAGTACCCGCAATGATGGTTTTGGGGGTAAAATTTTTTTTTTGAAAATTAAATTCATTTTTTGAAAACTTTGTATGAGCATGTGGGTACTCATACTAACGGAAATCAGTTAGTTTGAAAGGAAAACGTATTGAAAATTCAATTTTTTTCATTTACAAAATTTGATACTTGGAATTTAATGAAAAAAAGTTGAAATTGAATTTTTTTTTAGCAAATGGTTGAAAAAAAAAATATATCGAAGGACATTTCTGATATAATTTCAAGTTAAATGAGTACCCACATCAATACAATTTCGAAAGTTTTAATTTTCCAAATTTTTTTTCAAAATTTTTAATTTATTTGAAATATAGTGATGTGGGTACTCATTTAACGCAGAATGAGATCAGGGAGTCAAAGTTTTCATTAAAAATTTGAAAAAAAATTCTAAGAAATCTTTAACGAAAGATGAATTATTTGTTTTTATTTATTTAATTTAAAAAATAAATAAAAATTAAGCGTAGTTTTTCATGGCGAGATAAATAAATATATATATATATATATATATATATATATATATATATATATATAAAATGTGAAGATATATATTTATATTTCAAAGATTTTTCTGGTTATAAAGTCGAGAATGATGCGCGACAGTCTCGGTACGACTACGAGTAGAAATGTAACGATAAAATGTCGAGATAAATAAATGTATCTGAAAATTTTTATGTGAATTGACACTAGAGAATACCTTTAACGCAAAAAAAAAGTTAACGAAATTACAAAAGCTATAACTTGAGTCTGAATAATCTATCGAGTTTTTTAAAAATTTTATTTCAAATCTTATTTATGCATATAAATATAAATAAATGTTTATATATATTGTGGGCGAATAATTCGAATTTCCGAATTATTCGTATCGAATCCAAAATTAATACCCGATTTAAAATTCAAATTTTTGAATTAATAAAAATCTTAATAATTTGAAATTTACTGGAAATATTAAAAGAAAAATTTTTTACAAATAAAATAAAAATTTGAACTGAATTTTCGTTTCGAATCGTATACACGTATATATACTGTATTTATCAGAGCAACATTTTTTCTACACAAAAGAAAAATTTTCGTTTAAGAAAAAAAAATTTTATCACGATTACGATCTAGAAAAATTCGATTTCTATTTAAATAACACAGGAAAATTTCTCTTTCAAGCTTTGAGTTTTTTTAACTCGTTAACAGATCAATAGATCGAATAGACCAACACATGATTTTATAGAAAATCGAACGCTCTACAAAAAAGGTCTCTTATCATTTTTCGATAAATTTACTCGTTCATAAGTTTTTTCAAGTTAAAGTTTACAGTACAATAAATTTCAATATTATTTGACTTTTTTGGCGAAACTATTAGACTTATAACAAAATGTCATGAGATCTTTTTTGTAGACAATTTCATTTCCTACAAATTATCTCTGAAACATTTTTCGAAATTCCGATACGCTCTTTAGTTATTTGCATTTAAAAATCAATTTCTTTCAAAAAATCGTGTCCTGATTTTGATTGATTGTAAAAAAAAAAAATTGTAGAATTTTTTACTCGAAGTTTTTTCACAATAATTATCAAATCATTGAAAAAACTCGTACTTATTTAAGAGACAATCACAGATTGATATTACGCCCCCTTTCTGGGCAAACCTCGTAACTACTTTTTTTTTCTTAATTTAAATTATGAGTGAAAAACATTCTTTAGTACTGCTACTGCGTAAAGAAAGCTTCAAATTTTAATAATTACAACAGAATGTTCGAGAGACTTTTGAATGTTAATATTTCCATTAACACACGTATAACAGAATATATGTTTTGACCGATTTTTGAAAAATTTATCATTTTGCAGTTACGAGATTTACCCAGAAAGAGGACGATTATTTACTTTCGCTTAGAAATATTTTACTGAAATTCGTAGAAAATGTTCCCGTTTTTAAAAAAATATTTTTCAGGCTGAAAAAATCGGGAATTAAAATTGATATAAATTCAAAGGTTTCATCTTTTAGTGGCAAGCAAATAATATAAATTGATAAATGTACTTGTCGATAATGTATAAAAGCTAAAATAGACATTGGCATAACCGATTAGATTTTCAGTAAATTAATGGGCTAATTATAAGCTCGTTAGTCCGGTAGTCTACTGAATATACTAAACAAACAAAACTACTACCCATTAATTTATTATGTTTATTATTATCATCATTGCTATTATTGCCATAATCAATATTATTAATTATTGATAATGATAACATATTAATCGATGGCATAATAATATTAACTGTTGAATTAATAAGGAATTGCCTGTACAGTGTATCGTCGGTATCGGTGGAGTGTAACTATAGATTATTGTTATTATTTAATCGATAACGATGTAGTTAAATTACTGCATATGGGGACGTGAAAATATTTATTTATTTCAATAATCGATAGGTCTAAACGTTGTATTAATATTAAATTTAATATGGACAGTGCGTACTGAGTTATTAATTATTATTATTATTCTATTCATTTATTCACCACTGGTACTTTATGGAAAGTATTACAAGCATCGTTTGTTGATGACGATAAATGAAATAGTTGATAAAAAATATAAAGTTGAGTTGATTTATATTTTTGGGCTTCAATCTATATTATTAAGAGAATAAGGAAAATGTTGTTCCCGCCATATCTATATGATAGAATTAGTTAATGTTATTGAAATTGGTATCATTAGATAGGTCTTGACTTGAATTTGTGCCTTTTCATACTTTGAACTCTTTTTAATTGCCAAATATTGAGATAAATAGATTTATCTATATCATTCGAATTACGTTTAAATTACGCGGGAAAAAAGACGATCGTATTTATTTTCTTTAAATAAATTAATACTTTAATTATTCTGTCACTAAATATGACTGAATGTCACTGAATATATAGCTATATTATTTATATCGCGTTACTTATTCCAAAATGACTGATTTTTATACTCCCTTTAGGTTTTAGGAAGCTTCTCAAAGCTAAAAAAGTGCATAGAAAAAAAAAGGATTCATTGACACAAAAAATCTTTACTCACCTAAAGAAAATTTTTACTTAATCCAAGAAATTTTTTGCATTGTGAATTGAAAACAAAAATTTATTTAGAACTAGAAAAAATTACTCGGTGCAAGGAATGATTTCTTGACCAAAAAAATATTTTCTCGCCCCAAGACAATTTTTGTATTTAATTGATAATGCATAAAATTTCTTAGTGCAAATTAAAATTTTTGCGGCAAGATATCCTCTTTTCTGCGTATTTTATAAATTTAATAGTGATATTTAGGCAGTCACGTAGTGACTAAAGGTTGCTCGTTTTTATAATTGAGCTTTTGGTATTTCAGTCTAATATTCTCGTAGAATAATTTTAAAAAATTACAGAATAAGAGCTTTAGGTATTCACTTCCTCAGTGGGTTACCACAACAAAAAACTAAAAAAGTTCATTAAAATTTATTTTTACGAAACAAACTCGCGGAATCGCTAAATTAAATATTGACATTTCTTGGAAGTCGAAAATTATTTGAAATTAAATTTTTTAGCTGCATAAAGATAAAATATACCGGAAGCTTGTTTTTTGAGATTTACTTAATGTCTTTTTTTATTTACATAGAATTATTAATTGGGGTTTTATTTTACGGCGAATCTGAAAGCACGAATTTCCCTAAAAATTATCGTGACGATAATAAATAATCGTACGAAGCCGGTGAGCTGTTCGTTATAAAACTCAAACTACGGGCTTACCGATGAGTCTAATTAATTTTAATTCCCCATTTTTTTATGCTACAGCTTAAAATTAAAAGTTAAAATTAAATGATTTTTACAAAATTTTTTTTTTTGTCTGTATCTTGGCAAGATATCATATGGGATTAAATTATCCAGAAGATTAAAGTAGAGATTCAAAATTTGAAATGATATTATTTTGAACTCGATACGATTATTCTGATTAAAAGTACAGCGTCAGGAATTTCGGTCCCTTTTATTTGATTTGTAAACTCTGATTATAGATGCCGATATTAACTTTACGTACCAACGACTCAAAAATTCATAAATTAAATTCAGATCTTATAAGATATTCAGCAACACTTAAAAATTTATTACAAGACGTCAACATCAATGAGTATAGAGAAGGCGAGGTAATAAGTTTACCTTACAAGGAGGCCTCTCTAATAGATAAATGCATCAAATTCAAGCTAAATATTTTAGAGCCCGTCACTAATACTATTCAACCGAATCTGATAATAAACCATCACATTTTTTTTTGTGGTTTTACAAATTTTTTACATCAAACAAATTTCCTCCTCAGTCCACATAAATAATTTTTTTTTATACATATGACATTTATTTATTTCATCAAAAAGTTTGAGAGTAAACGAGTGTAAAAAAATAATTCTATTTTTTTAAACCTCGAAAATTTGAAAAAATAAAAAATACTTCATATATTCGGATAATTTAAATATTTACATATATAATAATATATATACGTATATTTAATAAATTTGATAATCTTTTCACCGAAAAAATTTAATTTATTAATGAAATAATAATATAAAAAAATTATAAAATATATGAGAGTAGTAATAGATAGATAATAAAATGTAAAACGAACCGATTGAATGATGATAAAAATTTCGATTGAATGTCAAAGATTATTCATCTGAATGATTTCTTATATATTTATATATAAGTGTAACTCTAATAGAGATTCTCAAAGCATTTCAAACTCGGTTGGCACTTCCTCGCCTTTTAATTCACTACATCGCACACCAGATAAATTTCAAGTTAAATCGCTCTGAAGCGTCTTTAGATTCTTATTTTTTTTATTCTGTCATTCCATTACGCCTTTTCTACTATACCCTTATTTTAACATTATTACTACATATTTTTTTATTAATCTGAATAATAGCGATTTTTATATAAATGTCAATGTATGTGTCCATGCAGAAATAATTTAAACTTGTGTATGAACTGAAAAATATTTTGTCCGTTGAAATGGAAAATTTAACGCCCTTTTGAATGAGTACCCACACACTTTATTTATTTTTTGTAGTGTCGAAGATATATATATGTATATTTTTATGTTTATATAAATATGTGTGTATAATTGTGGAAATGCTTATGGGTTGTTGGTACTTATTTTAAAGGACATCCGATTTCTGATCAATTGGTATGAAAAAAAAAATTTTTGAAACCACTGATTAATTTAAAAATATTGAGATTTTTTTAAAGTCAATAAAAAATTTTTTTCTTGAATGGTAGATATAAAAAATTAAAAGTTCTTTGAAATGAGTACCAAGACGCTATACTTATTTTCATCATATATATGTCTTATGTAATATGAAACATAAATATGGATTGTTGGTACGCATTTTAGATAATATTAAATTTTTTATAAATTTTTATTTTTAAAAATTCAAAAACCAAAAATTTTTTTTTGAAAATTAAAAGAAAATTTTTTTAACTCTTGATTTCTAATTTTATTCTATTCTATTGCTATTAATAAATTTACATTAAAAACATGCATAAAAAAATTATTTTGAATTTAAAGGTTCTAAAAAAAAAATACATAACTAAATTTTTTGTTTTTTTTTTAAATTAAATATTTTACCCCATAAAATCCCTTTCCATCGAGTGGCATCTTAAGACAAAATAAAAAAAGAAAATTTGTGTTTTACATTTCATAAAATTAATTTTTTTTTTTTCAATAAAAAAATTTAAATAAAAAAAAAAAAAAATAGAATAAAATAGAAAGATTTTGTATACAGTGTGTGTTAATCTTAACAATTAATTAAAGAGTAGAAAATTTATTTACCTGATTCAAGCTCTTCTGTTTAATTTTATCGAGCGGAAGTTTCTCACGTACGTAATGCAAATTAAGTATATCTTTGAATCTTTTTTTGTCTTGAAGAATATGTTTCACACCTTCTTCATCCCACGCAGCATTACTTGGTGCAAATAGGGTAATATCTTGTAAACGTGTTATTATATCCATGAAATCATCACCGTAATCACGGATCGCTTGGTAGAATTTGTATACTGGACCATCTTCTTTGTCCTATTTTTTATAAATAACAATAATTAATAACCTTACCGTCACATCGTTATTATTTCATGCTAGACCTATAGGAAATTGAATGCCCTTTCAAACGAGTACCAACATGACATTCTTATTTTTATTTTTTTACAAGACATACATATGTGATAATTAATATACATAAATATGTAGTATATATCTTGGAAATTAATATAAATAAATATAGCTTGTCAGTATTCATTTGAAAGGGCATTTAATTATCTATGCTTCTAAAAAAAAAAAAATTTTTTTTGAAATTTTGGAAAAAAAATTTTCAAAATAATTTTTAAAAAAAAATTTTTTTTTGTCTAAATCAATAGAGAATTCGATGCCCTTTACATTGAGTACCAACAAGACATACTTATTTTTATATATGTTAAAAATATACATATATTATATATATGCATAAAATAACATATGTATTTTTAAAAAATAAATATGGCTTGTTGGTACTCATTTTAAAGGGCATTAGATTTCCTATCAAACTACATATTAAATAATATAAATTTATAATAATAAACGAAAACTAGAACCAGTAGAGAAAAAAAAATTAAAATTAATTATAAAAGAGAATTAGAATTTGTTTAAACCCGTCAATAATTTTATTTTTACTACCAGTATTACAACAGTAATTAACAGAACATTAATCGAGTATTCGCGGGTGGGTCGTCCTGAATATCTTCTTAATGTAAAATAATAATTAAAAACTTTTAATTAATAAAAATGATTTTAGTATACGTATAATTTTTTACTACGGAATTATTTAAAATAAAATAGAGAGCAAATGTTTCAATAAAAAGTTAATTTTATATTTTTTTTTGTAAACTTCCTCGAGGGTTTTTTTTTGTAATTAAAGTACTTACGATGCCCTATACGACATGCAGTAGTCCAATAGAGACATGCAAAGCCCACAAAAAAAAATTGAACAAATAAATTTATTAATTAGTTAATAAAATTAATTTTTTAAAATTATAAATTTACAATACATACAATATATATTATATATATAAACACAGGTTAACTATTATAATTAAATAGAAAAAAGTCATATTTTTTTTTAACAATTACGGGAACATCATACCTCAATATTAAATGAGTAAATATACTGTCAAATTTTTTAAGTCAATTAAAAATAGTATTTGTTATTATCATGATCTTTATTTTTATTATTTGATATGAATGTAATTATTGTCGATGAACATATGGACTGTTAATATAAAAAGTTGATTCAGTATTTTATTTAAATGGGTACTTAATTAATATATGTTTTTACTGATAAATGATTAATGACAATTAAATGATATTTGTGAATTTATTATTAAAATTTTAATAAAATTAGTTGATGTTGATTGTATGTTATATGGTTACTAGGTGCAATTCATGCAACATTCAAACATGCATTGGCATTCATATTTTTAAATTTGCTAGTCTTTCAGGAGGGAAACGGGTCTGAAATACAATAAAAAGAGCATCATTTTATTTACCTGAAGTTTGGAACGTTTTTTGGGCAAAAAAAAAAAAACATGCACAGTAATAAATCTACTGGATGACTACATTTCCAAAATATTTCGCATATAGTTGCTGATATGTCAGCCGAAAACCTTAGGCCACCTTCAAACGGAATTGCGCCTTCAAGTCGAATTACATCAATTTTTTTTCCATTTTCGTTACACGGAAAACGTTCCGATCTTCCATATATATTTTTGTAATTTTTTTTTTCAGAGTACCTTCTTTATTAAAATTCATAAAATTTGTGACATTATTAAGCATCAATCCAAGAATATTCTGCTAAATTTTCATAAAAAAATATTGAAAATTGTGCCAGTGGTAGTGGGGAGAGACGAGTCACTTAAAAAAAAGTCTCCATGCCGTAGGCAGGATAACTCATGACTGCCTCATCTGAAATAAAATAACCAAAAAGATTTCTTTAGTACATAAGTTTATCTTAGATTTGAACGAAGGATTTTTTTTTTCAATAACTACTTATTTTTTAATTAAACAAAAAGAGCAATTTTTGGCAAAAATCAGAGTTTTTTTATTGCACCTTTACCAAAAATTCATATTTTGTTTATTCCTTCGTTCAAATCCAAGATAAACTTATGTACTAAAGAAATCTTTTCGGTTTTTTGGTTTCAGATGAGGCAGTCATGAGTTTTCCTGCCAACGGCATGGAGACTTTTTTTTTAAGTGACTCGTCTCTCCCCACTGCCACTGGCACATTCTTTAATATTTTTTTATAAAAATTTGGCAAAATATTCTTTGAATGTTGCTTAATAATGTCTCAAATTTTAAGAATGTTAATAAAAAACGTACTCTGAAAAAAAAAAATTACGAAATCATGTTCTTTTTTTTTGTATCTCAGACCCTTTCCCTCCTTAACGTAAAATTTTTTTTTAGAAATATGTATATATAAATCGAGTATCTCACGATAAAATATCACATATATATGACTGAGATGTCGATATATAAATACATATATTAATTGTGTGCAAAAGGTATTTAAAATTTAAGCCAAACAATTCTAGTTTACTATTTTTTTTTTAATTATTCAATTTTTATTTTGAATATTAAATTAAATTTGATAAGTTGAAAAAAATTTTCACAATTAATTAGAATTTTTGAAAAACTTAAAATTTTTACCTTAATATATATGCACAAATATATATTTATTTTAAAAGAGACACAAACCGTAATAAAAAAAGTTTATAAATAAAGTGTCAAGTAAACAAAAAAAATAAAAAAAAATGTAACCAATAGGAAATAAAATAAAAAGCTGTTAAAATTGTGTAAGCGAGTGTCAATTGCACACTAAATTGAGCACAAATAAAATATATATATGTATATACAGCAGATTAAACCGCTGTATAAAATATCACTAAATAAATAAAAACATCTGTTCGTTTTTTTTATAATTTAATAATAAAAGTAGGGATGTGCAAATTGAGTTCGAATCGAATCAACTCGAATATATCTATTCGATTTAAATTTCGTATCGAATAATTCGAATTTTCGAATTATTAGAAAATTTTCTAATTATTCGTAAGTTCTCAAGTTATTCGTAAATTTTATAATTATTCAAAAGTTTTTGAATTATTTGTAACTTTTCAAATTACACGATTCGAATCGATAAAATTTTCGTCAGCTTTCAAATATTTAAATTTTTATTCAATGAAGAGCTGCTTTTTTAAAGTAACCAAAAATAAATTTTTCATAGAATCGTGTCTAAGTTTTATTTACCTTTGACAAAAATTTAAATTATTCGAAAAACTAGTACAATTTTAAGTCGTTCCGACCCAAATAACACACAGAAAACTTTAAGATGTCTTTCAAAAGGATAAGGCAAATTTTTTTTCTTGTCTCAGTCATCTTTTTTGGTATGAATAAGACATGGAAATGTTGGTTCCGGAGATATAGAATATTTGTGTTATTTTTCCTGTCTTATGTCAATTAAAAAGTCATTCAAATGACTTATTTTACCACTATTTGTAATTTACTTTTTGTCATCACTTGTGTCAAGTGTTTTGAGTAGATATTTTTTCGCTTACATAAATTTATGATCGTTTTGTCAACATGTTGTTGCCTTATCGATATGTCAAAAACCAGCATAAAAACTAATATTTAGGACCAGGATTTTCGCTTTTATTTAAAAATAACAATTAATAATTAATGGTGTCAAATTTTGGAATTACATTGGAAATATTGGTCGTATAAAAAAATTTTTCAAATAAAAGTTGTTGGAAATTTTATTTTCTAGAGAAAATGTCTCTTATGATTTTTTTATGCGACCAATATTTTCACCGTAATTTTAAAATTAAGATTTTCATAATTAAGAAAAATTTGAATAATTCATTATGAATCTCAATTTTAGAATTACGGTGAAAATATTGGCCGTATAAAAAAACCATAAGGGACATTTTTTTTATAAAAATAAATTTCCTACAACTTTTGTTTGAAAAGTTTTTTTATAAGACCAATATTTTCACCGTAATTTCAAAATTAAGATTTTCATAATTAAGAAAAATTTGAATAATTCATTATGAATCTCAATTTTAGAATTACGGTGAAAATATTGGCCGTATAAAAAAGCCATAAGAGACATTTTCTCTGGAAAAATAAATTTCCTACAACTTTTGTTTGAAAAGTTTTTTTATAAGACCAATATTTTCACCGTAATTTCAAAATTAAGATTTTCATAATTAACAAAAATTTGAATAATTCATTACAAATCTCAATTTTAGAATTACGGTGAAAATATTGGTCGTATAAAAAAATCATAAGAGACATTTTCTCTAGAAAATAAAATTTCCTACAACTTTTGTTTGAAAAGTTTTTTTATAAGTCCAATATTTTTGCTGTAATCTTAAACATTTGAACCATTCATTCCGAAGTTAAGGCAAAAATTTAGTCACTACTAATTTCTTATAGATCACACAAAGCCAAGTGAGTTTCTTGGGTACATTCATGTCTGTGTTCTATTTACCTCTGGTAAAAATTTTAATCATTCGAAAAAAGATTTTGGAATCATGCGTAAATTTTTGAATAATTCAAAAAATTCGACATGAATAATCCGTAAGTTCAAACTATTCACACACCCCTAAATAATAATAATAATATAAAATGTATATAATAGTGTATTGTGTATGTATTGAGGTAATATGCACATGAATAAAATTGAATAGAAAGCATGCGTACAATTACATTAAAAGCAATACACAAAGCCAAGTAGATTAATATATAAATATAGATATAAATACATCAGTATAAAATTTATCATAAAAAAAAAAAGAAAAAAAATTAGTATCAGTAAACAGTACTCAGAGAATTAAAAAAGTAACAACAAGCAGAATAAGTTAATAAAATAATATATTTATTGCAGTTCTAATGATTATCGCGTTTTTCGATGATTCGGGTTCTACTTTCTATTTGGGGATGAGATGAATTTAAAATATCGGAAACGATAAACCAGGTATAAAAAATAATAGGTTTTGAAGATGTAAATAATATGATCGATTGATTGATTTAAATAAATGAATAATTAAAAATAAAGCAATATAAATGAAAATTTATATGATTAAAGTGTGTCCGTGGCTCGAGATCATTATTTTTTTCACGAGCAAAATAAATTGTTGAAGTGATAATTTTATTCGAAATTTAACGAACCTTAATTTTAAATCGATAATTTAATTTTTTTTATAATTTTTTTATCAGCAAAAATTAATTTAAAATAAATGAAAACTCAAAATTTGGAAAAAAAAGTTATCGTTGTTTAAAAATTTTTTTTTAGAAATTGGTACACAGAATTTATTTAAAATTACATGTACCTAATAATCGGAACGTTTTTCACGCGACGAAAATTAAAATAATTTATGTAATTTGACTAAAGGTGACTTAAGGGGTAGTTCGGGGTGCCCTGCAATTTTCGGCTGACGTGCGAAATATTTCAAAAATCTAGATCCAGTAGATTTTTTACTTCTCATTTCTTTTTTTTAATTTTATTTTCGTTCCGTGCGAAACGTTCCGATATTCCGGGACATAAAATTACTATGTAGAGAATAATCCAAAACTACTAATCGGGTCTGATAATTTTTACTTTTGGCATTAGTAAAAACGAGCAACCTGCAGTTACTACGTGACTGCCCAAATATCACTACTAAATTTATAGAATACGCAGAAAAAGAAGGATTTCTTGCCGTAACAAAATTTTAATTTGCACCAAAAAATTTTATGCATCATCAATTAAATACAAAAATTGTCTTGGGGCGAGAAAAGATTTTTTTGGTCAAGAAATAATTCCTTGCACCAACTAATTTTTTCTAGTTCTTAATAAATTTTTGTTTTCAATTCACAATGCAAAAAATTTCTTGGGTTAAGTAAAAATTTTCTTTAGGCGAGTAAAGATTTTTTGTGTCAATGAATCTTTTTTTTTTCTATGCAGACTTTTTTGGCTTTGAGAAGCTTCCTAAAACCAAAAGGGAGTAGAAAAATCTGTCATTTTGAAATAAGTAACGCGATAAAAATAATATAGTTATATATTCAGTGACATTCAGTCATATTTAGTGACAGAATAATTAAAGTATAAATTTATTTAAAGAAAATAAATACGATCGTCTTTTTCCCGCGTAATTTAAATGTAATTTGAATGATATAGATAAATCTATTTATTTCAATACTCGGTAATTAAGAGAGTTTAAACTATGAAAAGGCACAAATTCAAGTCGACCTATCTAACGATACCAATTTCATCAACATTAACTAATTCTATCATATAGATATGGCGGGAACAAAATTTTCCTTATTCTCTTAATAATATAGATTACTATTCCATAAGTAAAAGTACAAACGCTTAGTAATTTTTAATTTATGATAGCAAATGTTACTTGTAGAATAGTAATTTTTTTACTTTTGTCAAAAGTTAAAGTTATCAGATCCGATTAGTGGTTTCGGATTCTCCATAGTAATTTTTGCTTAAATTTTTTTTCGTGATATGAAGTAAAAAAATTTTTAATACAATAATTTTACTTAAAATTTCATAAATTTGAATTTACAACCAATGACTTTTATCAAAATTTATTAATTCCCTAAAATAATGATCCCGAGTCTAATTACGGACGCACAAATTTTGTTTTCTAAATGATAAAAAAAAAAGAATTTCATATTAATAATTAATTAAGATTAAATAAAATGATTAAAAAAATGATGAATGTGATGAAAAAAAATTACCTTGAAGGACTGCGCTCAGAGAAACCAGAGAAACCAGAATGAGGGTTCGAGGTTCGATCCGTAACATACAAGAAGCGAACAGAAAACAGAAAAAAAAAAAACAAATTGTGACGTTGAATTTTTTCCTTTTTTTTTCAGTATCCTATTTCCTTCTTTTCTTTTATTTTTATTATTATGGTATCCGTAAAAAAAATATAAATAAAGTTGTCAACCGGACACACACTTATTTATTCATTGTTACGATTACGTTGGAACGGAAGGCTTATTATCTCATGTTTACTTTTTTTTCAATTTTTTTCTTTGTTCTTTTAGTGAATAATATGTGACTATATGTACATCAAAATGTACTGAGACTATTACTATATATATATAAGTACATTTTAGTTTGTGACGCATGGCGCTAATATAAATTCATGAAACCCGCCCTACAGCGATTTTACTTTTATATATATTTATATATATATATATATGTTGTAGTGTATAGAGTTGTGTAATTTTTTTGTAAATTTTTTTTTCACTCCGTAACTTTTTTTTTAAAAAACGCGAATTTGCATATGAATATTTTTTTAAAGTTAAGAGAAACTCTAGTCTAGAATTTATTTGATAATTTTTATCAAAATATTCAAAGTATGAAGTTAATTAAATTTTTTATCGCTAATCATTTTTATTATAAATAATAAAAATATATTTTTAAATTCGAAAATTGATAATCAGCGATTATATCAAATTTTACAATGAATTAAAATTTCCAGCGCCTAAATTATGGGATTTAGGATAAAATTAGTAGATACCATTTTTGTAGAGAATTAAATTTACTACAAAGTTGATCTGATGTGATTTTTTTGTAGCTGTAAAAGTTTAGCGGTAATTTTAATTTTAAATTTTGAAACTGATTGTGTGATAGTGGATCGGAAGTCACATATTTTGTTTAAAAATTTATAACATTTAAAGTATTGGATTTAGGATAAAATTTGCAGAGACCATTTTTGTAGGAAATTTAATTATTTACATAAATGTACATGACCACTTTTGTCGTATCTGTGATAGTTTGACCATAATTTTGATTTATCGGGTATAAAGTTTTATTATTAATAAAATAAATATTGAAAATTATTTTTTTTTTCTAGACTAGACTTTCCTCTAATTTATTTTTTGAAATTTAATCCCTGATATTGATGAAATGATAAGATGAATATGTATTCATACCTTTATTAAGAAAAATCACAAATATTTTATTTATTTTATCAAAAAAAAAATCTGGATCCGAATTTGAACTCCATAAATCATTGAATTCATCAGACTCGTATTTCAAAACCTCATATATTAACCCAGAATTGAATGCCCTTTCAAACGAGTACCAACAAGCCATACTTATTTTCACATTGCAAAAATATATATGCCAGAAATATATATATACAACTTTTGACAAAATTAAAATAACTACCCCTTGTTGGTACTCATTTTAAAGGGCATTAAATTTCCTACCAACTTAAACATAAAAAGAAATTTAATCACCACAACCCCATGAAATAAAACGACAAACATCCTCATCTATACCCAACTTATATTTTTATAATAAAAAAAAATTTCTTCATTCTTCTTTAAAGCTTCCAACCTCATTTTAAAAAGATTTTTATTTTTACTATTAATTTCTAAAAGATCATAAAACTAACTCGCTCACAACTCCCCGATGTATTTATAAACTGAAAAAAGTCCACTAAAAAGCGGACAGTTTGCTCCAGGGGTTTTACTAGTGTACCGTCGTCTCGCGTGGGAACCGTTAAAGACATTTAAAGTTACCTTGTTGAGTAAAGAAGAGTGACTTTTAGAAAATGACTAATGCCTCCGGGAGTTTTCTTTATACAAACACTAATATATATATATATATAAATATATATACTTAATTATATACTAAAATTCTCCCAGGTATTTTTTATTCTGCATACGATATATTTTTAATGCAATTAAAAATTTGAAAAAAAATTATTCGTGATTTTTCTTTTAATATTTTTTTTTTTTTTTCTATTATAATTACAAATTTATCTAAATAACTTTTTTTTTAAGCAACTAGCTCATTAATTAATTAATTGGTCAATTAATTAAATTTACTCTAGCTTATTTTTTTTTTTTTAATCGACTTTTTTTTTAATTTAAATAATCAGTGACGTGAAGAAAAGAAAGTAGATAGTATACATTTTACTAGCGAAAGATGCAGACATTTATTTATATTTTGCTGCAGATAATTACAATTATATATATATAAATATATATAAGTGTAATAAAGTACAGAGGCGGTGCAGTAATGCAGCGAATGTTGCATTTTGTTGAGTATTTAAAGTTATTGTTGTTTATTTGGTACAAAATAAAAAAAAAGGGTCGACTGTACATGTGAGTTGATTTAAAATTGATAGTACTGATGTATAATTGAGGGTCGATTGATCGATTAATTAGTTGGCTGGTTAGTTAATGAATAAATTATTTGATGTAATGAGTAGATGATAATTGAAAGTACTAACCGCGAGAAACTGTTGAACCGTCGTATCGACGACCATCAGCGGCCGCTGGATCAAATGGACAACTCCATTTTTAACGGGAATGTTGGCTTTTACTATTTCAGCGAGGACCACTCCCGTTGGATGAGTCGCGTCGCCGACGAGAGTGTTTGATTTAACGTATACTGAAAAAAAATTTGTTTAATTTTGAGAAAAAAAAAAAATTTTGAATCGAGATATCGAATTTGGTAATCGATATATCGATTCATTAAAATTTTTTAATTGAAATCTAGAAATTTAAAATCGAGATATAGAATTTAATAAATCGATTAATCGATTAATATCTCAAATTTAAAAATTAGTGTATTAATTTTTAAATCGATGTAGTTGAATTTATTAATTTATTTAATAAAATCAATTTATTACTATCACAATTTTTCAATCGATGTATCGAATTTTAAATCGATTTATGAAAATCAGTCAATTAATATCTTGAATTGTATTACTATTAATCGATTTAGTGAAATCGATTAATAGACTTATGTAAATTTATCAATTGATATGCAGAAATTTAAAATCGAGGTATGGAATTTAATAAATCGATTAATCGATTGATATCTCGAATTTAAAATTGATATATTGATTTTTAAATCGATGTAGTTGAATTTATTAATTTATTTAATAAAATCGATTCATTAATATCACAATTTTTCAATCGATGTATCGAATTTTAAATCGATTTATGAAAATCAGTCGATTAATATCTTGAATTATATTACTATTAATCGATTTAGTGAAATCGATTAATAGACTTATGTAAATTTATCAATTGATATCTAGAAATTTAAAATCGAGGTATGGAATTTAATAAATCGATAAATCGATTAATATCTCGAATTTAAAAATTAGTGTATTGATTTTTAAAACTAATGTAATTAAATTTATTAATCTATTTAATAAACATCGACTTATTAATGTCGAGACTTTTAAATCGATATATCGAAGTTTGAATCGATTCATTAAAATTTCTCAATTAATTTCTTGAATTTTATTAAATCGAGATAGCAAATATAAAAATCTTTACACCGATTCATTGAAATTAAATCGATTTATTGAAATTTATCGATTGATATTTTGAAAATTTAAATCGAAATACGGAATTTAAAAAATCGATTAATATCTCGAATTTAAAAATTGATTTCTTAATCGATGTAGTTAAATTTATTGATTTAGTTAATAAAATCGATTTATTAATATCACGATTTTTGAATCGTGATATCGAATTATAAATCGATTTATTAAAATTGCTCAATAATGTCTGGAGTTTCATTAAATCGAGATATCAAATATAAAAATCGTTACATCGATTTATTGAAATCGATTGATCAATAATTATAACTTTAAATCGATATATTAAAATCAAAATCGAGATATCGATTATAAAAATCTATGTATGCACTTTTCGATTAATTTATTAAAATCCATTCATTTATTAAATTCGATCAATTAGTATCTTGATTTAAAAATCGATCTATAAAAACAAATCAATACCTCGATTTTAGTAATCGATTTTTCGAAATAATTAAAATAAATCGATCTAATAAAATAAAATAATCAATAAAAATCATCGAATAATTATTCGAATTTTTTAATCGATGAATCGATATCTCGATTATAGATCGATTAGTATTTTTTTTTCTATATCAAATAATTTTTTTTTTTAATAAAAAAAAAATTGTTACTGTTAATGAATAAAAACTCACTTTTTTTTGAATTATCTGGATCACGTATAAAACTAATGGTTACTTTGAAATTATCAGTATTAGCCAGGGTATTGTAAGGTCTATCATTAGGCGTTGGTGCAGTAAATAATACATGATTTGGTATGACATGGCCATCAATTACCTGATGATCTATTTTAGTTGGTCTAACTGATGGCTAAAAAAAAATTTAATTAATTATGACACATTAATTAATTACTGTTATTTATAAAAGGTATAAGTAAAAATAAAGAACAAGAGAAAGCTCAACGCGTATATGGTTTATTCTTTAATGAGCTTTTTCATCCGAGCCTTATGTTGTCGACATCCGTTACCTACACTCTACTCTACTCAACTCTACTCTGTCTCTTTAACTTACACTGTCTGCTTTTATATAAACTTGTACTACTAAACCACACACTTTTTGTAGAGTCAGTACAGTGGCTTACTCCCACTACTCGCCTTTTCTGACTCACATTTTATATAAGGTATTACACTAACTCGTAAAAGACCAAATATTTAATTAACCTACACGGATTAATTATACATAACATTTAAAACTCGTTTATTTTTACATCTATCCAGTCTTTACTTTATTTTTTTTTAAATTAAAACAATCTAATTATTAAACCTTTGCTGTCACTTCATATAAAAAAATTCAAAATAATTAATTTCATTTGCGGGTCCAAATTGCCCCTGGTTTCCCTAATTGATAAAAAAAAATTTGACGCTCATATATTTACAGAAAATTAAATACCCTTTCAAATGAATACCAACAAGACATACTTATTTTTCATGGCCCATAATATATACATTATACATTTTTATAAAATTAACAATAAGTATGGCTTGTTGGTACTCATATGAAAGGGCGTTCAATTTCCTATGCGGCTAAATAATTGAAAAAAATTTTTTCAAATTTTGAAATTATTCAAAATGGAATTTTCTTATTAATTTTGAAAATTTTTTTTACAGTCTTAATTACATAGTTATTCAATGCCTTTTTAAACGAATACCTACAAGCCATACTTTAATTACTTTAAGTATATTTATATTACATATATAAATATATATAATTCAGAGTATTAAAATAAGTAGGTCACGTTGGTACTCATTTGAAAACGCATGTAATTTTCTATTCACCTCCATAATTAAAAATTAATTATTTAAATTACAGCTCGCGAATCGCGAAACATTACTCGAATGTACGGTGTAATTATAAAAAAAAAATTTTTTAAATTATATTAAAATAATGACGTTGTATATATATATATACATATATATATATATACATATATATATATATACATACATATATATATATATATATATATATATATATATATATATATATATATATATATATCTAAAAAAGTGACTTTGATGTCTATCATTTGATTTCATGTCACGTTTTTTTTATTTTATCAAATTTACTTAAATTTTTCTATACGAGTTTACAAGTTACCGAGTTGCGTTCTGCACGTTCTACATAACGAGACTTAGAAATAAAATTTTCTGTCATGTATGTTATATTTTATATATATATAAATATAAGGTTAAAGAAAAAAAAATATATTTTCAAACTACAGAGTAAAATTTAAACTTTCAAACTTTAAATTATTATTATTATTATTATTATTATTATTATTATTATTATTATTTGTTTTCAATTACCTTAAAACCTTCTTCATCGGGTATGAAAAATGTATACCCACCATCAGCTTTAAATATATCTTCTTTATTATTTAATAATACTCTTTGACGAAATGTTCTGGAAGTAAAATTTATTTCATTAAACTATATATTTTCAATATTACACGGAAAGAACAATATACTAGTGGCTACTCTCTGGAATAATACTAAGTACTTTCTGTAAAAAAAAATTTCAGACAGTACTGTATGCTTTCTAGACTGTATCCAATACTATCTAGACTATATCCACTACTGTCCGGGATAGTACTCAGTACTGTCTGAAATTTTTTTTACAGAAAGTACTCAGTACTATCCTAGAGAAATGCCACTACTGCATTGTTTTTTCCGTGTAATTTTAATAAAAATCTATCAAGATTTAAAGAATTATATATTATATACTATATACCTTATTCTAAATTGACCAAGATTAATACTGTCACTTTGATTCAAAAATTGAAATGCATTTGGATTAGATATCAATGAGTCTGGTGAGTTTGATAATACTGGTTCGAGTACTTCTGATATTTTATGAAGAACCTAAAATTAAATCAATTGAAATATACAATTATTGTTATAATTAATCATTTTTTTTTATTCTAATAATACCAAAATTAGAGAGAAATAAACAAAAACAAAAAAAAATTTTCGTTTGACATTTTTCATTAAGAAATATTTGAATTTTTAATATTGTAGTACATAAAATGCTTTTGCTGTAATTCATAACAATGTAATTATCTCCGTCATTTGCACTCGTGCTATGTCTTTTAAATTTATATATATATATATATATTTCATGAAATGCTTGTTGAAGAGACGAAGTTAAAATCTTAAATCTTGACTTTCGTACTGTGTAAAATGATAAAATGTAGATATATATATGTATATGTATATGTATATATAAAACATAAAGACATTTTGTATGAATTGTTTGCGAAGCTTTTGAATTCTTGAGTTGAAATGAAAGTTCTCAGATTCTGAAGCTCTTGAATTTCAAATTGTTTTTTTTTAAATTCTGTTAAAGTAATTGTATTCAATTGTATTTAATATTACGTTGAAGGTTTTCATTAGTCGAACATAAAAGAAATAATATATATATGTATGTATACAAATAAATAATAGTTTCAACCATGAAGACAATAATGCCATACATATAGATTATTGTTATACGTGGAAAATATTTAACAGCAAAATTTATCACGTAGACTAATTAATAAAGAGGATTGCTTATTTTTATTTGAAACAAAGACAGTTTGATGTAATTTTACTTTTCGATTATTTCGCTCGAGAGTTATCGGATATAATTTTAAATAAGAAAAGAAATAAATGAAATGCCCGGCTGTTAAACTTTAGCAATAGCCCATTGACAAATTATTGTCAAGCATCAGCACATTTTTAAATTTTCCTTCGAGAAAAAACTCTGTAGTTTTGCACGATTTACTCCTCATTATTTATTTTATTTAAACTCGCCGTCATTTAACGCTGCCAGCCGTCATTGTGTCCAATTACACAATTAAATAAATCATAGAATTGGTTAATAATTATCAAATTAAAATGACATTTAGTTTTTTTTAAACTCTCCAAGGATTTCCCATTTCATCTGTTCCACCGATTCATTTATTTTAAGAATATATAGATAATTATTATTATACTGGATCGGTCGACGACATTATAAATGATAGTTATATATTTTACTCGAGCCAATATATGTCAAAACTACTATCCCAATAATTGAACCGAGTATCCAATTGATATTTAAATATCTTTCATCTCAGTAATTATTCTCTTGATTTAAATATTTAATACAGATCTATTTATATCACATATATTTTATTCAAATCCAGTAAATCGCGCTGACAAATTTCATTCTCGATCTCGCATTTCAACTCAAGTCAAAAATTATCTTAATCAAAAATTAACAGGTCCAATATTTAAAAGTTTATTTTATTCGTTCCTCATCTGTCATTTTTATTATTCATTAACCATTTAGTTATTCATTTAAAAAACTCGACGATGTATTTTTTTATTTTCTTTAATGAAAGTTCATTTAAATAAATAAATCAACATATATATATATATATATATATACGGATATATGTATATATTACGCAACTAGTAAAGAAACTAAAACATTAAAACCCGTGGAAGTTGTCACATTCGCCGATGGTGACATTTATATTAATAATCTATATTATTAAGAGAATAAGGAAAATTTTGTTCCCGCTATATCTATATGATAGAATTAGTTAATGTTATTGAAATTGGTATCGTAAGAAAGGTCTTGACTGAATGTCACTGAATATATAGCTATATTATTTATATCGCGTTACTTATTCCAAAATGACAGATTTTTATACTCCTTTTTGGTTTTAAGAAGCTTCTCAAAGCTAAAAAAGTGTGCGTAGGAAAAAAAGGATTCATTGACACAAAAAATTTTTACTCTCCTAAAGAAAATTTTTACTTACCCCAATAAATTTTTTACATTGTGAATTGAAAACAAAAATTTATTTAAAACTAGAAAAAATTAGTTGGTGCAAGGAATTATTTCTTGACCAAAAAAATATTTTCTCGCCCCAAAACAATTTTTGTATTTAATTGATAATGCATAAAATTTCTTGGTGCAAATTGAAATTTTTTGTGGCAAGAAATCCTTTTTTTTTGCGTATTTTATAAATTTATTTAATAATTAATTTAATATATATGAGTATATGTAATAAGTGATACTAACTAACGTTTTGAATTATCTTGGAATGGCAAGAAACAAAGTTTTATAACAATGTATTAAAGTACAAAAGTATATAATAACGACGTTAATTTCTGTCTCAAGTATCATATATATATATATATATAGAAGATGAGTAAAGTTATCTTCTTACTAAGCTTGTTAATTAAATTATTTTACTAAATTCTCCCTTTATATATTTATTATAAATTAGAAAATTTTAAGTACCGTAGATTATATCTTTGATAATTAATTCTAATTAGTGACTTAGTTTCTAATTTGTTTTTAAGTGAAATGCGCTTATTGGTAATTAATTGATAAATAAAATTTTGTGTCATAAATTAATTAATTGATAAAATGCAATTAAGAAAAGCGCAGTTAATTTTGTTACATAAATGTCATTTTATTATCTAAGTCATATACAATTTTTGTGTTCAGTATAACGAGACTTTTTGTTTGAATACCCACATGACCACGAAAAAAAAATTCAACAAAAAAAAAAACATTGAAAATAATGATAATTAAAATTACTCGTGTAATAATATCGTGATAATAACCCTCATTACTTCGGTGAAAGTAATCAAATAAATAAAAAAAAGTAATAATAATAATAATGGTAATCTGAACGTCGATTGTCTCCAAAATCTCTATTTACATTTTTCATAAAAAAGCGAGGCTTCTATAAGTAAACACACAAATGACTAGAGCACAAAAGACACAAAGGGTACGTCGCGACAGCCCGGCGTCGCGACGTCGTATCCCAGCCGCTTACTCACCCTAAGAATATTTTTATTTGCGGATATACTTTGCTAAGAAATAAACCACTTCCTCTAATTGATTGTGCAAATTTAATTGCTCTAATAATCTTTTATTTTATTTTTTTTTCTTGAAAACAGCATAAAGGAGTTTCAATCTCACTGATTATAATCATCATTAGTATCGTTATTTTGAAAAAAATCCGTCATTAAAACTTAAGAAAAATTTTTTTTACATCAACTAAATACTTTCCTTTAAAGTTCATCAAATTTTACGCAAAATTTCCACCTTAAATATGTATTTTAGCCCATAAAATTATCCATAAAAAAATTCTAAACAAAGTCATCAAAAATTCCCTTTTTTTAATTTGATAATTTTCACTCTTTAAAATAAATTTTCATAATAATAATTATTTTTCATTAAAATTAATTACCGTCACTTGAAGATCATAGAATTCCGTGTGAAATGTCCACCTTAAATATTTATTTTGGCCCATAAAATTATTCATAAAAAAATCCCAAACAAAATCATCAAAAGTTGCTTTTTTTTAATTTTATAATTTTCACTCTTTAAAATAAATTTTCATAATAATAATTATTTTTCATTAAAATTAATTACCGTCACTTGAAGATCATAGAATTCCGTGTGAAATGTCCACCTTAAATATTTATTTTGGCCCATAAAATTATTCATAAAAAAATCCCAAACAAAATCATCAAAAGTTGCTTTTTTTTAATTTTATAATTTTCACTTTTTAAAATAAATTTTCATAATAAAAATTTTTTCGTATTCAAATTAATTACCGCCACTTAAAGGCCATTAAATTCCGTGTAAAATGTCTACCGTATATATTTATTTTGTCCCATAAAAAAATCAAAAAAAAAAATCATCAAAAATTTCCTTTTTTAAAATTGTATAATTTTCACTTTTTAAAATTATTTTTCAGAACAAAAAATTATTTTCCATTAATATTAATTACCGTTACTTAAATATTATTAAATTCCACGCAAAATGACCACCTCAGATATTTATTTTTACCCATAAATTTTCTATAAAAAATTCATAAACAAAAATTTTAATGAAAACTTTTAGATGAATGTCGAAAAAAAAATACATATATATTTATAGATATATATATAAGATTGTTATACAGTAACTTAAATATTAATAACAATTATTACTTAATGGCTTCTTCTTAATCTTCTTCTTCTTCTTCAATTAATTACTTGGAAAAAAAAATTTAATAAAAATTCAGATATGAAATTTAAAATTTAAAATTTAATAAAACATAATAAATGAAAGCATTTGAGATTAATCAGTGAAACTCTCATTATAAGCACCAGTACACAGTTAAGAACAAAGTATATTGCAGTTTGCAGTGTATAGTCTCGGTACACACTTGGTTAGTTGGTTTCATGACCCGCAAGGATTTTATCGCCGAGTTAATTTAAAAGATAAAGCTGATACGCAATATCGTGTTCTCTATTCTTTTAATCTTTTATTTTATTTTCTTTCTCTAATTAATTTGAAATTTTTTTTTTTTTTCTTAGTTTCTCTTTCATTCCTTCTTTAAATTTAAGTTGTTACAATAATTGTCCTCGAGATAGTTATTACACCCTCAAGCTTTACTAATTAAATTATTAAAAAATTTTAAATTTCCCGCTTTGAAAATTAAAAATTAAATGTTTCAAAAATCGAGTTTTTATCAGGCGCCGACGTTTTGAGATCCTAGGAAACTATTCTGACTACTCTCAGAATGATCTCCGAGGGTGTGTGTGTGTGTGTCAAATTGGACAAGTGGTATATGAATTATACAAAAAAAAATCGGTCTGTCAGATGACCCTGCGGGCCAGCCCCAAAACTTCCCGCTGTTTTCGAGCTCAAAAACCTCGGAAACATTATTGTGAATACATTTTCGAGCTCTTCGAGCTCAAAAAAAACCTTTGTATGCTGTTGTTTTCGAAAAAAAACGTTTTTCACCATTTTTTCTCCAACGATATCTCTCAAACGAATAAACTGATTGAGACGGTTGAGGTGGCAATCGACGCGTTTTATCAAGTTCTAAAGCTGATCAAATTTTGAATTCGATTTATCGAGTCGTTTTTGAGATATTTCAGAAAAAATAAAAAATTTTTTTTTTTTTAATTCTTTCGACAACGGTTTCTCTTGAACGAATGAACCGATTTTGATGTTTGAGGTGGCATTCGACGCGGATTATAAAGCTCTAGAGCCCAGTCCATTTTGAAATCAATCCATTGAGCACATTGAAAGTTATCAAAAAAAAACATTTTTGAAAAAATTTTATTTTTGGAATATCTCTGAACGAGCCCTACCGATCAAGCTCAATTTTCTTACAGCTTCAAGATATTGACAAGCAGCGTCGAATGACACCTTAAAGTTTAAAATCGGTTCATCCGTTCAAAAGATACAGATATTTACATACATACATACACTCGGACATCATCGTGAAATTAGTCAGAATAGCTTCCTAGGACCTCAAAACGTCGACATCTGATGGAAATACGATTTTCGAAAATCGGACCGAAACCAATAACTTCCCGAATTTTTGAAAATTTACAATTTTCTTAGCGGAAAGTTAAATACAAATTTTTGTAACTTTTATTTTTCGTATAACTCTAAACTACGTAACTGATTGACTTTAAAATCTATTCAGTTCTAAATCTTGGTGATCCCTTTCGATTCCCGCCAGAAGGTTCAAATCAGATGATTAGTTCGAAAGATATCATCGGTCAAGAATGATTTTTTTCCAGTAAAATGTATGTTTTTCATGTTTCTGACGATCAGAACGTTTTTCGCGCAATGAATAGAAAATTTTGACAGTAAAACTCTGCTGGATGATGAGATTTTTAAATGTTTCGCGTGTAAATGCTGGTATGTCAGCCGAAAATCTAAGGCCACCCCTAACCTCCAGAACTACCTCTTAAGCAAATGAATTACATAAATTTTTTCTTTTTTGTTTCGCGAAAAACGTTCCGATCTTCAGATTCACTGTTTTTCCGGTCCAACTGTTCTTTGAGCTCGAAGATCTCAAAAATTTCCGAGTAATAATGTTTTCAAGCTCTCTGAGCTTGCCTATTAAATAATTTATAAATTTTTCAAAAAATTTAAACACAAATTATTTTTCAAAATTTCTTTTTTAACAAAACTGTTATCATTTTATTGTAAACTACCTCGAAATCTAAAGTTTAAGTACCCACATGCAAAAATTTAAAAAATTTGACACTTTTCAAAAACATTTAATTTTTAATTTTTGTAAAATAATTATAAACTATTTTTAAATTTCGTGTTCAATTAAACTGTTGGAATTTAAATTAAAAATATTTTCATGTTTTCCAGTATTTTGCTTTCACATTCCACTGAAAAAAAAATAAAATAAAATGAAATAAAATTATGACAACAGTAGTTTTGGGAATTGTAATGGTATCGAGTACAATTCGCGGTCGGGTTCCCATTGGAAGTGGTAAATTTTGTGGTTTAAATAGAAGAGAACAATGGATTATTTCTCATACATATTTCACAGTCGACTTTTTGCCCTCGTTCTAATTTTCCACACTCTCACCATCTCTTCTCTTTTAACCCTCTATTATTTCCTATCATTTTATATTGTGGTCTTACTCATATTCATTACGTCATTACACATCTACGCTACTGATTATTCATACAAAACTACTTCACATATATCATTATTATTATTATTATAATTATAATAATAATAAATAAATTAATTATTGAAATAGTGGAGATATCAAATTACAGGATAATTTAATAATATAACGTAGTATCGTTTAATTTAATATGTACTACTTTGAACTGATTTGGCATTTGAAATATTTATTATATATAAATTGATGCATTAATTTATACAAATATATCGAGTTAATTTAAAAAGGATTTAAATTTTCATTCGCCCTTTCGACTTTACGGAATTTCCTGGAGCCAAAATGGCCTATAATTTTTGTTTATTCCAAATCGTATTGGAGACTTATTTAAAAGTTCAAAATTAAAAAATAATTGGACAGCCAAAAAGGCATTCAAAAAAATTTTTTTTTAAATTTATAGCTTTGATATAAGCCGACCAAATGATTGGCAAAGAAAAAAAAATAAATCGACGAGTTTTGATTATCAATAACGAGCAACCCACAGTCACTAGGTGACTGCCCGAGTATCACGACAAAATTTACTTTCAAATCTTTTCGTTTATTCGCAAACCAATCGATATCAAAAATTGTGTTAATTATAGGATTTGAAAAAAATTCTACACGATTTAAATTTTTTTGTAAGTCGTCGATACATTTTTTTTCCTAAAATATATCAACTACGGTGAAAAATACAAAAAAATGATTAAATTTCGTGGGTTTACCACAAGGCTGTTGCCTTTTATTGATACGAAAAAAAACCAGTATCTAATCTTAGAGTTTTTAAAAATTTTTATACCCGTAATTTTATAAAATCATTAATTATTATCATAGAGATATGGCATAGACTAAATTTTTATTATTCTCTCTTAATAATATAGATATTCAATGTATATTCAGTGATATTTAGCTATATTCAGTGATAGAATAATTAAAGTATTAATTTTCTTTATTTAGAGAAGATAAATACGATCGTCTTTTTTTCGCGCCTAATTTAAATGTATTGCGAATGATATAAATAACTTTGTTTCACTCACTACACGGAAAGAACAAGATAGTTCTGGCAAACATGCCAGATTATTCTCAGATACATCTGAGTGAAAAAAAAATTTCAGATGCTTGTGAGGTCTATCCAGATAGAACTGAGATGAATGTAGATTATATTGAAATCTATCTCAGATTTACCTCAGATGCATCTTGGATTATTTATTGTTAGATACTTCTGGCGACTATCCGAAATAGTTCCCAGAAACATCTGCATTGGTTCAGTATCTATCCGAGATTATTCTCAAGTAAATCTCCGATACTTTTTGGCTAGCGCATGCGCGTTGAACGTAGTCATTTATTTTTTTTTTTTGTATTTTATTTATTCTTCATTATATTTGTTTATTTATAATATATATCCAATATTATATTTTAAATAAATATTATGTATAATAAATATATATTATATTTATTATAATTAAACCAATAAAACGTCTATTGAAAGAGACAAAGCTTTGAAAATAAAATTTTTAACTGCGAGTAATTGTTAAAATTGCAAATTATTTATTTATTTATCTAATTATAAGTAATTACATAAGTTTTATATCGTTAATATATATATAATATATTATAAAATAAATAAATAATTTGCAATTTTAACAATTACTCGAAGTTAAAAATTTTATTTTCAAAGCTTTGTCTCTTTCAATAGACGTTTTATTGGTTTAATTATAATAAATATAATATATATTTATTATACATAATATTTATTTAAAATATAATATTGGATATATATTATAAATAAACAAATATAATGAAGAATAAATAAAATACAAAAAAAAAAAATAAATGACTACGTTCAACGCGCATGCGCTAGCCAAAAAGTATCGGAGATTTACTTGAGAATAATCTCGGATAGATACTGAACCAATGCAGATGTTTCTGGGAACTATTTCGGATAGTCGCCAGAAGTATCTAACAATAAATAATCCAAGATGCATCTGAGGTAAATCTGAGATAGATTTCAATATAATCTACATTCATCTCAGTTCTATCTGGATAGACCTCACAAGCATCTGAAATTTTTTTTTCACTCAGATGTATCTGAGAATAATCTGGCATGTTTGCCAGAACTATCTTGTTCTTTCCGTGTACTTGGCAATGAAAAAGAGTTTAAAGTATAAAAAGGCACAAATTCAAGTCAAGACCTATCTAATGATACCAATTTCAATAACATTAACTAATTCTATCATAAAGATATGGCGGGAACAAAATTTTCCTTATTCTCTTAATAATATAGATTATTATTATAAATGTCACCATCGGCGAATGTGACAAATTCCACGGGTTTTAATGTTTTAGTTTCTTTACTAGTTGCGTATATATATATATATATATATTGATTTATTTATTTGAATGAACTTTCATTAAAGAAAATAAAAAAATACATCGTCGAGTTTTTAAATGAATAACTAAATGGTTAATGAATAATAAAAATGACAGATGAGGAACGAATAAAATAAACTTTTAAATATTGGACCTGTTAATTTTTAATTAAAATAATTTTTGACTTGAGTTGAAATGCGAGATCGAGAATGAAATTTGTCAGCGCGATTTACTGGATTTGAATAAAATATATGTGATATAAATAGATCTGTATTAAATATTTAAATCAAGAGAATAATTACTGAGATGAAAGATATTTAAATATCAATTGGATACTCGGTTCAATTATTGGGATAGTAGTTTTGACATATATTGGCTCGAGTAAAATATATAACTATCATTTATAATGTCGTCGACCGATCCAGTATAATAATAATTATCTATATATTCTTAAAATAAATGAATCGGTGGAACAGATGAAATGGGAAATCCTTGGAGAGTTTAAAAAAAACTAAATGTCATTTTAATTTGATAATTATTAACCAATTCTATGATTTATTTAATTGTGTAATTGGACACAATGACGGCTGGCAGCGTTAAATGACGGCGAGTTTAAATAAAATAAATAATGAGGAGTAAATCGTGCAAAACTACAGAGTTTTTTCTCGAAGAAAAATTTAAAAATGTGCTGATGCTTGACAATAATTTGTCAATGGGCTATTGCTAAAGTTTAACAGCTGGGCATTTCATTTATTTCTTTTCTTATTTAAAATTATATCCGATAACTCTCGAGCGAAATAATCAAAAAGTAAAATTACATCAAACTGTCTTTGTTTCAAATAAAAATAAGCAATCCTCTTTGTTAATTAATCTACGTGATAAATTATTAACACTCAAAAAATGTTATTTATTAAATACTTATTTAGTTTACTAAAATAAGCTTAAATATTTAATTTACAAGGCGGGAAGTATTAAAAACAGTAAATTGAGTTGGTTAAAATTCATCAAAATTAATTACTAACGAGCGCCAAAAAGACCTAAAGGCTTGAGTAAAGCTTATTAAAAGCTCGTTACAATGACGACGCGTTTCCTAATATTACAGTCCATGGCGTATTAGCACTCTATATATTTCCATTAGATTTTACTGAAGAACGAAACTGAGAGAATTTACCCTGCGATCTCTCGTTCGATGGAAACTTTATATCATATGAGTTTAAAACTTTATAATGTATACTGTGTTAATTTTATAACCAGTGCATACGGCTAATGAGAAATTAGTTCAATTAGTTATTATTACTACTAATACACTTTAAAAAATTCACGGAAATTCACTCCGCAGGGGAGTTTTCGCGGAGTAGATAATTTTTTATTAATTTAATCCCTCCGGTGTGAAATTCACTCCGGAGCGGAGTTTTGTAAATATTATTAATAAAAAATAACTCCACTCAACAAAATAGAAGTAAAAACTCGCGTATTACATAATTGATCAGCTGATACGCACACATATACGCACACACATATTTAGACACACACGCGCACTCGCACACACACGCACGCACAAATTTGCACACACACACATTTGCACACATGCATACATGCACACACACACACATTTGCACACATGCATACATGCACACATTTGTACACACGCACACATTTGTACACACACACATTTGCACACATGCACACATTTGCATACACGCGGACACACACGCAGATATTTGCACACATCCGATCACACACAAGCACACATTCACACATACGCACACAAACACCTGCACACACCCAAACACACACATGCACGCAAACACACACTCGCACACACACACACACACTTTGTTTAGCAGTTTAATATAAATTTATTTAAGTATTAAAACTCCGGACCGGAGTGAATTGGGAGTGAAATAAAATCCGCGTCACTCCGCAATCACTCCGCTAAAAATACTCCCTATTTACTCCGCATGCGGAGTGATTTTTTTTAAAACTCCGGAACTCCGAGTGGCGGAGTGAATTCGGATTTAATTTAACTCCGAATTCACTCCGGATTTTTTACAGTGTATTTAATTAATGCCCGAGGTTTCGTAAAAGTTTTTTTTTTTTTTTTTTGCAAAATGGAGTTTTCCTTACAGAAATAATTAAGACGCTTCGTTTGAATACCCACATGGCCACAGAAAAAAATTTTGTTTTTTCTAAAAAATTAAAAAATTAGTTTTTTGAAAAAAATTTTTTTTTTACAATTTTTATGTATTTTCAAGTCAACGAACTTGAAAGCTCTAGTTTGAGTACCCGGAAGCCCATAAAATATTCCACTTTATTTTAGAAAAAAAAAAAAATTATTTTTTTTAAATTACCTGAGTTTTTTCTCCAATAGGCGTATTAATTTTCGATCTAAAATTACTTCCTTCCAGTATCTTAGCATTGTTAATATAAATTTCATCTTGCGGATGCCCGCGTTTTCTTGTGACCCAAAGTGGAGGATTTCCCTCAAGTTCTGACGAAATCGTGTCACCAAGTTCGTCAGTAGTCTTTGGTAAATTTGCTGTAACAAAAATAAAAAAATGATTTTTATTACAAAAAAAAAAAATTAATGACACTTCAGTTGAGTGCAGAAATTTTTATACACGATAGCTATATATGTATATGTGTAAGAACAAATGTCGAGGACAGTAAGAGGAGAATGAGGAGATTGCAGCCGTAGTCATTGTCGTTGCCGCTGATTGCACTATCACATATGTGTGATAGCATTACAATGTGATGTGATGCGACATACGGGCTAGAGCTTTTGGTTGATAGTACGTGAGACAGAAGCCTGGAACAATTGTTAGACAAGTGTAGAAACTAGGAAATGAACTTTAAAGCTAAAGCTCGTATGATCATGACCTCACCATTTGTAGTCTTATATATAGACACGTACTTTTGTGCAATTTCATCCTAAACATACTATCAACTAGAAAACCGATTTTCCTTGTGTTTTAGTATCCTTTTATCCTTGATTTTGCAGGTTATTTACCTTATTACAGGTAATATTTCGTTGGATTTAAAAATTAATACAAATTTGGCGCGGAAAAAAATGAACTGATATATAAATTGAGAAATGAAAAGTAATATAATGATAAAGTGATCAGTAAATACTGTCATTTTAAATAGTCGTTCTCCCATTTATAATTGAGAGTGAATATTAAACAGTAAAAATTTATGACTCGTAATATGAAATTTATTAGTTGTAATGTTAGGAGGGGAAAGGGGTCTGAGATACAAAAAAAAGAACATGATTTCATGATTTTTTTTTTCAGAGTACGCTTTTAATTAACATTCTTAAAATTTGAGACATTATTAAGCAATATTCCAAGAACATTTTGCTAAATTTTCATACAAAAATATTGAAAAATGTGCCAGTGGTAGAGAGGAGAGACGAGTCACTTAAAAAAAAAGTCTCCATGCCGTAGGCAGGATAACTCGTGACTGCCTCATCTGAAATAAAATAACCAAAAAGATTTCTTTAGTACATAAGTTTATCTTGGATTTGAACGAAGGACTAAACAAAATATTCATTTTTGAATTTTTGGTAAAGGTGCAATAAAAAAACTCGGATTTTTGCCAAAAATTGCTCTTTTTGTTTAATTAAAAAATAAGCAGTTATTGAAAAAAAAAATTCTTCGTTCAAATCTAAGATAAACTTATTTACTAAAGAAATCTTTTTGGTTTTTTTATTTCAGATGAGGCAGTCATGAGTTATCCTGCCTACGGTATGGAGACTTTTTTTGAGGTGACTCGTCTCTCCCCACTACCACTGGCTTGTTTTTCAATATTTTTTAATGAAAATTTAGCAGAATATTCTTAGATTGATGCTCAATAATGTCACAAATTTCAAGAATTTTAATAAAGAAGGAACTCTGAAAAAAAAATCACGAAAATATGCTCTTTTTTTTGTATCGCAGACCTGAATCGTTTATTTGAGAAACCCCATAAGTCAAGAAAACAAAATTTTTCAGGAAACACAAAAAACATTTCTTTAGAAAAACTTGACATTAAAATAATAAATAAATAATTGAATACAATAATGCTAGCGTTTCTGGAAAAGATTCCAACAAGGAAAATTCAATTTTTTAATTGAAACTACTTAAAAAAATTATTTAAAGTTGATTGACTTATGGGGTTTCTCAACCAAACGGAAAAAAAAGTTATAAAATGATTGTTTTTTTAAATGTTTCCACTCTAATCATTTATTACACGGATAAAATGAAGTATTAAATATGTATTTAAACTTTGAAACCCAGAAATTACAAAAAATTATAATTAATTTAAACATTTTAATTAGTCATATAACAGTCAACAATAAAACACCATTTGAAATTAATTTCCCAAAAAAGCGCGAATTTTAAATAAAAAAAAAAAAAATTATTTCTGTGAAACTAAAACTACATATGTTTATTTGAGTCATTGACTTATGAGGTTTCTCAATTAAATGAAATTGCTGTCACCCCGTTAATTTTTTTTTAAACGCTGATTTGATGCATATTTTGATTGATTTCTCTGGAGGGACATCCAAAGAACCCAAAAATGCGAAAAACCCAATTTCATAAAAAACATGACTTCTGGGGTTTCTCAAATAAACGATTCACCTCTTTCCTCCCTTAAAATTCCCTATATTGACACCCAGGTTCCGGTTTATAATTTCAAACACTAGTTTTTAAAGTTTATTTTTTTCCGTGCGGTTTTAATTCATTGAGTGAATTAAATTTTTTTGATTTTTTAAAATTGATTTGAGAGTTTTTAATGTTCAGTAACTCGAAAGACGAAAGCTTTAATTTAAATGCGTATACATGACTACAAATTTATGAAAAATTTTGAAAACTTAAAAATACGAATTTCGAAAAAAAAAATTTTCTCAAAATACGTATAATTTTCATATTAATTGACACAAAATTATCTTGAATACTAATGAATACCCACATGACTAATAAAATAAAAAAAATTTCAAAACCTAAAAAATCCAAATTTTGAGAAAAAAAAATTTTTTTTTTTTCAAATCGACATCATATTCATGTAAACAAACTTAGTAACGTTACTTTGAGTATCCACATGACTATAAAAATCTAAAATATATTTTGACTCAATTTCAAAACTTTATTTTTAAATTCAATTTTTATGGTTCTGCATTCAAACGTTTACTTTTTACTTTTTTGTCCATTTTTACAGAGTGTTCAAGAACTTTTGTTTTTACGTCCTTTAAATCCTTTTGATTAATTAGATTTCCTTTCTTTATAAAAGATTTAACAATTTTCTTATTAATCGGATGTGCATTATTCTTATCTAAATCTATTTCAATATAATATTTAAGTAAGTAATTAAGTGCATCAATAACAGTAAATCTTCCTCGTCTCATAATGTCTTCAATATTAAAATAATTAATGATCGGCGGGCCGTGTGATTTGTACTCATTAAGTACAGTGCTGTAATCAATTGGATAACAAATAGGATTTAAAAACGTTTCGTTGACTGTTATCGCGTCAATAATAAGTGTCGGTGTCATTTTGTGCGGGCAATCAAATGCTCTCAATGCATTTAAAACGTAACAATAACCATTTATCGCCCAAAAACTCCAATCGAATGGATGAACGACAATCAATCGATCGCATTTTGATTTTATTGATTGGTCATATATTTCTAAATATGTTGGTCGGAAATTAAATGACGATGATATTTGATCAAATACTTGCTCCGGTGATGCGTAAGATTTTTTTAATAAAATTACTTTCATACATAAACTCAGAATAATTATCAGGTAAAATGATATCATTAATTCTGCAGCCATTATTTTTAATTTTATTTTTTTATCTAATAATAAGTAAAAATAAAAAAAAAAAAATTAATAAGGAATGATAAATGTGGTGGGTATTAAAGCGTGAGTCAGTTAAATTAAGGAAGTGGGTGGGGGCGATAGTGTGATTAATTAGGAGACATTTATAAATTTGTTGTAGAAAATGTTTCATTAAAGTAATGGACGGGAGTTTAATTAGTTTTTTTTTTTTTTTTTTTTTTTTTTTGTAATAGGTAAGGTAATATTTTGTTTATAATATTTTTGAATTTTTGGCGGGAATCTAAATTATTCGAGATTTTATTTTTAAATGTTTTGTTTTGAGGTTTTCATATTTGAAAATTAATTTTGAATATGGCGGGGAATTTTAAGTGACGAAATTTTAAATTTTACTTTCTTTATTTTTAAATATTTATTTAAAGTATTTGATATTAAGATGGGACAGTTTAAAAAATTTTATGCGAATTTTTGAGTTTCAGAATTAAAAATTTTGATATTTTGATGTTTAAAATTGAATTTAAATTGGTATGGGAATTTTTTAAATTCTAAGATTTTGATATTTGACGATGAATTTTGATTAATATGAGAATTTTCAATGCTATGGGAATATTAATTGTTATGGGAACTTTCAAGTGTCGAAAATTTTAATTTTGATATTTCGATGTTTGACTATTAATTTTAATTGTAACGGGAATTTTCGAGTGTTGAAATTGAAAATTTTAAGATTTTCTTATTTGTAAATTAATTTGAATTGTTATGGGAATTTTTAAGGGTCAAAATTTTAAATTTCAATAATTTGATGTTTGACAATTAATTTTGATTGTTATAGGAATTTTCGAGTGTCAGAATTTAAAAATTTAAGATTTTGATATTTGAGAATTACTTATAATTGTTATATGGGAATTTATAAGTGTCGAAATTTTTAATTTTAATATTTTGATGCTTGATAATTAATTTTGAGAGTCAAGCAAAATTTGAAGAGCTGAAATTTCAAATTTTAATATTTATATAAAACATTTGGTATTAATATATAACAGCTCGAAAAATTTTCCTTTCTAAAATAATTCCAATTTTTTCGGCGGGAAGTTAAAAAATTTTGAAAAAAAAAGTTTAAACCATTTTCAGCGCGAAAAATTTTAAATTTTAAAATGATTTATTTTTAAAAAAATGGATGAAATTAATATTAATGTTTAAATATGAAGTATATTCATTTTGAAATGGTATTAAATCGATGTATCGATATTTTAAATCTTAACTCAGGCTCAGACAATTTGCTGTCATTGGCAGACCTCGAATAACTTAATATATATACACATATAATAAATACATATATCAATTCGAACACACAACAGAGTTCTCACTGCGGTGGCAGCAGCTGCCAGCCACCAGCCAGCTGTCTTAACATTTTATCCCCTCCCCGCGTTCTCTTCAAACACAAACCAACAACCAACCAAATTACTTAACTCTTGAACACTAAACAGAAACACATTCGTTACAAGTTAACTCTCGCGTCATAGAATATTCAAGTGCTAAAACATTTTTAAATTAATTATTATCTGTGTAGTAATTAAATTTTAAATTCAAATATTTATAACTCATAAATTAAATTAACATCAAATTGATTTATGAATTAGCAGATGACAAGTCAATTTAAATCTTGTGTTTTCAGAAATTTATTGAATATTTAAAATAATTAATTAATAATTAATTGGGTAATTAAGACAATGGATGATGTATCAGTATCAAAGGTAATTATTTAATTGTTAAAAAGTAATTATTATATATTACTGCAATAACCTGTTGCATACCGGCGAGATAACCTTCAATTTAAATGGCGGGGAATTTGAATTTAAATTTTAATAATAATGAAATTTAGACTCATTGAGTTTTATATATATTTATATACATTTGATATATATATTTGGAGTGATTTTTTTTCATATTATATATATATTTTGATATATTATTAGTTATTAAAAATAGCGGGAAATAAGAAATTTGAATTAAAATTTTTATTAAAATAAAAATTTATTTATTTAGTTATATATTTTTGTATAAATTTAAAATATGTCAGATATTTATTCATAAATTTTTAAGTAACAAGAGCGGGAAACTTTAAATTTGAATTGAAAAATATTTCCCACACTAAAAAAAACAAAAAAAAATTATGAGTGTGAATGTAGCAGACATACGACAAATTTCCAATTACAAATAAACAATTAAATAATTAAAAATATAAAAATAAAAAAAAATGCTCGTACACATTTTCAAATTCTATAAATGCGCATTTTTTAAATTTTATTCGATTTTTATTTAATTCACTTATTTCAAAATTTTTTAAATTTTAAATTGTCATCTACATTCACACTCACAGAAAATTTATAATTACCGTCAGTTTAAAAATTCTTTCATGATTTTAAAAATTTTTTAATATAAAATTTTACTAATTTTTTATTTTTCCGAAATATTTTCGGAAGTTTAAAAATTTCACATTTTTTTTTTTAAATTCATTATTTTCTTTAACTCAACATCAAATTTAATTAATTAAAATTTTAATTAATAATTAACGAGCAACCTGTAGTCACTACGCGACTGCCCAAATATCACTACTAAATTTATAAAATACGCAGAAAAAAAAGGATTTCTTCCCGCAAAAAATTTTAATTTGCACCAAGAAATTTTATGCATTATCAATTAAATACAAAAATTGTCTTGGGGCCAGAAAAGATTTTTTTGGTCAGAAATAATTCCTTGCATCAAGTAATTTTTTCTAGTTCTAAATGAATTTTTGTTTTCAATTCACAATGCAAAAAATTTATTGGGGTAAGTCAAAATTTTCTTTAGGTGAGTAAAGATTTTTTGTGTCAATGAATCCTTTTTTTTTCTATGCAGACTTTTTTGGCTTTGAGAAGCTTCTTAAAACCAAAAGGGAGCATAAAAATCTGTCATTTTGGAATAAGTAACACGATATAAATAATATAGCTACATATTCAATGACATTCAGTCATATTTAGTGACAGAATAATTGAAGTATTAATTTATTTAAAGAAAATAAATACGATCGTCTTTTTTCCCGCGTAATTTAAATGTAATTCGAGTGATATAGATAAATCTATTTATCTCGATACTTGGCAATTAAAAAAAGTTTAAAGTATGAAAAGATACAAATTCAAGTCAAGACCTATCTAATGATACCAATTTCATTAACAGTAACTAATTCTATCATATAGATATGGCGGGAACAAAATTTTCTTTATTCTCTTAATAATATAGATTACATAAAAATTGATATAAAAATAATAAATAGTATTTTTTAAGGGAGTATTTGCTCACAAAGGAAATTACAAAATAGGAAGCGCGCGAAAAAAATCACAAGCAAATTTAAATATTTATGACAATGAGCTCTGGTATGATGCTTACAAACATGTTTGGTCGACAATTAAAACCTGTGCAGAGGTAATTTATTACTAATAATTAATTATCAAAATTTACAATTAATAAATAATGATATTATTAATTTTTTTAATAGGAAATAAATAACAGTATGTTCAAACAAATATTGATTGATATTAAGAAATATATAAAAGACATAAAAGATGATGATAATAATAATTTTTTAAACGAAATATCAACAGCTATTTTATTAACCGGTAATTTATAAGGTTCTTAGTAATTGAAAAATTGATTAATGGCTGAATAAATTTAATTAAAATTTTAGGTGTAAATCTTCCGGATCATGATGAATTATTTCGTAAATTGTCACTGCAAATATCGAGTATCACTAAATATATTGCTGTTATACAATCGAGGGACTCGGGTAGCATGAAATCATTGATAGAAGAAATGATTTTTCAGTTGATAAATGGATCTGAGGTAGAAAATTATATTTATTTATTTATTTTTAATATGATTATTATTATTTTTAATTTAACTTTAAAGGAGGAAGTGCTGGTGAAAAAAAATCAGTGTACGTTGAGAGTGTTAGAGACTTGGTACAAAGATAAATCTATGGAAATTCCGCTTGTTATTGTTATCCCGGATTTTGAAACTTTTAATCCGATTATACTTCGTGACTTTATATTGGTCTTAAGGTAAATATATGAGTGATAAATTTTATATTTTTGGCTTGTGGGTATCGAGAGCTTTTGTTTGAGTACCCACATGACAGGAAAAAATATGAAAAATTTATGTTTAAAAAAAAATTTTTTTTTTGGAAATCATTGATGTTTTTATGTTAACTAACTCGAGAGCTTTTGTTTGAGTACCCACATGACAGGAAAAAAAATATGAAAAATTTATATTTTCAAAAAAATTTTTTTTTGAAAATTATTGATATTTTTATGTTAACTAACTCGAGAGCTTTTGTTTGAGTACCCACATGACCATAATAAAATATGATGTTTTTTTAGTAAACATTTTTTTTTTAGCTCGTACAGAAAAACCATAAAATTTGTATTAATTTTTGGAGTCGCGACAACTCTTCATGCGGTTCACAGGTCATTACCATACGACGCGACGTCGAAACTCCGAGTTCAGGTAAACAATAAAACGAAATAAACGTAATAAAATTTTCATATGCAAATATTTTGTGTGTAACTAAAAACTTTTAGATAAGTATAACACACAAAGCATTAAATTTACAGTTTGTTTTAAATTCCAATGAGAAACAAAAATAACAGCAACAGAAACTAAATACTAAATAAACTTTTCCCTTCACTAGTTTATTTTTCTTTACCTATTTCTGTATTTATTTTCTCTACTTTTACTGAGTCCACATTTTTATACTATTCTACATTTTTAAAAACTTGTAAAAATATGAATTGCTAATTTGTTTCATTTACTTTGTTTTTCTTTTCCAGGTTTTTTATACACAAAGGCAGGACAAAAGTTTGTCAGATATTTTAGAGGGAACAGTTTTTTCAGGAAAAACATCATTCATGTTAACAGGACGCGCATTTCAATTATTAACCGATATTTTTTTATTCTATGATTTTTCTGTTGATTCTTTTCTACAAGGCTACAAGGTAATTTTATATATTTCCTATTATGTATGAAGTAAAAAAAAAGTGAATAGTACATTTGAATTTGTGACTAAATTACTTTTAATTTGAGTACCCACATCGATATATTTTGATAACAAAAATTTAAACGTCAATCAATTATTATAATTATCTTATTAATTACTCAAAAATTAATTAATACAAATATATCGTTGTTGGTACTCATTTTACTCGGAATTCCACTATTAATAAGGATATCAGATTCATTTTGTTAAATGAAAAAATTAATTCAAGTTTTAGATTAAAAAAAATTTTTTTTTTCAAATAATTAGTACAGGCTAATTTGTGATGAAATTTCCTGTAGTTTGAGTACCCACATCAATATGTTTTAAGAAAGTCCTGATAAAATGCAATCCGCGATTTAATTAATAATTAAATTATTAAATAAATCACATAGTAATGACTTAATTGGAACATATTGTTGTGGGTACTCATTTTGCTGGAAATTTTACGAACTACTTAGAAATTCTATCAAAATGTGTAAAAACAAAAAAAAACAATTTGAATTTTTTTTAGCTGTGTATGTTTCAACATTTTTATGGCAACAGAATATCATATTTATGCTGCGACCGTGAAAATATTGAAAAAGCTGTTGACAAATTATCGGGCGATGATCTAGATGAAGTTAGAAATTTACCTTCGATTGTGAAGTATATAGATAATTGGAAAATAGCGAGTAAAGAAAATATAACAGACAGTGCATTTAAATGGCTGCTTGTTAAATTACTGAAAGAATTCCACGATTTTAAAAGTGGGTTTTTTATTATCCTAAAGTGTTTGCATTATTTGGTTTCTTCGCTACCCGGCGCACCCTTGGGTAAACAGGTAATTTTTTTTTTGACTGTTCATTTATTTATCTAATGAATTTTTCAGCTCAGTACTCGTTCAAACATACAATACTACTTATAAATTAAATGCTCAACATTTCTTGTATAATTTTAATAAATTTTACCTATAGATATACTGATATATATATTTTTTAAGTCAGTGCATCAGGGGCTCTTGTTTGAGCACCCACATGACGGGAAAATTTTTCAAAACATTTTTGAAAAAAAAAAAAATTTTGAAAATTTTTTTTTTTTCTAATTTTTATTATTTTTATGTAAACTAACTCGAGAGCTCTTGTTTGAGTACCCACATGCCCCATAAAAAAATGGCTTGAATTTTTCAAAAAATAAAATTTTTGATAAAATTATTCACAGCTTCGTGAAGTTTACGCCACAGCAGTAACGTGTGATCTAACAGAAACTAACGAGTACAAAGAATGTCTTAAACTTTTGAATTTTCTTTCAAAATCCGAGTTGATAACGAAATTAGAAAATTTTATTAAAATAATAAAAGATAATTCTGGGGATAAAAATGATTTTAATCACATACTAATTAATCTTGAAGATCGTTTGAATAAAATCAGAGAAGCAAGTTTAGAAATTACAACAGAAGAAGTACAAACTTTAACTCCAACTTCAAAATTAAGTCGAACTTCATTTAGAGAAGTAATTGATTCATTTTTTTTTTTTATTAATAATAATAATAATCGATAATCAATAAATATAATGAATGTTATTTCGTAGAAACTATTAAATAAAGCACAGGAACATTCAAAGTCACCATTCAAACACGCACAAGCCGAATTAATGAATTATTTAAATAATTTGATGATGATTCATTTGAAAAATCCAAATCGCCTACCAGCAAGCGAAATATTTTGTTTCAGTGATGCTAATGCTGGCAAACATCATTTACGTGGTTCATTACGTGCTGCTATACATATGGGATTAAATGATCCATCGATTTATTTAAATGTGAGTAGACAAAATATTAATGACATGAATTTTGATGACAACAATTTTATGATAGTCATTATCATTATAGTCTTTGTTTTTTTAAGTATAACTACCGAATTATTGATTTTATCATAAAAATTATTCAGTACTTTTTTGTAGTAAATTTAATTTTCTACAAAAAAGGTTTTTAGCAATTTTACTCTAGGTCTATCCCTTTACCTGTAAATGAAATTCTAAAGAAAAAAGTGAAAAAACTAAATTTTTAGTTTTGAAATAATTTATTTATTGATCTATTTTATACTGTAACTTTTAAATTATTGGTTTTATGATCAAAACCAATCAATACTTTTTTTTTAGTAAATTTAATTCTCTACAAAAGAAGTCCTTATAAATTTTAGTGTATCTCGTATACTACGGGAGTAAAAATAATATTTATTGTTATGGTATTATCAACAATTATTGAAATGTTTATAAAAATGTTAGTGTGATCGTGAGATGGTTGGTTTTTATATAATATATATAGCAAGTAGTTATTTAGTCCGAGATAATGATAATTATTTTTGGTCGATTGCAGAGTTACCCCCGCCCTTGACCCTCTTCTGCCTAAAATATTATTACTGTTAAAGGGCACTTGTTGTTAGTATCCTTTAAAACAATGAGTAAATATAATAGTAAAGGTTTAAATAAACGTGGAAAAATATTTATTTCCGGTTGTATCCCCATCCGCTCTCTCATCGCTTTCCAACACTTTTATTTCCTACACCGACCCACCGATTATTTATCATACTCATAATTATTATTTTATTCATTAAACCGACACTATTTAATAACAATAATAATAATTCTAGTAAATAAATCTAAATGCATGTTAATAAAAATAACTAGATTTGTTGTAGTAGAGCTTAAAACCGATTTTCAAATCCCAGACTCATTCGCTTCAAAATGGCCGTCCTCATCTCATGCAAATGGCCGACTGTTTTATTTTTAAATCATCAATTGTAATAATAATCTTTAAGATTAATAAAATAAACCACCAGCAGACATTTTTTCAAATAATTAATTAGCAACCAAAGATACTTTGCGTAAAAATAATCCGCGATATTTAGAACCCGAGACTCTAACCTCAAAATATAAACCATCATCTCGACCATTGTTATTATCATCAACTCTCAATCAATTGAATCCTTCAGTTTAATTACTCCATTAATCATTAACTAGAAATAATTTAAACTACAATAAAATTTTTAATTAAAAACATTAAACAACTAAATGAATTTGAAATTTCAAGTTTGAATTTCAAATTTTCTCCTGCATTCATCATATATATGCATAAAAATATATATATATATATGATTAAAATATGAAGAGGATGTATGAAATTTAGTATGTCGGAATAATCCAACTGCAGCATTCACCCGTTTACTATCCAATGAATTGCAAATGTCCTAAAATGTTCCTATTCCTCTAGTTGTATCTCTATCGCTATCTCTATCTCTATTTCTATCTCTATCTCTATCTCATTCACCCTCCCAGCTCAGCCCATTCCACCCGGTTTGTCTCGTGTGTAGCATTGCTCTTTATTATACACACTAAACTGGTTGTTCCTGGCGGTTTAAAATGTATATTGTATTGGCATTGCCACTGGTCTATTCTATTCATTTTCTAACCAACAGTGCGACTGCTGTAAATTGGAGACCGACCAAACGATCCAACCGACGTTACCTGACCTCAGCATTATTTACAAACTACATTTGGAGTCACGGAAACTGATCAATATGTATGATTGGCTGCAAGTAAGTTAACACTCACAATCTTCACCATCACTTGTTTTATTTCCCGTCAACGTTAACATGAAGAACTGACTATTTTTCAAATTCCTCACTGAATATCCGGTAGTTTGAGTACCGACATCGCTATATTTGTACAACAAAAAATACGCCCCAAAATTTTATTTTTTGTCTACAGTTTTATTCTCCATGAAATTTCCTCTCATTTGAATACCCACACCCCTTCATTAGCAAGCATGTGAAAAATAAAAAATATACATGTAAAAAAAGGTGTGGTTGAATTTACCACAATCGGGGATATATATACTACACTAACTAATAATATATAGGATTACTACACATTTAGTAATGACTACTAGCCTGTTGTGGTACACAAACTGCAGTAACATCTACTGCTGTCGTTGATTAAAACAACTCCTTGGTAAATGACAGCTGTGTTTCTTACTACTCCACATCATAGTTTCTAATTTTTTATCCAAATTTATTTTTTAAATATATATTAATTGATATTTATTATTTTTCATGGTATTTAAACAGTTTTAAAAATTTTTAAATTTATGTCATATTGTTCGCACAAAGAGTTTTTAAATATATTTAAATGGATTTGTAAATAATTAATTCGAAATGTCACACGCACTATATTTTTAAAGTAGATTTTTTTTTCTATACGTCATGATATTTATTTTTCATTTTGAATTATCTTTATGACAAATTAATTCTTGTATTACTAACATACTTTCATTGAATATTTAATTTTTGTTGATATAAAATACAAGCCCCTAATTTTAAAGATTATAATTCACACATTTAAAGATGAAGTAATTATTACTACAATTGTGGAGCTAGTACAGCCACACAGTGGGGTAAAAAAGTTAAAGGTGGTGCTGTCGTTTTCGTTTGTCAGTCATTTTACTCCACATTGGAGTAGATTGTACAAATTATGTGATATTGTGTACTCCAAAAATAGTAATACCAACAAATTCTTATAAAATTGTGTGGTTAAAGAAACAACAGGGTGAGTTTTCCATACTACATTGAGCAGTTACTGAGCCTACAAATTTTGACCCCAGTCGAATAGTAAATAGAACTACTGCAGTAGAGATTAATCTTATACAGTTTCATTTATGCTACTCCATTTGTCGATACGATGACTACAAAATGTAGTTCAATTATTACTAGTTTTGTGTGGTAAATTTAACTCCAGCGTTGTTTTACGTGTATAATTAATAAAAATATATATATAACATATTCATGACCTCATCACAATATATCGTTGTTGGTACTCATTTTACGGGGAATTTCATCAGCTCATCAACTGTCACATTCATTTTATCCTAAAAACTTTTAAAAATAATCCGCGACTGTTCAATCCAATTAATTACCACTTAATTATAAATTTCTCGGAATGTATCGATGTGGGTACTCATTTTACGCGAAACTGCGCCAGGATTTTATAATTAATATTGATTTAGCTAAAAAAAAAACGATAATTAAATGATCAATGAATTACTATTTTAATGGAGAGTAAAATTTATTTAAAATTTAACAAGTGACTCATAGAATATGTATATCGATTATATAGATTTAGATGTAGATGTCGATAGAAATGGAAATAGAGACAAAACAACGTGATTTTAATCGACGGTACATAATTCATAATTCATGCGCAGCCACGGCTTCACTCATTAGATATACACGATGAGACTACCCTCTATACACGAGCTTTCCATAACTACTTTATACTTGTATATATATATATAGACAATACATATACATATATTTTCAGTACACTCGTATATTTTACATTCAGTCACTCAAACTCTTTAGCTGAGTGATCTTAAAATAGCTCGGAAAAATTATCTCGATCGTTTAAATAAAAGCTAGTACTAGAATATAGTGCTCGTTAAAAAATCCAATGAATATGCACTCGTTAAATTTTTATTTTTATTTTTTACGCTAAATATCTAGATCAACATTCAAGTTTTTAAAAATGTTTTACTCTCTACATTAATACTGTCTGACGATCCTCTACAGTAAAATAATTATACCTACTTTAGTCACTAATTACAGTTAATTATCTAATTAGAAACTGTAATTTAAATTTCAACTTCATTTTTACTTAATTCATATTCTTAAATAATTTTATCTTTCAACTCAAATATCGGTTGAAATATTAAAAATATGATAAAAATGTATGAGTACATTTTTATAGGGAATTTAATTCTCTATAAAAAAGGTCCTTATAAGTTTATTCATAAACTCAATCCTTCAGCCATTTTTATACGATCTAATAAAAAAATTTACTCAAATTTATTGATACTCATAATTATTATTATAATTATAATTATTATTTTTATTTTGAAAGGCATTTTTGATGATTGTCAATCCTAATGATGAGTCAGAGCAAACAGAAGTCGATCCAGAAATACAGTATCCTTTTTTTTTTCTAAATTACTTACAATTAATCAGTCAATTTTTGAAAAAAATTGATTTTTTCTTAACAAAGTTTTATTAGAGCGCGTTTTACTCGAGCCGTTGCAGAACTACAGTTTTTAGGTTTTATTAAAACGTCAAGAAGAAAAACTGATCATGTTAAACGACTTACGTGAGTTTTGAAATTATCTTTTTTGTATTTTTGTAATTTTTTAAATAAAAAATAAAAAAATAATGATAATTTATTTTTATTAAACTTTACTCAATCACACACTTATATTAGGATGGTCGTCAAAAATTAAATTTTTTCAGACGCCCTTCAAAAGCTTCTTTTTAGTGAAAAAATTTAAGTAAAAAGAACACGTGCCTCAGGACGATCAAAGTTCATTTTTCGATACAATCGCGGTTTTTTTTAAATATCTTATGAAATATGCAGATTTAAGGAAAAAATCATAGGAACAATTTTGTAGGAAATTGAATTCTTGACAAAAAAGGTCTCGTTCATTTTTTTTATAAAATGTGAATTTATGAAGATATTTTAAAAAAACTTTTCTTTGATCTTATGAATTGAGCGTTTTAAGAATTATAGATGTTGAAAATAATATTTTCATGATACCAGCATCGAAACTTGAAGTTTCAGTGTCTCTACAGTCCATCGAAAAAAGCTAATTTTAAGCCGATGCTGCAAACAACTGCTAGCGAATTCGTAATTCAAAAATACTTTCATACAGCGGGTATGAAAGTATTCCCAAGGGAAAAAACACAATTGTTTCTGCCCGGTGTTGGTTATATTTAATGTTCATTTGCAGCCTTATTACTCTCATTTGTTTACTCATTTCATTTTTTAGCTCACAGTTTTAATTAACCAAATAAAATTACTAAATAAAAAATGAGTGAAAATGATATTTTTGTCTTATTGACTGTTTAATAAGTGACTGTAAATCACAGATTTCTCATTCTCTAAAAGTTCTCCTTATCATCGGCTTGAAATTAACTTGTTTCTTACTGGCTGCTGACACTGAATTTTAAAGTTCCGATGCAGGTAATCATGAAAAATATAGTGTGTGACTCAGGATAAAACACGATTTCAGACTGCTGGTGTCAGCCTTCGCCTGCGGCTTGGGCAGCCAACCTCACCCTAGTCGGAAATCGTCTTGTTTCATCCCTTGTCACACAATACACTATTTTCTAAATGTATAGAAACTATAACAAGCATTAATAATTGATATGTTACGAGTTACGAAGTTGTCTATATTTAAGAAAAAACGTTATCTTTAATATTCGTTAGACTTAAAATTCTCAGTTGATAAGATCTAAAATAGTTTACCACAAAAGAAAAATTTTCGCAGAAGAAAAAAAATTCTATCTCGATCATAGATCTAGAAACATTCGATTTCTCATTTAAATAACACAGAAAATTTTTCTCTCAAGCTTTGAGTTTTTTTAACTCGTTAACAAATCAATAGACCGAATAGACTAACACACATTTTTATAGAAAATTGAACCCTCTACAAAAAAGGTCTCTTATCATTTTTTGATAAATCTACCCTTTCATAAGTTTTTTCAAGTTAAAGTTTACAGTACAATAAATTTCGATATTATTTGACTTTTTTGGCGAAACTATTAGACTTATAACAAAATGTCATAAGACCTTTTTTGTAGACAATTTCATTTCCTACAAATTATCTCTGAAACATTTTTCGAAATTCCGATACGTTCTTTAGTTATTTGCATTTAAAAATCAATTTAAAAAAAAAAATTGTGTTTGTTAAGTGACTAATTCAAATTTAGCACTTTGGCACCATCTATATTATTTTGTTGTTATTAATCATTTATTATTTATGTTGTCATGGCGTTTAATTTATTTATTGTTTATTAATCGTCATAGAGACGAAATTAATTAATTCAGTTTTTATTTAAAAGAAGAAGACGACATATTTTTTTTGTAATTCTTACTCTTAAAAATAAATTATTTCAAATCAAACGAAAGTGTAACATTTATCAGGTTATAGGCCCAGACCGCTGTAAATAAGAGTAAAAAGTTTAAAAAAAAAAAAAATATGTCTTTGTCGTCAAGTACAATCAAGCCTCTTACAAAGGGAAATTATGATACGTGGGCTATGCAAATTGAAGCTGTAATGGTAAAAAATAGTACATGGGTGTATGTAAATGGTAAAAAACCAAAACCCGAATTGGTTGAAGGAGATAATGCGTCAGCTCAAAGTATTGAAAAGTGGGAAGAAGAAGATGCTAAAGCAAAGTCAGATTTAATAATTGCTATTGATCCAAGTTTATTACGAATGGTAAAAGGTTTAAATACTTCAAAACAAATTTGGGACAAGTTAAAGTCAGAATATGCGTCTACGGGACCGGTAAAACGAGCAAGTTTACTCAAACGTGTGACATCTTACAAGATATCAGAAAACGGTGATTTTCATACTCAACTGATGGAATTTTTTGACATAATATCAAAGTTGTCAGCTATGGGAGTCGAAATGCATGATGATTTACAGTCAACATTACTTCTCAATGCATTACCCTCAAGTTTTGAAATGTTCAGATGTGCTATGGAGTCTCAAAATGAATTGCCCAAACCAGACATACTTAGAGAAAAGGTTATTGAAAAGTATGATGCTCAAAATCAACGTGACATGGATAATTCAGAAGTTATGTTGGTCAAGCAAAATTTTAAAAATTTTAAACTGTTTCAAAGTAATGGGCCTCAAGGTAGTAAAAACCAAGGCAATGGATATCAGAGAGGTGGATATCAAAGAGGTGGATATCAAGGAGGACAACGCAGAAACGATGGTAATTTAAACAAGCCATTTAAGTATAATTGTTTCATCTGCAATAAAATTGGGCACAAAGCAGCTGATTGTCCAGACAGAGTAAGTGATGATAAGCAAGAATATTCATCAAAAGTTGAAGCTCAAGTCGAAGATGTGTTTCAAGTAACGGAAGAGGCTCTTCATACGAAGCAGGTATCAAGTGATAATCGATGGTGTTTAGATAGTGGCTGCACATCTCATATGTGTAATAATGAAGCAGCATTCATCAATATGACGTCAACCAATGGAAATGTTTTGTTAGCTAGCGATGCACAAACTGAAATTGTAGCGAAAGGAACTGCTCGTGTTTTTACTACAGATGGAAAATCAAACAGGTCGGTAAAACTTGATGATACATTGTTGGTAAAAGAATTAAGAACTAATTTCCTATCTGTTGCGAGAATTACGGATCACGGAAATACTGTCAGTTTTTCTAAAACTAGCGCAACTATTTTTGGAAAAGATGGTGAAATAAAACTGTTAGCACAAAGAGTTGGAAATTTATATTATGTTTGTGGCAGTGAAGAGCAAGCGAATGCGGCAATAAATAATAATTCAGCAAGTTTGAAGTTATGGCATCATCGTCTAGGACATTTAAATAAAGAAGATCTGTTAGAAATTTCAAGAAAAGGATTAGCTAGTGGTATGAAGATAAATGAAGAAAAGAAATTGGAAGCGTGTGACATATGTTTAAAAGGAAAAATGACTGTATTACCATTTCCTAAGAAGTCTGAACGATGTACAACGAAATTAGAACTAATACATACTGATGTTTGGGGACCGTCAAGAGTAGAATCATTAGGACACGCTCGATATTTCGTTACATTTATCGATGATAGTACACGATGGTGTGATGTTAGATTTTTACGTAATAAAAGTGATGTTCTTCAAACCTTTAAGGAATATAAAGCACGTGTTGAAACTCAGACTAATTGTAAAATTAAATATTTGATGTCCGATAATGGAACAGAATATTGTAATAAAGAGTTTGATGAATTCCTGAAGAAAAATGGTATTTCCAGACGTCTAACTGTTCCCTATACACCACAGCAAAATGGAGTAGCAGAGCGGAAAAACAGGACATTAATTGAAATGGCGCGATGTCTTTTAATTCAATCTGGATTAAGTCATGGATTTTGGGCTGAGGCAGTAGCGACTTCTAATTATTTGAGAAACAGATGTCCAACATCTAGTTTGGATAATCATTCTCCATTTGAAGTTTGGAACAAAGTAATACCTGATTTAAGTAATTTAAAGGTTTTTGGTGCAAAATCATTTGTTTTGGAAAAACAACTAGGAAAATCAAAGTTTGATCCACGTTCGAGAGAAGGTGTCTTAGTCGGTTATTCAGAAGAATCAAAAGGTTATAGAGTATGGATTACAGTTGAAAAAAAGGTTGTAGTTGCTAGAGATGTACAAATTCTTGAAAATCAATTTTTAAATGAAATAGAAGGAGATAAAATTTTGAATGAAAATGAAGAAAATATTGAATGTGTTCATATTCCAATTAAAAATGAAAATAAAAATGAAGAAATAGAAAATGATCAAATTAATGAAGAAATTTGTACACCAAATCGTATTTTACGTCGGAAACCAGGAAGACCACGAATAGAGAGAACAGGTAAAAAAGGAAGACCAAGAAAAATTTACAACACTGGACAAGCAGCAAATATAAACGAAGACCAAGAGGAATATGATGATGATGATGATAAAAAAATTGAAATGCAAGAAGAACCAAGTGATGATGAAATATTTGTTGATGCAGCAGGAAATGAAGAAGAAATAATTGAAGAAGCGAATCTAGTAAATATAACCTTGAAAGAAGCGATGACTGGAGATGAAGCAATTTGGTGGATGGAAGCAATTACTGAAGAAATTCGTGGCTTAATTAAAAATCATACGTGGGAAATAGTTGATCGTCCAAAAGATAGAGCTGTTGTTACTTGTAAAATTGTGCTTAGAAACAAATTTAAGCCAAATGGAACACTTGAAAGAAGAAAAGCTCGAGTTGTTGCTCGAGGGTTTACACAACGACAAGGAATAGATTTTACTGATACTTTTGCACCCGTAGCTAGGTTGGATTCTGTCAGGCTTTTGATAGCATTAGCTGTACGTGAAGGTTTACCAGTTTATCAAATAGATGTTGTATCAGCTTATTTAAATGGACTTTTGGAAGAAGAAATATTTATGGAACTACCAGAGTATATTAAAGAAGCATTAAGAGAAATTATTAAAAAGGATGGTAAAAACAGTAATATAGGAAAAATTGCTTACGAGATGCTCCAAAAATTATCACAAAGTAACAAAGTTTGTAAATTGAAAAAGGCGTTATATGGTTTACGGCAAGCTGGTCGTCAATGGAATAAAATATTGAATGAAGAATTGGAAAGTCTTGGATTAACTTCAGCAGCTAGTGATACATGTTTTTACTATAACATGAGTGAGAATCAATACACAATTTTGGTTGTATACGTTGATGATATTTTATATATATCAAGGAATAAGAAAGAAATTGAAAGAATTAAAGCTGGACTTGCAAAAAGATTTGAAATAAAAGATCTTGGTTTGGCACGACATTGCTTGGGAATTGAAATCAATCAAATTGATGGAAATATTGAATTAAGTCAACAAAAATATGTAAAAGATCTTTTAAAAAGGTTTTATATGGAAGAATGTAATCCAGTAAAAACTCCAAGTGATTCGCAAGCTAAATTACCAGAGGGAAATCAATATCGAAGAAAAGATGAAGAAAAACCATTTCGACAATTAATTGGATCACTGATGTACTTAGCAATTGCCACTCGTCCAGATATTACATTTACCGTTAACAGACTGTCACAATTTAATGAAAAATACCAAGAAGTTCATTGGTCAGCAGCAAAGCGTGTGCTACGCTATCTACAAGGTACACAAAATTATGGACTAGTATATAAAAAGAATCAGTTGGGAATCCAAGGATTTTCTGATGCTGATCATGCAAATGATGAAAATGATAGAATTTCATATACAGGATATGTGTTTATACTGAGTGGAGCTGCAATATCATGGCGTTCAAAGAAACAACAGTCGGTGGCAATATCATCAACAGAATCAGAGTACGTGGCTTTATCAGAAACATCTCGTGAAGCACTATATCTACGAAATTTGATGTTAGAATTGAAATTAAATGACTTGTCGATGATGAATCTTGGCACTGACAACCGTGGAGCAAAGTACATTGCTGAAAATGCTACTTGTCACTCACGTACTAAACATATTGCTACAAGATATCATTTTGTTCGTCAATTGGTGAAAAATAATGAAATAAAATTGAGACATGTTCCATCTAAAATAATGCCTGCTGACATTCTTACGAAACCACTTCCAGGACCTTCACATTATCGTCTTGTTGATGCAATGGGACTAAAAATTTGTCTAAGTGCAAAATTTGAGAAGGGTGTGTTAAGTGACTAATTCAAATTTAGCACTTTGGCACCATCTATATTATTTTGTTGTTATTAATCATTTATTATTTATGTTGTCATGGCGTTTAATTTATTTATTGTTTATTAATCGTCATAGAGACGAAATTAATTAATTCAGTTTTTATTTAAAAGAAGAAGACGACATATTTTTTTTTGTAATTCTTACTCTTAAAAATAAATTATTTCAAATCAAACGAAAGTGTAACATTTATCAGTGTTTTGATTTTGATTAATTGTAAAAATAAAAATCATAGATTTTGTCACTTAAAACTGGGGAAATAGAATTTTTCAATTAGAGAAATCAGAATTTTTTTCTTGCGCGAAAATTTTTCTTTTGTAGTGAACTATGAATTTTTTTACAAGCACTTGAAAAAAAACGTTGCTCTGAAATGACGCACCCTAATATATATATACACGTATGTACATATATGAATATACATGTATATACGTAAATGTAAATGAAGACAAGTCTCAAAGGTTTAGCCTGAAGATATTTAATTAATTCATGAGCATCTTAGACACGAGAGTCAAATATTCTCTTACTTACTTCATATTATTATTATTATTATTATTATTATTATTATTATTATTATTATTAATAACATATAGTAAGTAAGTGAGTAAGTAACTAACTACGAAGTTATAAAAGTAATAACAGTCTAATGAGTTATGAAATATCTAAGTACTGATGTAACTTGAGTACTAATATTACTTATTTGAGTACAATTTTTTTATTTTTTTAACGGTTTTTAAACTAGACTGGGCTTTAAAATTAATTTTTTTGTACCCCCGCTCCAGGATAAACTTTGACGGAGATAAGCAAAGTGACAACTACTATAGATATAATTTTTAAAAAATTAGATTTAAAGATTCTAAAATATTTTTAATAAAATTTCGTTCGAAATTATCCGAGTACAAATTACTGCTTCAGTCAACTACCCGACATAAACCTGCCCCTAATAAGCCTCTTCCCCTCAATTAGTAATTACTGAGTCCAAACTTCCCCCACTTAACAACTTTTTTGTCATCTATACCAGGCAACCCTTTATATAAGCATCTGTTAAAATCATCAAAATTATAAACAAAGATAAGAAAAAAAAAAAAAAATTAATGAGAAAATTTATGATCCTGAAGTTGGCAGACAATTGAAAATTTGTACTTTTTTTTTTAACAATTAAATTTGAAGAAAAAAAAAATTAAAAATATGCACATGTAGAAAATTTCAAAGACTACTAGTGCAATTTTTTTAAATATTTTTTTTTTTTATAATTTACCGTCTAAAAAAAAGTCCAAAAATTAGTAGACGTCGGCTGACTTCAGTATCGTGGAAATTTACTCTCTATATTTCGCGGAGATTTTAGCCCCATAAGTACTGAAAAAATTAAGAAAATTGCATGTGACAAAACGTAAATATGACTTTCAGAATTATGTAAAATAAAACAGGCTTATAACGGGTAGTCGAAGACAAAACTAAACGTACGGCAGTAGAAAGATTGGAATCCCAAACAAAATTTCCCCTACGTCCCCTAGATCAGGCTTATGACGGGTAGTTGATTTTATTGCTTTTACTAATCATGTTCAACAGAAAAAAATATTAGTTTGAGGACCTAAAATAATCAAATCCATAAAAAATCAACTAAAATTTTGTATCACGAAATATAAAATAGCGAATATAATTATCAAAAAAGTTTCATAAGACTTGACTCGGTTTTGCAAAATTACTAATCGTACTTGTCTATTAAATCCAATTAATCTCAAGTAACTTGACACTGTACTGGTAAAATAATTACAGCAGAAATATTGTAACGTAAAAAGTTAATTACAAAAAAATTAAAAACTAGTAATAAGAAAAGTTTATTTAATATTTGTTGCAATAACGTACGCTGTTAAAAAAATTGTTTGAATTTTCAAATCATTGTATATAACTTAATAAACACATACATTTGTGCTTGAAATTTCATTACTAATTTTATATAGAATTTAAAATACATCTTTGAATTTTCAAATTAACACTTTGGATTTTCAAAAACTTCTTTTTGAATTTTCAAATACTCTTTTTTTAATTTTCAAATACTTTCTTTTTAATTTTTAAATAAATGTATTTGAAAATCTGAAGCGTCTATTTGAAAATTCAGAAGCGTGTATTTCAAATTCTATACGATCGTTATAATGAAATTTCAAACACAATTGTATGTGTTTATTGCGTTGTATACAATGTTTTGAAAATTCAAACAATTATTTTAACAGTATATCACATTTAATACTGTATCATTTTATCATTTATCACACCGTCAATGATGTTCAGTTCAGTCACAAGTTTTATTTACTTTATATTATTGAGGAAATAAAAACTTAACAATAATAAAGTCTGATGTACATCGCTCACATTACTCACATAGATAATTATATATTTCACCATACAATCCTTGATTACTGAACGCGCAGCACGTCACGCGCAGAAATTTCATATACAAGCATTTGAATTTTCAAACAAATATTATGAAATTTCAAATGGAATATTTAAAATTCAATATGTCTTATAATTTTCAATACTTGGTTTGAAAATTTAAAAAACAAGTATAAATTTTAAATACGTTTATTAAAATTCATATTTTTTATCTTAATTTTAAATACCAGCTTGATTATAAAATTACGTATATTAAATTTGAAGCTTTTTTTATTGAAAATACAATTCAAATATCTAGTTATGAAAATTCAATTCCTTTTGTATTGTATTTTTTAAATTATTTTTAACAGTGATAGCAAATTAATTGAATTTTAATTCTAGTTAATAACAGGTTCTCTGCAATCTAGTATTTAAACTCTCGTTACTTAGCTTGATTTTACAAAAATTTTTATCACAGATGATTTATTTGTGTCAATAATTTTTTTTTATTTTATGATTTACAAAATTTTTTTTTTAACGCCAGATTACTCAAAACAATTTTTTGAATTACTTACTGCCACCAGTTATTGATGAATCTTTACGTAATGGATGTCTTTGACGTCTTCCTTTATATTTATTTAACATTTTATATACGATAAATATATTTATAATAATTATATCAATTAATTAATTATTAATAATAAATATAAAATTATTTTTTTTATTTATTTTTATAGTTTGGAGACTGATTTTTTTAGCGAAATTTTAAATTTGAATTTAAAAAAGTTTATTTTTTATTTGTTGCAACAACGTAGCAAATTAATTGAATTTAAATTCTAGTTGACTGGTTCTCTGCAATCTAGTATTTACACTCAAGTTACTTAACTTGATTTAACAAAAATTTTTACCCCAGATAATTTATTTCTATCAACAATTTTTTTAAGTTTTTGAATAAAAAAAAAAATTACAGTTACTAAGGAATGATTTGGTACAAAAATATAAGAACTCAATTTTTGTAAGTTGACACGTTACAGCTTATCTACGTCCATCAAAAAATAAAATAATTCACTCATTTTTTTTTTTTTATCAAAAAAAAAAAACTATTTAAAAATCAGAACAAGTGACGGCTTTTAGTAGCGGGTGGAATCTATTATCAGTGATAACAGAGATGGAGAGAAGAAATCTCTGAATTGAATGGGATTTAATATATATATATATATAGATGTATATATGCATATAGATCTACAGAGAATGTAGGAGAATATTCAACATTCAGAATATCTTTGAGCGCAAATTCTCCATATGATTTCCGCGTATCTAGAATTCGAGTGAAAGCTTCTGATGCTGATTCACTCCCTCATTCTCTTCATCTTTACCCTCATTCTCTTAAATTTTTTTTTTATTCGCGTCTTCTATCAATTCACTATTACATTCACGATTCATCGTTTTTTAAACACTCAAATTTTTTACAACTTTAACATCAATAAAAATTTTATTCAATTCATAAAAAAAGAAAAAAACGTCTAGATCAAATCTTTATAACTTCGAATAATTATTATAAGAAAAGTATTGAATTTACGGAAAAATTGATAGAGACCTTTTTTGTAGAGAATTAAATTTCCTAAAAAAATGTACTGAGGCATTTTGGTCATAAATTTGATTTTTAGGCGGCAAATTTAAATTAAAGACGAAAAAATATTTTTGTTTGAGTATCTAATTAATTAGGAGCTTGATTATAATTAAAATTACGGGTTAATTATTGGAGATATGATACGAAGGTATAGAATCAAATTTGTAGAGACTAAAATTTCCTTCAAAATTTTTCATATACGTTTTTATGATAGGGTGGATAGTTTCGGCAGAATTTAAATTTAAAGTTCGTGCTATGGAATAAATGAATTTTTGTAATCGATTATTGATAGTAAAAATTCTAACGGATACAATGAAAATATATAAAAATTTATATTCTTTGAAGACAATTGACAAAAAAAAAATATTTTTAAAAAATAGTCACGCATACTAAACGAATAATTTAAAACAGCTCGCATTGAATATTGATGATTGGAATTAATATTTTTAAAATATCATAATTTCCATAGTGAATATATGTGTAGACAAATAAATTCACCACGGAATACTAATTTGAGCTTATCCGGTACTTTTTTTTTTTTTGACAAAAAAAAATTCCAAGTCTTTTGAATTAAAATTATCGTATGGAATTAAAAAAAAAAATTCAATGCTTAAAATCTATAATTTTTAACGAATTTTACTTAGTTTGTATTCAAAATTTATTTAACCAGAAATAAAATATCCATTTTTTTTTCTTTCATGAGCTCTCATTATTCAAACTTCGTCATGCGAAATGACCGTTATTTTTATGTTGGGTCAGATCACGATAAATCGACCGACAATTGACGTCAAAAATAATCCAATCAATTTCCCGCTCAATTTTTTATAAAATCATTTTCTGAACAATTCAAGTTAACGCGTGAACTGGCATTAAATTAAAGAAATTAATGTTGGTTAATGTGTGGCTGGTCAATTGAGGTTAATTATCTGACATTTTTTTTGCCTTTCATTACTATTCAAACTTCTATCAATTGAAAGAAAATCCTGAAAATAATTTAAAAACCGCCTGAGCCAGCCCTAAAACTTCCCGCTATTTTCGAACTCAACTCTCTTAAAATGAATCAGTAAAAAGTTTTGCAAATCAGTCCCAAGTATGTCACTGATTGAATTAGTGATATACTTGGGACTATTCGTGCAGTGAATATTCACTGATTGGACGACTTTTCACTGATTCATTTTAAGAAAGAAGAGCTTGAAAATACATTCTTAATACATTTTTGAGCTCTTTAAGCTCCGTCCATTGCGAAAATTCAAGTAACAAAAAAAATAACGAAGTAAATCGTTGCTTTTTTTTATTTTATATCAGCAATATCTTTGGAAGTAATGAACCGATTTTGACATTCAAGGTGAGATTCGACGCAGTTTTTTCACTACTAACGTTAAAAAAAAAATCTGTCTATCGGTTTACCCTGCGGGCCAGCCCTAAAACTTCTCGCTCGTCGAGCTCGAAAATATTTTTGAATGCCATTGTTTTCGAAAAAAAACCGTTTTTTAGCATTTATTTGTCTTACGATATCTCGCGAAAGAATTAATCGATTTTGATGGTTGAGGTCGCATTCGACGCAGCTTGTAAAGTTTTAGAGCTGATTAGATTTTGGAATTGTTTAGTTCAGTTGTTTCAAAGATATTCGCAAGCAACTGTTTTTTAACATTTCTTTTTCCCGCGATAACTCTCGAACGAATTATCCGATTGAGATGGCTAAAGCGGCAATCGACGCGTTTTATTGAATTCTAGAGCTGATTAGATTTCGAAATCGAATGATTCAATTTTTTTCTAGATATTCGAAAAAAAACGTTTTTCACTATTTCTTTCATCAACGATATCTCTCAAACGAATTGACAGATGAAGACTGTTGAGGTGGCAATCGACGCGTTTTATCAAGTTCTAAAGCTGATCAAATTTTGAAATTGATTTATCCAGTCGTTTTTGAGAAATTTCAAAAAATCAAAAAAAAAAAACATTTTTTTTTAATTCTTTCGTCAACGGTTTCTCTTGAACGAATGAACTGATTTTGATGGTTGAGGTGGCATTCGATGCGGCTTATAAAGTTTTAGAGCTGATTAGATTTTGGAATCAATCCATCGAGCAAATTAAAAGTTAATCAAATAAAACATTTTTGAAAAAATTTTTGGAGTATCCCTTAACATACTGTACCGACTATGCTCAATTTCTCACCAATTTTTGGAATGAGTGTGTCGCTTCAAACTCCACCTCAAAAAACCAAATCAGTTCATTCCTTCAAAAAGTTACAGAATATTTACATACATACGTACGTACTTACACACATACATACACTCGGACATCATCTAGAAAATAGTCAGAATAGCTTCCTAGGACCTTACAACGTCATCTGTTGAAAACTCGATTTTTGAAAGTCGGATCGAAACCTATAACTTCCCATTTTTTTTTAAATTTTAAATTTTCTCAGCAGAAAGTTAAAAAAATAATAAATCTTCAATTACATTAAAAATCTTTACAAATAATCCAACTCTTCCTCAGTAAATATATAAGGTTCAATATTTTCCAAATCAAAACCCAAGTCGTCAACATCAATATCCATCCCAATATCCGGAGGATTAATCATCTGAAGCTCACTTCTAACCTCACTTCTAAACAATCCTCTACCCAGAACCCAATCCGCCATATCCTCAATATTCTCATCAACACAGAAATTATTGTTTTCCTCTTCATGGGTATGATATCCACACAAACAAGCCCTTTCTCTCTCTTGTTCTCTATACCCATAATCATCTAAACACATAACCTCGAAAATTTCGCCCACAATTTCGATAAATTTATTCTTAACTTCCCGATTTCTCACCCAAACAAACCCGACCCCACTCCATAATATTTTTTTCAACTCAACCTCAATCCCTCCCTCATGAAATCCATCCCCCCATTTGATTCCGTATCTCTCATAAAAATTATTATAATTATTTCTGATTCCCTCTGGTACTTCATCGAACTCATCCGACTCTTTTTTCACCAAAAATTCTTGGTAAATTATTCTTCCGTCCCCATTAACGCAAACCAGACTCATTTCTTTTATAATAAATTCATTATTTTCATTATTATAGTAACCGCTGAAGTCAATTATCATGTGATTTTTATTATCGACTATCATTTTATTGTCTTTATTAATAAATCTGTACAGCCAATCGCCCATTACTAATGCGTTTGTGCGCGCGCAGTAATTATTTTGTAGGTTATCATGAAACCGGCAGGTGGTCTCCATTTTTTTTGGGCCTTCAAAACCCAAGTCGCTTAGACACTTAACGGTAAATCGTTTTTTCATAAATTTCAACAATAATTTACGTTTTTTTTCATTACGCACATAAATAATAGCTTTCTTATTTCTTTTGAAAGTTTCAATTATTCTCGCGCGTAAATGCCCGATCCGCGTCGTTCCGCTACTCCATTTTATCCCAGTTTTCGCGTAACATTTTTTGTATTTGTTTATTAATCGCCTGAATCTCAATTTTGAACGAATCAGGGGCTTTGTTACTACTGGGGGATGTACGTCGACAAACTTTTTATGAATATACGATTTACAGTATTCTTTTATTGTGTAATTATCGTTGATAATGTAACCACTAAAGTCGATAACAATTTTCATGGTTTTGTAATTTTACGCTTTTTCGTCTAATAAAAGGTTAATTTTTTTTTTTTTTTTTTTTGGAAATTAAATAGCTCTAGTAGGTATAGAAATTTGTTATGAATGAGAATAATTATGAGGTAATTTAATTAGTAATTAAGTGAGTCATCAAATCTAGACTTTTTTTTTCTCAAAATTTAACTGACGGTAATAATAAAAAAAGTTGAATAGAAAATTTCTTAGTTAATTTTGAGAAGTTATATTGTGGAAAATTCTTAGATAATCTATTACTTTTTTGAAAATTAATCTAGTTACAGAAGCCCATAATTTAGCAATTTATTTTGAACGAAAAATATATAAATTTGTTTAAATTATTTCTGACAGTGACGTCGGTACTAATAAATGAATAATTGAAGTGTTAATTGTACTTTATAGTATACATGGAAACTTAAGAGGAATTTAAACTATAAAGTTTCTCAACTATTTAAACTCATCCGAAGAACGAGCAGCTTAATAGAGAATTCAATAATGAATAATAAATTAAATATATCGCAAATCAAGTGGAACGAATTACTCATTTATTTTTACTCATTACTCAACATCCATAAAAATTTAATTAATTATTTCAGATATTTATAAGGATTTTAAAAAAACTTTATAGAATCAGGGAATTTTTTTTTTTATCACCGGAAATAATAATTCATTGGAGAAAATTCCTGATTCAAGAAATTTTTCTATGAAAAAAAATTTTGGATTAATTATTTTTTCCTTTCCGTTAAAAAATAAATTCTTGAATCAATAATTTCCCACGGATAAAAAGAGTTTCGTCCTCATAACAAAATAAAATTCCATCTGGCAGCCAGAATGGAAGGTAGATTTTTCGAAAATTTTCAGCACTTCCCTGGCTTTTCGCCAGCTCGCGCTTAGTTTAAAACGAAGGCGGCTCTTTTTCATTTTTACTACGTTTGAAGATCAGTTTTTCAATCCGCGATTCAAATATTGTTAATATACTTATATATTTATATATAAATGTACGAGCAATACTAAGTTAATCATGTATTACTTGATGAAATCGTGATGTAATCATGATGACAGAATTGGCTATATTACATATGTATATATACATACATACATAAATAAATTTTTTAACGAATGGTATTTTTGAACCCTAATCAACCAATTATGATATTAGGTTATGCCAAAATTCCTTGAAAAATCGGACATGAGGACAAATACAATAGTTAGATTTTTTAAAAAATCTACCTAAAAAGGGATAACGAACAATTTCTTTATTATGACAAACATGATAAGCTTACGGTAACAAATGGAATTTTGTTATAATTAAAAATAAAATTGTGTCGTATTTGGTTACCCAAACACATGATATTTATTATAACAATATCATCTTACTTCAAAGTAGGCAACTAATTCCGGCTATTCAGTCGTGAGAAAAAAATATTGAAAATGGAATTACAGGGCAACAACTGCTCGGGTGCGTTAAATACGATCCTCTGCACTAGAAAAATTATATTAGCAAGTAAGAGAAGTCGTGGAGTCTTAGCAGGAGAGCAATTGGCCTCGAAAATGGGCAAGAATGCCGATTCCGGCCACATAATTGTAAAAAAAAATATCAAAAAATGAAGTTATAGGGCGACAACTGCTCAGGTGCGTTAAGGAAGATCCTCTGCACTAGAAAAATTATAAGAGCAAGTAAGAGAAGCCATGGAGTCTAATCAGGAGAGCTGTAACCCTCGAAATAGGAAAAAATGCTGATTCTATCAATAATTTTGCTTTATATTCAAAAATAAATTCTTGAGTCAAGAATCCTCTTCATGCAAAAGTAAACACTTTTTAAAACAATTTTTTCCCGATTCAAAATCAGATACTTATCAAATATTTTAATTTTTCTGGATTCAAGATTTTTTTTTCTATCCAATAGAAAACATTCATTAAAAAAAGAATTTTTACTTGAATCGATTATTTTTTTCTATAAAACAAAATATTTATTTGTCCATAGCCAAGTATCCAATTACTTGGCTCAATGAAATGTTGTTTTTCTTCATCAGTGGATTTTTCTTAGTTCAATAAAATGAATTCAAAAAAATTAAATGCCTGATTTTTGAATGATTCAAATTATGCGTGAAATCTAAAATTGAATAAAATTAAAATAGTTGATTGGAAAAAAGCGGAGTGAGATAAAGTATTCAATAAAGTAGTATATTAAATGTCTAGCTGAGATATTCCAAGACATTATTACTAATACAAGTCACTTGAGGATGCAAAGATAAAAAATAAAAAAATAAAAGACAAAGGCAGGATTTAGATTGAAGGAATTTCCCTCCGATTCGAGCGACTGTCCAGCTCGATCAAGAAACTGTAAAAGACGAGACGTTTCGTACATTTCCCAGGGGTTAGGGATTTCAATCTTCATCTCGTTTTACTCTTTATTTTTATATTTTTTTAGTTTTTTATCTGATGTCTTTTAAGCCGAGTGTCCTTTTGCGATGACATCACATACAAGACGTGAAAATCAATCTCGTACACTTGGCTCGTCTATTTCAACGTCGTCACCTGAAACCCTTGAATTAAAAAAAAAAAAAGTAAATTCTTACAAGCTTTCATTTTTAGGATATATGAAAAATGTATGTGGACATAGTGGAAAAAAAAGAAAAAAGTAAAATTCAATTTTTTAAATTCAATATAGAGGTCACTGAATCTCTATATTTTTATATTACCACTGAATTTTTATATAAATGTACAAGATGGCAGGACACTTTTTTTTTATATTAATGGAATATAAAAATACATGTTTTACAAATCAAAGTGCACATGAAAGCTCCAGTCATAAAAATATTTTATTCCATCAGTCGGGTAAAAGACTAAAATTATAATAACTTTTAGAGTATTGAAAATGGACGAAAATTTATGGGAACCTTTTTTGTAGAGAATTTAATTTCCTGTAAAAAAGTACTCCATGATTTTTATCTAAAAATCAATAGGTTTGGAGTTATAGTCAAAAATAGATAAACAGATTTTTTTGAAATCAAAAATTTAAGCTCTAAATGTTTATTAATTTTTGAAATTAATTTATGAGGAAAATATACGAAATAGAAAGAAAGTTGTAATGACCTTTTTTCTAGAGAATTTAATTTCCTGTGAAAAAGTATTTCATGGTTTTTATCGAAAAATCAATAGGTTAGAAGTTATGGTCAAAAATAGATAAACAGATTTTTTTGAAATGAGAAATTTAAGCTCTGGATGTTTATTAATTTTTGAAATTAATTTATAGGGAAAATATACGAGATAGAAAGAAAGTTGTAATGACCTTTTTTCTAGAGAATTTAATTTCCTATAAAAAAGTATTGAGTGATTTTTCTCGAAAAGTTAACGGTTAAAGAAATCTATGAAGGAAAAGGAATAAGCGCATAATGTAGAAGGAAAGATGATTTTTAAAATTAATTTTAATAATAAAAAGTATCGGATAACTAATTTAACAATCCTAACGAAAGATATTTGAATGATAAATAGTAAGCGGCGGGCAGCAAGGTGGTACCGATGCTCATCCTACAGCAGTTGCCTCCCGCCCGCAAAACAACGGTGCTTAAGCCACAAAATTATTAAAGTTTCCAGACTAATTGTCAAAGTTTTCTCAGCGATATACAAAATTGCTTCAGAACCACCGGACTTCTGAGTGTTTCACCACAACGACATTAACTTTCTGTTCTTTTTACTCATCATAATTATTATCCCTTTTTTTATTAACTGATATACATATTTTTATAAATTTTTGAATTTCCCGCCGTCAAAAATTTATTTTACCCTCCAAATATTTCGAGACATTTAAATATTTTTAGTGTCGAAACCTTTGAGGAAATCACTATCCAAATCTTTTTGGTTTAATTATAATTAATAAAAACTTAAAACTGGCAATTGATGAAAAAATTTATCTGCCATTTTCTTTTATTATTATTATTATTTTTTTAAATACTTTCTCGTATAAAGAAGCGCCGTCTATTAATCACTTTTTGAATGAGCAAGTGCGTTGTGCACATTTGGATTTTCCAATTTTGATACAAGGGTTCAATCAGAAGTCGTTTGCTGTCACCTTTTTTTAAAGTCGTTATAAATTAGATGATTTATTGAAGAATGAATAAATAGATAAGCTAACAATAGTTGGAGTTCGGTAGCAAAAAAATAAGCGTAGCGGCTTAAATCGACGTACAATCACTTGAAAGACGCTTACGGCATCGTCTGATCAAGTTTGAGAGCCAAGTCGAGAGTTAATCTCAGTGTCTGTATAGTATAGTTTAGTCTACTGGGTGTATAATACCCCGAGGGTCCTTTGACCCGGTCCGATATCTTCTCTTTACCCCCCTGTCCCACCTGTCCCTCTTAAGATCTCGCTTGACACTACAATATTACAGAAACTCAAACGTTAGATCAACAAGACAATATCTGATCTTGTGTTAATTTTAAGTACATTGTATTTGTGATCCTTAAGCTAAGGAGACCAATAAATCTACAAGCACAATTAATTGCATATATATATTAGGCTAGTCGTTTAAAATTAAACTTTTCCCGCGGCTTTTGACTTTCATTTCTGGGAAAAATATTCAAATTAAATACAAAATTTCTAGTTTATATTTTTCCGCAAGATTTCAAAAACAAGTAATTAAAAATATACATATTAGGGTGACAAAAAAACTGACTATTTTTTTTTTCGAGTCTCGTATGAAAATTTATTGGTTTAAGATGTTTTGAGAAGCTTCTCTAAAAATTAGCTCGATACAAAATTTTCAAGAGGTCGATTACGAATTTTGAAAATATCAAAAATGATCGAAGTTCGGATTTTTTGTTTCTAAATTTTTTCTTTTTCGTGGCAGCAATAGTTTGTAAAATCATGACTATGCTTGAAATTTCAGCCCAAAATTTAAATATTTAAACGGAGCTCAAGAAGTTTGAATACCCGAGTCGAAATTAGAATCGTCAGTCAGACGTAATGAACGTTGGAATCGTCATCTAGATATTCAATGTTGAAAAAGATAGACAAAATCAATTTCTTTCGGCTTTCCCGTGGGGGGTATTAGTGGGTTGAACAATAAATATACTCCCGATTTTGCAGTATCCGGTTTACAGACTTGAGCTTTGGCACAAATATTCCCAACAATCTTACAAACCCCCACCATCGGTATTTTTTTCGAAAACTAACTCCGAGGGGGGTTCCAGTGGAGTCAACGATTAAAATACTCTCGTTTTTTAATTATTTGGCTTACAGACTTAAACTTTGGCATGAATATTCCCAACAATCTTACAAATCCCCCTCCATCGGTATTTTTTTCGAAAACTAACTCCGAGAGGAGTTTCAGTGAGGTCGAGATCTAAATACTCTCGTTTTTCCATTATTTGGCTCACAGACTTGAAATTTGGCATAAATATTCCCAACAATCTTACGAATTTCTGACCATCGGTAACTTTTTCAAAAACTGATTCAAATTTCGATCATTTTTTAAATTTTCAAAATTCGTGAGCGATATATATATATATATATATATATATATATATATATATATATATATATATATATATATATATATATATATATATATATTGTAATCCTTTAGACTTACAGATATATCATCAAAAAGATAAAACGCACATGAGTTAATTCCTCTGATGTAGATATCACATGTGTAATGATAGAACATAAAAGTATGAATATGAATATATGTATGATAAATATACTGAAGCTGATGTACAAGACTATCAGATTATTGATGCATTGATAGATTATGATAACCAACGTGTATACAATTCTGTGGACATCATTGAGCATCAGTATGTTTTAGCATTAACACGACTGGAAGCTCAATGCGTATCATTTGATCCGTTTGCTACATATATTTTATGCATAGGTTTATATCCGTATGTATATATATGCATATATGCTCTATTTGATGTCGTGTATAGTCATTTTCAAATACCAGTGGTTAAATATTTATAATTAATATAAATAATATCTGGGTAATTAAAGTAAATAATTAGTGCGTATTTGCGTTTAGTTAACTAACGATGTCGCTTATCAATATTTAATGGCATTAATTATTTTTTATTCACTAATAGAAGAATTTAATAGTTAATATCAATTAATAAATAGATTTATTTGGAACCGATTTCTCAATTCATTAAATTAAATAAAATATTTATTTGAATGAATCCAAAAAAAATCATACGACTTTTGGCTTGAGGAAGTTCCTTGAAGCGAAACGGGCGAATAAAAATTTAAGTCCTTTTGGAATTAGTAAAATGATATTTTTGCATTCATCGTTAAAGTAAAATGGAGATTTTTGAAGAATCAAGCTTAATTATATATATTAATGCTGTATTAATAATTATGAACGCTAATGCGAAGTTTAAATATATATTCAAGTGGTGTATTTTAATTGCACGCCTCGAACGCGAAGTGAAGAGGTTGTACATTATAAGCGACTTGTCAATTCTGTTATTTATTTTAAGTATGAGATTATAAGAAGTTAAGCTTCCAAGTAGAATTACGGTATTAATTTTTTTACTTTCTATAGAGATATAAATAAATATTTATTAACAGTTAATAAATCTCACTCAATAAATGATTTATTACCTTTTAATAAATCTTATTAAATAATAACACATTCTTCTATCAGTGATTAGAGTAAGTAAGGGTAAAGTTTTTGAGTAAAATTTTAAAAGGCTGCAAGTTATTTTAAGTTATGTTAGTGTACGTGAAATTTCCTGTAAAATGAGTACCCACATCGATATATTTTAGTAAAATCATAATATGTGCTATAAGTAGTAAAATATAAAAATATATGAAAAGAAAATTTTTTGATGGATTAAATGTATCGTTGTGGGTACTCATTTTAGAGGGAATTTCCAAATCTACAAAGTCAGGGTGTTAGTTGATAAAAAAAAATTAATTTTGATTTTTAAAAAAATTTGAATATTGTAAAATTTTATAATTTAATTTTTATTAAATAATCAATAAGTTTTTGTTGTAGTACTCAAAATTTCCTATAAAATGAGTACCTAAATCTGTGTATTTGAATAAAGTCATATAATATGTGCTATATGTAGTAAAATATAAAAATATGTTGGGAATTTAGGTATGGTAATCGTGAATGAAACAAATCAATTTATTAATTAAATGAATATTGTATCTTTTATTAAATTACGCGCTCTAGGGTATGTCTTCACTCGTAAGAGATTTAGCTTAGACTAACTTATTCTTTTAATATTATTTAACACTGAGGTCCACCAACCTCTCCTCTTTTTGTATAACAAAGATCTCTAAGTTCAAAATATATATATATGAGTGCAAATGAAGAAAAACATATTGCCTTGCATTTACTTGGAATCTCTCGTCGACCCATGTACCTAAGGTCATAAAATTTGATCCATGCTAGCTTTCTTTTTCTTTAAGTAAACATATACATATTTTGAACTCAACTTAAATATATATACTACAACTTAAATGCAACACTGTTCGAAATATTATTTCGAACAGAATATTTAGTAAAAAGAAATAATTAAATAAAGTATATATAAGAATAAAGATTGATTTTTGTACAGAGAATCCAACAAAATATATAAAAAGAGGATTTTAAATATGTTGTTGTGGGTACTCATTTGAGAGGGAATTTCAAAATCTACACAGTCGGATTGTTGGTTTAAAAAAAAAAATAATTTTGATTTTTAACAAAATTTGACGTTTTAAAATTTTACAATTTAATTTTTATTAAAAAATCAATAAATTATTGTTGCAGTACTCAAGATTTCCTCTAAAATGAGTACCTACATCTATACATTTGAATAAAGTAATAATATGTTCTATATGTTGTAAAATATAAAAATATATGAAAAGAGTATTTTTTAATATTTTAAAAATATTGTTGTCGGTACTCATTTGAGAAGGAATTTCAAAAACAACAAAATTATCGTATCGTTTTATTGAAAAAAAAAAAAAAAAAAGTACTTACACATATGATAAAGAACTAATGCGTCTTTATTTTGAGGTACATATTCTTGGAATGCACGATTTGTCGGTGCAAATACTGTAACATGTCGATACATTAATGTATTATTTGCCACTTGATTATCTTCTAGCAGATGATAGAACTGCAACAAAAATAAAATAAAAAGTTTAACAATTTATTAAAAAGTTAAGTAATTTGTATAATGGACAAAAGTGTTTTTGATTAAAAATAAAGAGCAAGTTTAAATTATAAAATAATAAATGAGAGAATAAAAAATAAAAAAGTTCGAAGGGTTAATGGATCGGGATAAAATAAAAATGAAAATTGCGTTGAATTACACGAGATGAAATGAAAACAGTGGAAAGAGAGTGAGAAAATTAAGAGAAATGAAGGATTAATTTTTTTTTTACAATTTTTTTTATATTTATTTATTCATGTTTTATTTCCCGAGTATTTTTAGTTGAGGAATGAGCGCAAGTTGTAACAATGAGTTGAGGTGAGGTGAGCTGAGGAATGAATGGAAATACAGTAATTTGTAAAACGTAACAACAATGACAGCCACAGGGTTCACCTAGATGAATACAGAATATTAATTGTTTACATTTCTTCTTTTATTATATACGAGAAATATTTAAAATTTTAATTTTCCATTTTTTTATATAAATTTTTGGGTTCGCAGTTTAAATAATTAAATAAATTTCAGTCGATTAATTTAATCATATCTATTAATTTAATAATCCACAACAAAATGAATTCAATTACTGTTTCAATATATATATATAATGTCAAATATTGATTATCGAGGAACCAATTATTGATAATAATAATTAATGAGCTTGCTATTGTATTGATACAAGAGATATTGAAGAACTGGGCGAAAAGGGGGCGGGATAATAATCGTGGGAGGAGTAAAGGGAGACAAGTATCTGCTAATTGACCACAGAATATGTCAATTAATTATCAAAACTAATAAGCTACTCATATTAATATATATACATATATATATATTAGTGTGCTTTTATTTTTGCGACTATTTTTTTTTTTTCGCTCCCATCCCGAAATTTTGTTGGAAATACCCCCAAAAAAATTCCCTGAGAGTTTGGACCCTTAATATTAATATTCAGTACTCGACCACAGCGTGTGAAGATTTCCCATTTAAAATACACGTAAACTTGGGTTTTTATTTTTAAAACTTCTATAACTCCGCGGCATTTTATGATATCATCTCGCCCAAAGTCGTGATTTTCTCAGAATTAAATGCTCTACAAGAGTGCCCAAGGTCGCGAAGTCATAACTCATACAGGTGGGGTAGTACGGACCACTAAACTGAATTTTTTCATAGGATTCTTGTTTTTTCTCTCAACTACAAGACCTACCGAAAAAATGTGAATGATAATTTTATAGGAAATTCAATTTTCTACAAAAAAGGTCTCTAGCACCAAATCACTCAGATTGATATTTTCTGAGATATTAGTCAAATAAAAAATCAATATTTTCTAAGATTTGATTCGACATTTTATGGGAATTCAATGCTACGTAAACTTCAATAATTAATATCTCAAAAAATATCAATCTAAGTGATTCGGTGCTAAGGACCTTTTTTGTAGGAAATTGAATTTCCTATAAAGTTTTCACTTGCATTTTTTCTATAGGTCTTGTTGTTGAAAGAAAAAAAAAGAATCCTATGAAAAAATTCAGTTTAGTGGTCCGTACTACCCCACCTGTATGAGTTATGACTTCGCGACCTCGGGCACTTTTGTAGAGCATTTAATTCTGAGAAAATCGCGACTTTGGGCGAGATGATATCATAAAATGCCGCGGAGTTATAGAAGTTTAAAAAATAAAAACCCAAGTTTACGTGTATTTTAAATGGGAAATCTTCACATGCTGTGGTCGAGTACTTAATATTAATTTTAAGGGCTCAAACTCTCAGGGAATTTTTTGGGGGGTATTTCCAACAAAATTTCGGGATGGGAGCGAAAAAAAAAAAATCGTCGCAAAAATAAAAGCACCCTAATATATATATAATGTTAAAACTTTTCGAAATGAACGTGAATTACATCTGGAGTAAATTCGGATTCAAATAAAAACCGTATATTAACTACCGAATTTTTTACAGTATATATATATATATATATATATATATATATATATATATGTGTGTTTATTTATTTATTTGATATAATTTTCCAGTCATGAAGTCGAAGTTCAGTAAGGGCCGTAATTTTCTACAAATTAATTTATGAAAAGATACTAGAGTAATTTTTGCATACAGGGGATACTGGGGTACAACGGATTCCTTGAAAAATTTGCCAAAAAACAAAATCACTTTGTAATTGATATTGCGGCATCTTGACCTATGCCTCGAAAATGCCGCAGTTTCGATTTTGTCCGATTTCTAAAACATATCTCCCCGATGGCTGTTCAAAACACATTTAATTA